>NC_064919.1:48636482-48974630 GCF_929443795.1 Astur gentilis
TCGCGCGCCGCGAAGGCGCTTCGCTACCTCCAGCTTCCGGTGCTGGTGCGGTCCCGTGCGCACCGCAGCCTCGGCAGCTCCTTCGCCAACACGTTCTTCCACCCCTCGCAGCGCGCGCCCCTAACCGAAAGGCAGCCCGTGCTTCTCCGCGCTCTGGAAGGCGCCCCGCCCGTCACCCGCGTCTCCTCTACGAGGAGCGCCCGCCGCCAGCTGGAGACCGGCTGCCCCGCACTCACCGCGGCTCTCCCCCTCGGCGTACCGGCGGGCAGCTAAACCCTTCTCCCCCACCGCGCTCCCGCCCCTCCCGGAGGAGGGCCGGCCCCCCCTGCCCCACCGCCGCCGCCGCCGCCGGGCAGGCCCGCCCGCCGCCGCGGGTCACGTGGCCGAGCGCCTGCGCTTCCGCCTGTCAGGCGGCTGCGACGTGACGGGGCCGCAGGGCCGGGGTGCCCGGCCGCCTCCGCCGGCCCTCTCAAACCAGGCCCTATTTCTATGGATCCCCCGCAGGCCGCCGGCTGCCGCGCCACCCGCCGAGGCGAAATCCGATTACCCCTTCCTTCGCGGGGCGGGGGAGTGCGGATGCTGAAGTTCAGTCCGGAAAACGCAGCATCACCAGCCCGCCGTCTCCAACAGCCATTTTCGCCGCCAGCTCGCACGGAGGGCGGCTGGGCGTGATCGGGGGCCGAGCGGGCGGCCACCGTTTCACAAAGGCACCCCACAACCGCGGGGGTGGGCGGTTAAACCCAACTATTCCTCTTGGGGCCGCGGAGGCGGAGGAAGGAAAGACAAAAACCCAGCGAATAAAAAAAGGTCTCGGTTCTGCCACCAGCAGGAGCAGGTCTTTACCCCCAGGGATGCTCGTCCTCAGCCCCGGGACGCCCCGACACAAAAAGGAGCCCTTTCAGTCGGCCTGTTAACTCCAGCAAGCAGCGCACGCCGCTCACCCTCGCCGTCACCAGCCGAACTCGGGGCGGGAGAGCGAATCCCGTCAGCGACCCAGGCCTCGCACCCAAGCCGCTCTTCTGCCCCCGAAGCGGCGGCCGGCCCGTCCCAGCAGCGGCGGCCGCAGACCCCCTCCCTCCCGCCGGGCGATCCCACGCTTCAGCGTGACGGCGGACGCGAAGACCCCGGCGTGCACCGAAATCCACCGTAAAACCCGGGGACTGCGTCAGCGGTCGGCCTGCTGACCTAAAATACTTATTCAACATCCTCCCCTCGAAGAGGCACCACAGTTGAACAATGGAAACGTACAAACGAAACAAAAGGGGGGGTTCACCGAGGCTGCCCGGGCCGCTCGCCCTTGCACGGCCGCGCTGGCGGGGGGAAGCGGGGCAGGAGGGGTCGGTACGGAGACGGGGGACCGACACCGGGCGCTTCCCGAGGAGGGTGAAGCCCGGCTGGCTGAGTCAGACAAAAGGGGAGCCGATGCCAAGCGCCCGCAGCGCCGTACGTCTTCATTACCACCACCATCCCCCCCCCACCCCTCCTCCGCCGAGGACACGGGAACACAAAAGACCCGGGAGACTGCCGGGCCGAGGAACAGCGACGGCGGGCCGGGGTGCCCAGGCGGGGCGGCGGGGCCGGGCCGCTCCTCGCAAACGCCTGAGTCACGGCCGCCCGGCCGCCGCCAGGCCCCGCGCCGCTGCCTGCCCCCGCCGCCCCGCCGCTGCCGGCCAGGGAAACCTTATTGTCTCGCCGCCGGCGCTGCCCGGCCCGGCCCAGCCCGCGGCCTCCCCCCGCGCCGGGGACCGGGCGGGAGGAGAGCTGCCGGGAGATGCGCAGGGGCCGCCCGCCGCGAGTGCCGGGCACCCCTCGCCGCCCTGAGGGCCCTGGGGAGCCGAGCCGAGCCGAGCCCAGCCCCGCCCCGCACCTACCTGTTCCCAGCGGGGGCCAGAAACCCCGCAGCGGGTGTCCGAGAAGGCGCCGCAGAAGGCGCCGAACGGCTGCCGGGAGAGCGGAGGCCGGGGGGGCGCGGGGCGCGGAGCTGGCGGCACCGCCGCCGCCGCTTCCCTCCTTTGTTCCCACAGCAGCAGCGGCGGCCGTATCGGCAGCGGCGGCGGCGCGAGGCGAGACGCGCCGTGCGCGGGGGGCGGGCGGCGGGAAGGCGCAGGAGGGAGGGAGGTGGGGAGGGGGAAGAAGAAGAAGAGGAGGAGGAGGAGGAGGAGGAGGAGGAGGAGGAGAAGGAGGAGGGAGCCGTGCCCGCCCGCCGGCCCCGCCTCCGCCTCCCCCCGGCCGCCGCGGGCCGCCGGGGCATGCGCGCTGCCGCCCAGGGGCGGTGCGGAGCTGCGGGGGGGGCGGGGAAGGCGCGCAGGAGGCGGGGCGGGAGCGCGCGCGCCGCCAGCCCCCGGTGCTGCCGCCGCCGCCGCCCCCCGCGGGGGCGGGGGCGGACGCCGTTCCAGGCGACGTCACAGAGCGCCGTGTGCCCCGGGAGGGCGGGAAGGAAGCGCGAGGGGGGGCGTGGCCGTGGGTGAGCGGGCAAGGCGGGGTTTCCCACGGGCGGGATGGGCGCTCAGCGGCGGGTTCCCGGGCCAGCCCCGGGAGCCGTGCGGACCGCCTCAGCGCCGGCACGCCGCGGCGTTCCGGAGAACCGGGGCGCTTACTTCGGCCCCGGAACGTGCTCTTCACGAGCGCCCGGGCTGGACCCGTTGGCTCCTGCCCGCTCACAGTTTCTTAGGCGCAGAGCGCTGCTAAGCGTAGGGCGCGTCAGGGCTGGGGCGGCTTCTTAGGGGCTGCCAGGCCCCGCGAGCGGGCTGTGGTGGCGGAGCAGCCTCGGGGGCGGGGGTGGCTGTTTCTTGCTGCGAGATGGCGGTGCGGGGAGGTCTGCCCTGCTCGCTGTGAGCTGCGCTGGTGCGAAAGTCCTGATCTTTGAGCGTTTGTGAAACGTACTCTGCTAAGAGCGACGTCACCTCTGCGCCACGCGAAGGTGTCGGCTTGGAACACGTATGTTTCGGGGCGCTGTGTTAGGCTGTGGCCCGTAGCCAACTGACCCTGGCCTGCCTGGGGGTTTGCTGCGCTTCCCACGGGCCCAAGTATCTCCTAACCAAACGCTCAGGTTTTGAGGGCTTGCTACGAGCTGTTAATAGGCTGTCACCATGTAGAAGCACAGGACCAGACCTTGGTTTGCGTTCAGGTTAGCGAACCTGTGGGTCGTTGAACCTCAAGATGGGATATTTCTGTACTGCCGCACGCCCGAGCTGTGTTTCAGAGATGGTGTCGGTACAATAAATAGACTTCATGTCTGTTGGATGTTGATGAAGCTGTTATATTCAAAGGATGTGGCACCGACCTGGGAAGGTGAGAGGGAAGGAAAGGTTGCATTGCTTTGGAGAGAGGGAATTTGAAGGTCGTGCAAGCCTGGGTAGCATGGGAAGAGAAAGAAATCAAAGGAAAGAGAATAAAGCTTGTCATTTTAGACTTCCTCGCTCCGAGTGCAACACAGGGTACCTGATGGCTTCAAAACGCTGTTAGCAGATATAGGACAGTGATTACTTGCCTTGCCCTAGTAAAGTAAGGGCAATACTTTTTTTTTTTTTTTGAGGCAGTGTTCCTAAGAAGCAGAAAATGCATAGTTTCATACAAGCATGGTATGTTTTTCTTAAGGATAGAACATCTTCAGCTGTAAAATTCAAACGTGCTTGGATAAGTGTTCTGAGTAATTCAGCTTTCTTTAAACGCAGTTTCTGCCGTGTTCTAGTGATGTTCTAAGGCAACAGTATATTGGGGCATATGTTTATGGGCCTCTAAACCACCATCTGAAGAAAATGGCTAGAATTGGAATGTATGGCTTTATGGGAAATACACCACAGAAATCGTCAGAAAGTCTTTTTTTTGCCTGATATGTTTTCTAGAGTTCATCCTTTTCCTCATTTTTCAGAGAGATGTCTCCTGAGACCCAAAAGCTTCAGGTACACAGAATTGCACAGTGCTGCAGTATAGCACACTGCAGAAGTATAGGGCAATCTGCTTGCTGCAGGAGGCTGCTATTGTGCTATGGAACAGCAGCCGCTCCGTAACCATTATTTGGAATAATGCCCCTGTTATCTGCAGTGTCTGAGCAGGTAGTTCCTACTTGGTAGTAAAAAAGAGCTTCAACTATTAAAAGAAAACATTTAAGCATAGCTTGCTGATTTATGATGTAGAAGAGAAGTCTTCTAAGATCACTGCTCTCGGGACTCTCTCTCTCTGAGAGTTGCATATCTTTATCACTTTGAGGGGAAAACTGGAGAAAGAAGTTGAGATGTGTATTCTTTTTCCCTTGCAGAGATTTTATGATCGGAACCAAAACTGAGGATGACCGTAAATCTCATTGTAAAAATTCAAGTTTTTACTGGAGAGTAATTTAGACCTCTCTTAACAATGGCAGGGCACAGGACCAGCTCTGTCAGAACAGCTTCAGCTGAAAGCCATTAACTTCTCTGGCTTTTTCCAAGGTAAATCTCAAAAAGCAGAGTGATTGTTCAAGAGGTGCATCAACAGGCAAAGTTTGTCTCAAAGATAAGGAGCCCCAGAGGAATGGGAAATGGGCAGAATTCCCTACTAAGCTCCTTTGCCTACACGCTCATCTCATGGTTGTTAACTTCCATATATAAGCTGTCTTAGAAAGGCAGTATTTTTTCCTGGAAGTCTCAGGCCTAGAAACCAGGAGAGTGCACAAGTATGTAAGAGTATTGCATTTTTTATGGGGTTCTGTAGGGCTGGGTGGACGTCCAGTTTCCCATGGAAAAATTGCCTCTGTGACCCAGAGATTTCTAACTTCGATGCTTAGACTTCTGTGACCTTCTGTTTGATTTGGAGTCATTGGGACACACTCCCCCTACATACTATCTTAGAGAAAGTAGGTAGCCCTTAAAACATAATTTTCTTGGGTTTTTTTTTTTGTTTCTTTTCATTTGACCTAAATTTACCTACAAGATCTAGGTGTCTGTGAGATCAAAAGCAAAAACGCAGCAGTATTGCCCCAAAACAGAAGAGACCTTTCAATTTAAATTGCTGATTATGAATTTCATTGCCAGTTGGCTGATCATACTCTCCTTCTCCTTCAGAGCAAACCCACACATAATTTAAAAAAAATAATGAAGGAATAAGGAAGTAGCCACACATTTTACTTAATTCAGTGCTAAAGAGCTAATTCTGTCTCCTGTTTTGGAGATCACCTTATCCTTTAAGAGCTTGGTATCTTCAAGAATACTGTGAGGTTCATGCAAGCTGCTTTGGAGACCTTTTCTAATTTGTGATGGTTGGAATATCGGGGACCTATAAAGGGAGACCACTCCTAGGGTAGCCTCAGCATTTTTCTGAGAGAGCAAAAGGGTACTTGCTTCCTTAGAAACCACAGCTTCAGAAGGAGGAGATGATTTTGCACCGTCTGCTCAGTGTCATCACAGGTAAGCTGCACTTCTAAGGAAGCAGGCGACTTTGGTTAGCGACAGAGGATTTAAACAAGCCTTCTAAGGTGAACATCCTCATTTTCAGTCAGTAAGTAAAGCAGAAACAGGCACCTTCCACTGTCTTACAGCTGTTCCTGGTTGTATTTTGTGCATTGTTCAAGGGTGTAGGCAGCTGGACCTTAGCAGGTGAAGGAGGCAGGAAATACCTAGTTAGGGAACCTGAGGGTGACAGGGTATGGAGCAGGGTTCTGGGCACTCCTCTGAAAGAACAATTTTATCTTCTGATGAAGGGCAGCTGCCCTCTGGAGACCCAAGATGAAATGTAGCATCCCTGAAATGTTTTGGTCGAGCTGTGTTGTTTTTAGAGATAGGGGGTGAGCAGTCTGACACCAGGCGATGAGTGCCTGTCTTACCCACTGATTATTTTTTCTCTAAAATGTATTAGTCTACCTCATGGTACACAATTGTAAGCTTTTACCTAAGAAGGGTCGTAAAAGGCTGCCAGTACTCTCTCCCCCGTACTTTCTTCTGTAATGCTGACATTTGAGTAATGACACATACTCTGATGCTCTCATCTTCATTGTAGGCAGTAGAAGAAATGTAGAGAGTGACTAGAATACAGGCTCTTTGGGCAGTGGCTCTCTCTGTATTTGTGTTCTACTTAATGTATTGTGGCCCTCGACACGGCTTCTGTTCCCATGTATAACTAGATAATAATGACAATAATTACTATTACAGTGGAGGGTTTGAAAGAATGAATCATTATTTGCATGGTTACAGAATAGGAAGGTCTGCTGGCAAATGTTTATGTAACCTGTTTTCAAAGATACATTTGTGAATACCAATTTTGGTGAACATTCCTCATTCTCTTTGGGAAAAGTTCTGCTTTAATTCTACTTTATACAGCTTTACTGAAATTAAATTTATGCACATACTTCTTGAAATTAATGCACTCAGTACCTCAATCTTGTCTTTGCCTGCTGTGACTAAGTCATCCACTCCATTCAGCAGCAGTTATCTATTTTCTCTGTTGAGTCTTTCACTACTGGTGTAATAGTGGAAGCTCTTCTTGTTGCTCTTGGTGTTTCTGGTAAGTCTCAACTCCAGCTAAGCTTTGGCTTCCCTGATACAGTCCCTGCATGCCTGGGCAGTGTTTCTTGATTCTCCCTTTGTAGGCTGTCTCTGCTTCCAGTCTCTGTATGCTGCCTTTTTTGTATTGTAGTTCTATCGTGGGTTTCCTATCTTGCCAAACTGGCTTCCTGATAGGTCTACTTGGTTTCTTGAGTGTAGCGGTGGACCGTTCTTGTGCTTGAGGATGCTCTCCTCAAAGGCCAACCACCTTTACTGGGATCCTTTTCCCTTCAGAGCTGACTCCTATGGTATCCCATCTACCAGTTCCCCGTATGACTCAAAGTCTGCCCTCCTGAAGCCTGGGGTTTGTGCTTTGCTACTTGCCTTCCTTCCTCACCCCCCCTCAGGACAGCATCACCCACTGTCCATCGTCTCTGCTTGGCCCATCCAGTACCTGTGTAACAAGAAGTTATCCTTGACACCCTCCAGCAATCTCCTGAATGGCTGGAGTCCTGATGTGTTAAATTTCCCAATGAGGATGGTGGTCTGTGACACAGAGCCTTCCTCAGGTTGTTCAGAGAAAGCTTCATCTGCTTACTTACCCATGTCGGTGGTCTGTAACACATGCTACCACAGTGTCATGTTTAGCAACCTCTCCTCTGACCCTGACCCACAAGCTGTTAGCCAGACCTGAGCCCCCGCACATCTGAGCTGCTCCTTCACATGAAGGGCAGCCCCCGACCTCCTCTTCCCTGCCTGACTCTGCTGAAGGGCTCACCTCCATCCATCACAGCACTCCAGTTGTGTAAGCTGTCCCACCACAATGCTTGCATGGAAAATACCTTGTTGCAAGCACCCTCTTTGAACATCTAAGTCTACTGTCTTCATTAAACCCTGATCAGTGGAAATGTGACATGGCAAAAGCCATCATCTCCTAGGCAGTCAGGTCCTAAGTAATTTTTGGGCTTTAATTATCAAATTGAACATGTTTGGTTCTATTTGCTGCTTGATAAGATGCAGGTCTGAGCTGTGGAACAGTGGTAATGGGCTTGGCAGGAAAATCTTCCGTATATTTTGTATAAATCTGAAATCCCGGGTCGTTCCGACATGGACAAGGTTACAGTAATCTAGTTACAATGAAGACAATACATAATTAGGTATAGCAAGGCCTTGTAAGTGACTGAAAAGTCCACGTTCTTAAGCAGATAAAAGTAATCTGCATTACCCAAACAGCCCAGAGCAGACCTTGATTTAAGGCGTGCTGAGTTGTGAACCGCTGTGGATGTGGTGAACGAGTGCCTCATCTAGACTGGATGTGTTGATCCCAGCCAGTGCTTCTCAGTTTCCTTTCTTCACTGTGCTAATGGCACCTTAGTCTTGTCCAGACTCATTTTAACCTTCAGAACTTAATAGGCCCCAAAGACATGTCAGTTCATGGGCTATTTGGCATACTATGCCTGCTTTTTGTGCAAGTCCTTGCATCCTGCCCTCATACGTCTCATTTTTACCCCTTAAGAGCTCTTTTTAATATTTTGATACTGTAATACTTCTGTACTTTGTTTTCTGATGGTGCTTTAGATAGTTTTGTATCAATGGATTACTCGAGGCTGGCTTGGCTGCTAGTTTAGCTTCTGTAACTGCTGCATTCTTTTAAAACCGAAATCGATATGTAGAATATAATCTGTAGTTTGATAGCCTGTACTTGTGACTGGCAAACATAGATACTATAGATTTCTACATCCAACTGTTTTCTGCAACACTGCAAGGAAGAAGCCCAGGTGTCATCTGAAGCACTGCAGTTAAGTTACTTAGGTCATCTAAATCAGTGGTCTCCAAAGTGGGGTGCGTGAGATGATCCATTGGGATGCAGGAAGACAGTACTAGAATTTCAGTAGTGCATGTATATAAATTATAAATAAATATATTTGTACAGGGTGTATGTGCTCAAAAACGTTTTACTAACAGGGGTGCATGGTGAAAAAAGTGTGGAGACCACTGATCTAAATTATGTCAGTCAATCCCATCCACCACACCTGGTCGCTGTAAGTAGAGGAATTTCACGGCATTCACAGAATTAACACTGTGTTGTGCACCAAGAAATGCCTCAGATCTCATATGTATTTAGTTGTGTTTGAAAAAATACATTGATTCTTTCATAAAGTAATTACTAAAGCTTTTTAACCAAGACTCAAATACATTGCAAACATTGATCATGTTGTATTAAGCATTGATTGTTCAGCTTTAAGCACATCAAATTGGAGACCTTTCTGTACCTCCTGTATCTTTTCCTGGAATCTGCTGCTGCCAGTCTGTGGCGACAAGGTATGTTCTGTAAACAAGTATCCAGTATGAGTTGGGGATATGCTGTTTGTATCTCAGTCTGTCTAAAATCTGTTTCATAGACTAAATCTTGGCTTTATGAACATAGTTATGTTTTACATAGGTAAAAGTATGCAATTTGTGGAATGCAGTACGAGTAGAGAGAGATGAGCGTTTTTGTAAAAAATACTACTTTCCAAATTATTCATCAGAAGCTGTTGCATGACAAAAAGATAAAGTTTACGTAATTTCACTAACACCATTATCAGCCATGTGTCCTGAAATGGATATGTGCATTGTTCATTTACTGAAATCTTTGTTGCTGGTAAATCAGTTTTACAGCATTTTTGATAACTAATATAAATAATAAATAGATTCATTTCAGATCTTGTAAACAACTTCAGGTTTTTTCACAATCTTCAAAAATAGTTCTACTATTGACCTGTGTAATGCCCTTGAGATCGCTCTCTCTAGTTTCCCTGGTTGTTTCATATTTTGCATCATGCTATTTCATGTTCTCTGTTTTAGTCCTGGCTGCCTATGAGTTCTTTGAAAAAAGAGCATGTTACACTTAAATATGTACATCAATAAAATAAAAAGCTCTTATATTGTATCAGAAGTGTATACAGGAGATAAATCAGACTATCAGTAAATTTCCTCATGTCTTAGGTTTGATTTTTCGTGATTTTTTTTTTTTTTTTTAAATCTTTATTTTTGGTAACAGACCTTCATTTCAGCTGGGTTGAAAAATGATGTAGGTAAATACACAAATCTTAAAGACAACTTTTTCAATTTTTTATTTTCTTGCACCCAATTCTGATTTTAGTTACGTCAGTGGAGATTCGGAATAGCTGAACAATAACTGGTAAAAAGTGCTTAAAAAACACTAACATATGAAATGTAGAAAATCTCTACATGGTTTTAGTTCTTGTTGCATCACAGTCAAAAGTACAAATTCCAGTGACTTTTATGTACTTTTACTGTAGGCTGGGGTGAGAGCAGAATTAATGGCAATGCTGAGCACTGTTGAAGGTATCATTCTCAAGTATTAGTAAATTATACTAAAGCATCTGATAGCTGCTGGTTTGGTTTTTTGTTGTTGTTGTTGTTGTTGTTTGGTCTTTTTTTTTTTCTTTTTTTTTTTTAAATGGGACAGGAGGACAGACTGTTTGCTTTATTCAGCCATGTAGCTTCCTCACAGTGATTTTTCTGAGAAACCTGCAATACTGGTGGTGTACCTCCGCTTCTTTTGATAATCTTAATTTTCTACATTTTTTCCCTACATTTAAATAGGAGTCAGATATGGTCACTCAGACTGCAGGGAATTTCTCCCCAGTCTGTTATTTTATTTAATCTGACAATTAAACATTGCCTCTATTTTCCTTGTCATATTTCTCTGTATTTTGGGGCATTTTCTAGGCAATGATCAAACTGTATTTGTGCAGTATGACCACGCATCCTGATATAGAAAGCCTGAAACGTGACCAGGTCTCAGTCCTGGAGGATCAACAAATATGTTTTCATTTTTCACAAAGGAGGCAAGTATTTACAGGTGGATGTTGTGGCTGTAGTATTAATAGATGATGAGGTAAGAGGGCTGAGGTAGGCAGAGAAGTCGCATTGTGAAAGCAGGTGGATCTGCAGTGCCTCTTTGTTCAGTACAGCAGAGTAATGTGCTGATTCGCGTCATGCAGTTAGTGGTGGCCAAATTCTTTGTGTCTGTGTGGCTTTACAGGCGCTGCTAGGCTACCAGTTCTACTGGTGGACGAAGTCTGTCTTGTCTTAATACAGTTCTTTGTGTCTGATGTAAATGTAAACTAATCTGTTTTTACCAACACTGGGATGGATCTGGTATGAAAGATTATTTCTTCAGGGCACAGCAATTATTCAGATTTCTATGTGACATAAAAAGATTCCTGCAGTAAGGGGAGGACTTCATTTGGAGCAGGTCACCTTTCTATCTTTTCAGAGTGGGAATCTTTTGAGCTAATTTGGATATGTGCTTACCACAGAGATGTAAATATTTGGCAGGACACCACTGGTAATGGTCTATGAATGTCCTCATTCAGTTTAAGGAAGAAAAAAACCCCACAAACAACACAACTTTAACTCTCTCCTCACAGGAGTTTTCAGGACAATACTATTTTTGTTTTCAGTGGTGCTGGGAAGAGCTCAGTGATAATTGATCAATTTGCTCAGAAAATACTTCTAATCTCCATTCCCTATATGCCAACACTTTCATGTAGTGTTCTGTGGGAACCTCATGAATACGATAGTATTGGGTCAAAACCAACCTATAGTAAATTTCCTCAGAGAATGAAAATTGTGAATGTGAATTGGTGGAACCATAAAATAAATTTACCCTTATAAGCTGCTTAGATTCTTTGCACAAAAGAGCCCCAGGAGTTCTTGTGCCTTGGAGCTAAGACGAGATCAATGAAATAGAAAGCAAAAAGCTTTACATCTGCTGCCATATGGACACTCATGCAGTACTAGCAATGTTGTAATGAACGGGTTGCCAGGGTGTTGGGTGTATAGAAGCCAAATTTATTTTATGATTAATATGGAGCATTTAAAAGGCTGGAGTTTTAAAGGCATAGCTGAAAGTTGCATATCAGGTTGAAAATGTTCCCCAGTAACCGGAATAAGACAGAGTCCTGCTAACTTCAGAAGACTATAGATTATACGAAGCATCAGTCAGAGTTACTGGTCTTCGAAAACCTGCTTCCTGCTAAAGTTTTCAACAGTGCTTAACTGAGGGGTAGGACTTATGCTAATTTTTCACTAAGAGTGAAAGAACCTTTTGTGGGATAAGATATTGATAGTCCCTGATTCTAAGAGTTTTTCTATTATTTATTTATTTATTAATTTATTATCATTATTTTTATATTATTATATTCTTTTATAGCATTACATTGTGTATGATGTGTTATTTACAGTTTTATTTGGATCTCAGTACTAGATATGGGTACATAACAATCCACATAATTTGTAGACCAAAGAAAATAGTAATTGTTACACAAAGTAAACTATTAAATACAATTTGACTCCAAAGGAAAATACATAGTTTAAAAGCAATATTTGTGTGCTCTCAAAATAAATAAACACGAAAAATGTTCAGACACTTTAGATGGACATACATGTAAATAGAAACATACATATTTTAAGAGAAGTAACAGGGTGGGGGCTGATTCTCTCTTCTGATACACCCTTTCTCTTATTTATATCTTTGCACTGAGGAGACAGTACTTCAGTATGGGGAACTTAAAAGCTGTTTGAGCTTTGGTTCAATTCTCCAGTGTCTAAAATGATGTTCACAAATAAATGCATGCCTGCAAAACTGGGTGAAAAGTAATCAGTACACATGTAATTTGTCTCTGAAAAGCTAGGGGGGTTTATGTAAAACGCTCTTCTGGGACAGTAAGGACCAACTGAAAATTTGGTCTATATTGTGTAAAGCATATCACCTTCAGAAAGCACTGGTATAAAAGTTGCTTGGTGAAACTAAAAGCATACATGCACCCCTTTCAACTAAAATGCTGACACTGTTCTGAGATCCTGCTTATTATTCTGGATTTTTAAAATCTGTGGCATGTGGAAGATGCAGTTACAGTACTTCAATGTGCTGTAGTGTATGCATGTATGTGAAATGGCATGGTAGTACATATATTGCAGTTTTAAGGTGACTTAATAGGCACTTCTCTGTAACCACATAGTTACTCATTAGTAGAGTTTTGTTAACTGCCAACACCAAATTTATAGGTAACACTAGATTTGCAAGCACTCCAGAAAGCTAAAATGTCTCCATTGCATCCCCTAGTATTTCTGCTGTAACTCACATAGAGGTTAAAACACTACTTTTCCAGAGAAGCTAGCAGTCTGGTGCATACCCAGACTGAGATATCCTTTGAAGAAGATGGTTTGGCAAAGTTCCTGTAAGCCACACCTTGAACAGGAGCTTTGTGTCCTTCAAGGTATCCAAGGTATGACACCTAGAGGTCCATCTAGCCAAAATTTGTAAAAGCTTTTGAAAATCTTGACTTATGTGACTTTTAAGAGGTATTTAACAACTCAAGAAAACCAAGATCTGTGTTGGTCTAATTTCCACAGCTGCTGGTTTCATGTAGTAGCCAGTTTGGGCTTCTGCAAATGAATTCTTTGCATGCCAGTCCAGTGTTCTTGCTGTGGAACCACAGATGATGTTTACTTAAGTTGTGAATTTAAACACATTCATGAAGATCTTTCATTCACAAGCCATTTGCCTCAGACTTTTCACACGTGTCTGTCTGCTTGTTTTGGCAAGTCTTTAAAGTGTCTGTAACTTAGTCTACTTTAAAAGCTTTGTAAGTGTAAACAAATGCAGGTAATTTTCATTAAGATGTCAGTTTGTCATTCATGTTTCATTTCCAGAAGTAAGATACTTTTGGAAGTAGCATGCAACCACTGCTGCGAATGCAGTTTGAAACACGATGAATATGCAAAGTTAGCAAATCTGAGAAAGCATTTCCTTCATTGCACTCCAAAGGCACCACAAGCCTGGAGGGAACTTCATGTTACCTGCCCATTTAATTTCTCAGCACTAGGAGATTTCTTTGTCTATGTGTTCCTGGCCCCTTCCAAGTATCTGATGGCATCAGTTTCTAACTTCCGCTTTTGCCTTTGGGAGTCTTACTACAAATGAGACAATAAAGAGGATTCGTTTATAAAAGAATAAAAATAGTGTTTACCTGGGCTTGAATAGAAGATGATGATACAGAAGGGAATGCAGATGCATCAGGGAGAACTGTCTACCCAGGTTGACTTGCCAGACTGTCCTGCCATTCTGGGTAATGCTGCATGCTCCCTTGCGTTTTAATCTGAAATAATAAAAAAATCCAGTGATCGCAAGATTGATCTATTATACATAAAATGCATAGCCGTTTTCCCGCTGATGATCTCATTACATTTACTTCTTTTAGAAAGCCCCAGCTGCTAGGGAGAAGATGCATTTGTCTCCTAGCCTGAAGAGGGCCTGTTGTACTGGGATCAAAGTGGGAATTATACCAAACACTTCTAGAAAGCAGGTCAATACCCAAATATGGATTTATGTACCTAACTTTAGTCGGACATGTTGACCTGAGAGACTGGGACAAGAACACAGTGGGAGTGTGGGAGTGGGACAGTGGGAGAATCAAAGAAGGACCCCAGGAGCCTTGGTGCCCTGCCATTTGTTTAATCCTTAGGAGACCGCTTCAGTACTCACCGTACTCCTCCTTGTAAAAGATTAGCCCAGCCCGCCCATGCTAGGTCACACAAAGTCGGTTAAATCTGTTTCTAGACATTGTACAATCCTGAGAAGCAAATTTACTGATATAAATTAGTTTCTTCATGGCATTGGATCACTAGTTTTACTGTGCCGATCAGCAGAGACTGGATGGTTTATACTCTGCCACTGGATAGGTTTGATCGCTTGATAAACTGGAGGTTGAAAGCTGCAGAGGCAGGGAGAATCTCCTTTGAGAGCTGGTGTTCAATCTGTAAGTACTAAGGGGGACTTCCAGGCCTGTCCCGAGCAATGCCAGTGATACCTCCCCGGGCACTTCGGCTTTGTTCACCGTGGCCCGTGAGTGGTCTTGCATACTCTTGTCATCACAGGCCTGAAAATGCCTATTGGCTTTTTGTAAAATAAGCATTCCAACAATAAAATAAAATGATGATGGTAATAATAATAATAAAAAAGATATGTCATAATAAAATACATAATTCTGAACTCCAGGGAAGTATACATCTTTTGGAATATAATTGTCTTTTCTTGCTTCTTTTTCAAGAATGTCTAAGCATCCTATATATCCTATATATCTTTTAATCCCGTTAGGCTTTCAGTATCTGGGCTTTATTTACTTGTTTTATACACTTTTGAATTTTTAGCATTGCTCCTTCTGTTGGGTTTCCACTGTTGATAACCTTCCTATTATCCTCTGGTTTTAGCATCAATTTTATAAGTCTCACAGTTTATGACTAAGGCAGATTTTAAAGCTAGATGGCCACCGAGAATTTTACTGAAAATTTGTCAGATTGCACTGAACTCTTGGGGCTTTGGATTCTCAGTCTTGTGGAAGTTGAGGTCCTTGCTTGTCCATCCAATTCTGCGTCTGCAAGGTCACTGTAATGGCATTACCAGAACATTTGCAGTGCGTTGTCACAAGACCTTCTCTTTACCATCAGTATCTCATCAGAAAGAAGCTGTGGAAGGTCTTTCTGTACACATTGAAGAAAGCCTTCTTTTCAGTGCGTTCCAACTAGGCACACATAAGAGAAACTAATTTTTTTTTTTTTTTTTTTTTTTTTTTTTGCCTGGGAAGAGATCCAGTGGTCAGGTACCTTTCTTAAGTGGTCAGTTTTCAGCAAAGAATTGAATGTCTTCTTGTTAGCCTGGTCTCTTCCCTCTCTCCTACTAGTCAAGCTATTTTTTGAAGGAGGTAGGTTATCTCACCAACATCTTTCCACTTCACTTGATTTATCACTTCAACACTTGAAAAGCACAGTAGAGCATAATTACACCCAAAAGTGTAGTTTAATAGCGAAACATTTCTTTTCTTTCCATTGCCACAAAGGAACCAAAAGGAACTTTTGCAAGACAGAGGCAATACACCTATGAGCAGTGTTTTGAAGACAATTATTACTACAGCTCATAAAATATGAAGTGAAGATAGAGTATGGAGGAGGTCCATGAAGTCTGATTTCACTAGCAAAAAAGAAAGTTGCATCTAAAGTATAACTAATAATCTAAAATTGTATTTGTGTCATCTTTCTTTTTTTAAACTGATTCCTTTATACTTTGGCATTTTTCACTTCTTCAGTCCACAGAAAGTGCTAAACCAGCTGGTAGATATTTAAGTAAACAGCCTGTTAATAAGGCCTGCAGGTACCCTATTTTTTTGTCTGCCTCTTAGCCAAATTAGGGATTAGATAACTGTGGCAAGTTTATGCTACAGATGTGTCTTGGTGATGTTATCTCAGACTGACTCTCTGCAACAGACTCTCCTGGTGCCAGCACTTTTCTAATGACAAAACTATGTTTTCATCCATGTGGCTTCATTCATTTGTAAGAGGAGCAGGGGAGTGGTTTCATTATACTAGTACCAAAGGTACTTTGCTGGAGTGATTTGTCAGTATAATGTAGCAGACTGTGTTAAGGGGAAGCTTTCTCTGGCAAAGACCCAGGTTTCTGCATTGTAACTGGCATCTTGTAATTTGTTTTGATTCACTTTGTGATCTTAATCTTCTTCCCATGTCCTTTGAAAATTAAGAAACCGTTTGAGGTCAAAAGTGCTTTTCTAATGTCAGTGGAAAAGCACAATCGTTGACAAAAAAGAGATTTAAGAGTGGAAGTGCTGCCGTGTGGGATGGGCTCACCAGGGAGAAGAGGGATCAGGCAGGGAACCTGGGCTCCCCTGTGCTACTGAAGCAGTGCGCTGCGTGCAGGCAGACTGGGAGTCTCCCAGTAAACCCACTGGTTAAATGTCTCGACTTGCCTAAATGCCAGCTAAGAGGTCGTATCTGCCACCTGTTTCTTCCCCAGGGCTGCTCGTCAGGTACAAACTGGGACGATGCTGAGATCCAGGGTTCAGTCTGGGGGCCCACTTCACTTGAGGCAGAAAGAGCATAGCCTAGTTAGTTGACCTGCATACTCATCAATATTGGAGCCATGAGGAAAGTGGAATTGAAGCCAAGTTTTGATAGGATCAAAGCTGCGTGGGGGGAATGGGGGCACTTAGGAAGTTGGCCGAATCATTCGAACAACCAAAAGAAACATAAATGTGGTTGTCATCAGTCTCAAAATGATGACCCCAAAGCAGTTTATAATGATGTAACTCAGGTTAAGAAATAATTGCGAAAGATGACAGCTGCTGGAGGAGTACAATTAGGGCTGGTATATTATCACATATGTAACTTGGCTCTTTTTGTAATTGATGGTGAAACTCTCACTGACTGTAGCGGAGCAAAATATAAACAATATTGAGCATTGCATACTTGCAGTCAGGACAACAGAAGAGGGCCAAAGACAGATAAACGCAGCATTTACTGACCCTAAGCAGAGCCCTGTGGAAATACCCATGGGCAAAAGATACCAAATACCAGTTGTTCTCTTTTGGGGAGGCGGCTGATTTTATAGCTAACAGGTAATGAAGATACGTACTTCTTCCAAAGGAAGGTACCAAAGATGCAAAGATGCCAAAGCATAGGAAATGACATTAACAGTCTTACAGCATCAGGGCATCCGAACCGTGAAGAGGTTATAATCTGCATTTCGTCATTTTCTGCTTCTGTTTGCTATACCCCGGGAAAAATAGCAGTGTTTTGTTATTAAAGGAAACAGTGTGTTTACCCTCTACACTTGAGGCTGTCTATCCCAGAACATTCCGAAGATTGCTAGTCTATATGCAGCAATCATCAAGGTCATTACTGATAAAATTATAAAAGAATATAAAGTAATGAAACTGTAGTAATGAAAGGAAAATACAAAATCTATAGAAATTCTACCTACAGCTTTTCTTAGTGCAATTCTTGCTTGTAGTTTCAGCCTCTTGGAGCAATTGCCATGGAAAATAACACCAATGTGAACTTTTTGGTCTAATATTTCACCTTGCCCTTCCAACAGAACAGACACTTAGAAAGTTTTGTGGCTGCGTATTGGGCATCAGTCACTTTCCTCTGCACAGCAAGATTAACCCAAGTGCTGTGTGGAGTTACGTTGGTTTCTTCTGCTATAAATTCAGGTTCTAGGACTCTGGCTTGTGGCAAAAAGACAGGAGAGAGCAGCCGGACATTCCCTTGGATGCAGGTAAGCACTGCTGCCAGCCAGGGCAGAAGCAGGGGATTGCCTGTTGTTGGTGAGGCCATAAGTGAGTCAGGTCAGGACAGCCTTCTGGTGACCGTCTGCTGGAGATTTGATTTACACTGCTGGGGAGATGGTATTATAGGAGCAACAGGGAAGATCCTGCCTGAGCAGCTCTTCCCCTCTGTTTTCTCAACAACGCAATGGGAAAATCCTCACCGTGTTTGCTTACCCTCAGCCTAACCAGCTTTGCTGGCTTTATTTCAGTTTAGGCTTTAGCGGTCTCTCAAAGGTGCTAAACTGTATTGACTGAGCTACACTGAGTGGAAAATAAATCCTTTTTTTAGGTATCTAGCCTTGGCCTAGATTTGATGACACTAGTGCATGGGAAACAGGGATGGGGTAAGTTGGGAAAGGTTTCAAATGCCATACCAGTGATATTTCTGGAGATCCTGAGAATGGCCCAAGTGATTTGGGACTCTCTATTTGGGAGTGTACCAGAAGATTTTTGTTGATGCTGTATATAGAGATTTTCTAAGATGTCTCTCCCATAAACCTTTACTGAAAATAGGATCACGGAAAGGCAGTGGTAAGGCAAAGCATGGCTCTGTCGTCTGCCTTCTCATGTTGGCTGTGGCTTCCCCAGGATTCCTGCCCTGCTTGCTCATGGTGGCCAGAGCATTACTTCCCCATCTACTTTTTTTCTCATCTTTCACAGTGATGCAATCCTCCATAGTAGAGGGCCACGATGAATCTGTCCATGTCCCCTTCCTGTGATACAGAAATAACAACAACCCTGCCATTTAACCCACACGTTCAATGTATTTGCTTTCATTCATACTAATAGGAAGGCTCTCTGCTTGGGCTTTAGAGCAGCCCTGCAGCCATTAGCAGAAATACTGAAAAATTAAAAACCAGCCACACTAAATGAAAATGTTGTAGCTTAAGACTTAGAAACTCAGCTTGGCACATCCACTGCTTGACTGATTTATTTTACCATTCCCTTTATAAAGAGAGAGTCAGCACATACTCAAGACCACCACCGATTTTCGTTTTTCTCCGATTGCCTTGGTGCTGCTATTAAATAGCCAGGAACTACTGAGCGCTTCTGGCCTGACTCCTGGCCAAGCAGATGAATGTGAATGCGCCGAGTCCCTTTCCAGCTTGCAGCTGTTTTGTAGCGGTGCTGGTATGTGCTCTAGGAACAAAAGCAGGCAAAGGGTTGGATTGTCGACATGCTGCCACCTTTTCTCGTGTCCGGATTTGGGCAGGAGAGTGATAGAAGACTTTCCACACTTCTGGCTCCTGTCTCCCTTTGTGGAAGGGCTCTGCTCATTTCAACTGCAAAATTAGTCATGCTTGTAAGTGCTTGTGCCAAGCTGGTGGGTTAGTGACTTTGGGGAGGTTACAGTCATGAACCATGGCTTTTGTTAAAGGAAGTGAATGGACTGCTGCCTGGTTACAGGCTGGAAACTGCAGAGAAGATATATGCAGAGCCCACTGGGCTGTGTTCATTTGCCTTTGGGTGGCATTTTACCTGGTGCCAGTGTCTGGACACTCTGCTTGCTCCTCTTCCCCTAATCAAAATTTCAAAATAATTCTCGCAGTGTAGGCAGTGGATTTTGTATGACACGTTGCTCAGTTTCTCCTCCCTACCTTTTACCTGCTGTTACGTTTTGGAGAAAAGGTACAACTCTTTGTTACTCTCACAGCTGAAATGGCTTTTGGGAAGGTTTGTCGTGCTCCTTTCTTTTCCTGATTTTACCCCTGGATGTCAAGGCCCATCCCCGTGCCACTGTAGTATATCTAACTAGTCCTTTTAATTGTGGAGTGTAAAAATGCCTCCCTCTTTGCCTTTTTGTGGTCAGAATAGTGTTAAATTACATCACACTAACAGGGCATCAAAGTGTGTAGGTGGAGCACAGGGGAAGCCAACCTATTGCAGGGTGATGCAAGGATGACAAAAGGGCCATATGGGACTCTGGTCACACCCCGTCAAATGAAGGAGTTATCTGGCAGCTCACACGAGCTGTGGACCATCTTTCTAGAAACCACAGTATTAAAATGTGCATTTAACTGAGTCCCCAAAGGGTCAAATGATAACAAACCAGCTGCAAAGGTTTATATTCATGGATGTGCAGCCTATTTGCAGATAGCCTCTGTTTTCTGTCTACATGTCTGTAATTACTGTGAGTCACTGTATGTCTGATATGCAATGCAAATTACTAGGATAGATTAAATTATGGAATATCTAAACCAGCAGATTTTAATGTGTTGATTTTCACCTACATGTCCAAAGGTGACAACTTTTTTTTTTTTTTTTTTTTAATATTTATAATTTTCAGTATATGGTGCTGCTTACATTACTGAGATGAAAAACTTTGGTGAAGCCTTACAGTATATTCTAACTTCGAGTATCATGACACCATTAATCCACATGTTAATTCATGTCTGATATAAGACAAACTCTTGCTGGTTGGGGGAATGGACAGGAGCTGTATATTAGTGTTTATCACCCACTGAAGAATCTTAGCATCTGCTAATAACAATTTTGATTTTTCTGGAAAATATCTGTGCACCATTTTCATCTGTTTCCCTTGGGTCAGGAGCTCCGGTGTTTCTCTCCTCTCTCTGCTTTTTCTAAGGTTACATGAACACGTTCTAATTTTCATGCTTTTTCAGTTCCCAGTGACTCTTACACTAATTTTTTTCTAACTGGGAAACTTGGATTTGAGATTGTACTTGAAAGCAAAATAGATACATCCTGCAGTTATTTAATTTTGCCGTCATTAAAACAACACAAATTCAGTCTTCTGTATAAACCTAGCACTTTAAGAGGAAAAAGTTGTCACTCATTAGAGAAGCTTGCAGTTTGATATAGCTATTGAAAGTCTGTTTTTCTGTTTTATTTTAAGCTACTTTACACTGCAAGAAACCAAGCTCATGAGATTAAAAGATTATCCTGAAGAAGTCACATTGCATGCCTGAAATCACCCGGCTGTTACAACAAGCCTTTCCAAATCAGTGACAAATGACAAAATACTGTAGTAACACTCAGGCATATTGACCTTGTGACCTTTGGTCTTACACTTGTTTTAGAAGCTTTCAAAGTATTTCAGGATGACCTGTTTTTTTAAGGTCCATCCATGGTGGCAATGTCCAGTTTGTGAGTCTTAATACCATCAGCTGGTTCTCTCTTTTTGCTGAGTAACTTAATAGAAATACTATGTCATTATGTATTAGTAGGATCTCTGCATGTTAGAGTTTGACCTACAGGTTGGCAAAGCCCACAGATGGAAACAAGGATTGCTAAACAAACTTCCTGAATTTGGGAGTAGTAGGAACCAAAGAGATAGGCCTGTGAATCTGTGTTAGATGTGTGCCTCAGTGAAGATAGGCCTGTGAATCTGTGTTAGATGTGTGCCTCAGTGAATCAGCCATCTTTAGTTTAGCAGACTCCCTTTGCTGAATTGCTGAGCCTCATGCATGCTCACCTCTGCAGAAAGGAGAGAAGATGCTGGTACATTTGTGAGGAGCTGCTGGTGTTGTTTACCAATAGTGACTTTGTTCATCAGCTCAGCAGAAATTTGCTAAATAAGATAAAAGCTTACAGAAGTTGTCATACTGGAAATACTGCAGCTCCCAAGTATCAGCAACCAGACTAGTTTTTCAGTGTAAGAACTGGGAGTTAAGATGTATGTTTTCTAGGAAGAAGGTTTTGTGGTTATTTTATGAAATTCAAAAGTGAGTGCTAATCAGTGTACCTTTTCATGGTCACTGTAACCATAGCATTTTGCTTGACTTTAGGAACAGGCAGACTTCATGGAACTCGAAACTTTGCAAATTAAAATAAGTTGCTACTTTCTTTTTTCCCTACAGAAATTATTTAGAGTATTTTAAAAATCCATGTTTTTCAAGGTTGTCTTTGTAGTCAGGTTTCTTAAAAAATGGTGCTTTCCATACAGCCACAAGAAAAGCTGGCAGTGAATACATCACAGTCCAGAAACCTCTGAGAAAGAAACATGAACATTGTGAAACCTAGTATTTAAAAGTCAGGGTTGCTGGGTCAGCCTTAGCTCAGACCCCCTGAGGTTATGCGTTATGCTACCAGCTTTAATTATGTTGTTGCATACATTTTTTTCTACTCAAGATTTTGCCTACCATTATGCTAACATTTATGAACCTTTCAGTGTTTGACTTTGCATTAACTTTTCTATTGCATCAGGCTTTTCTTATGGTGTGGAGGAAGCTGGAAACGTGGGGATGTACTTTCGTGGAATTTTTAAAAAAGAAGTCACCCCTTAAGCTGAAGAAGTCATCTTCTTGAGCTCTCCTGACTGTCTTTCCTATGTGTCCTTAGCAGAGATAAGGAATCCTACCACTTTTCTCGGCTATCTGAACTAAAGGAGTAACTGGTAGCGGTAGAAGCCCAAAAGACTTAAGTTTCCTATAATGCTAGACAGCAAAACCAGAGATGTGTAAAGCAGCATTGGCTGCTGGCCTCTCTTCCTGGATGACATACAGCAATCTCCCTTTTCCTCTTCTTTTCCAGTCTGGGAGGCTGAATATAAATGTGAAGATGCTCCAAGTAGAATCAAAATTCCAGGCTGATAATGCTGGATTAATTTCAGTTCATCCTGCCAGCGAACACAGCCTTTGTTCCTGTGGCAGCTATGTGTCTGCTTTTCAGTTGGATGGGAACTGCATTCAGCCTTTTCCCGGTTCCCTCTCTGTGCTCTCCGAGGGATGCTGTCTTGAGCCTCCCCTATGAGGAGCTAAGCACTCGCACTTTTCAGGAGCTGGTGAACTTCTCAGAGGACCCAGACCATGTAGTAAATGACAAAGTATTTTTCTAATGAAAAGAATATGTTGGAGGAGAAAATAAATTAATATTTAAACAAAGCCCTTGAGACAGCCTAAGACACTGTTCTTAAAGGAGGGCTTTTGAAAAGACTCAGAGGAACAATAAGAACACATTTTTAAAATCAAAATCTTATAGAAAAAGATCTTTGGGGTTGAGAGGATGGAATACAGATTTCAGCTCCACCAGCTGTAATTAAAACCATAAGCTTCTGTTGGGATCCTATGAAAAAAAAAATCCAGGAACCCTTATGGAAATCATTATTCAACCTCTTGGTGCACCACTGAAAGAGAGAAGCAAGCTCCAGTGTCACAAGTTGCTCCACATGGGGAAACTGGTTAACCCACCGCAGGCTCCACTGATTTTACTAATTATTAGTATAATGTCTTAAAGGGAGATAACTGGCAGCTTTGGGGAACCTTACTGCTTGGCTTGGTCTCTGCTTTATAGTTTTACGAACACAGGCTTATGTTGGCCGGGGATGTTTTATGATGGTGGTGACAGCACTAGAGTGGGTCTGGCAAGCCAAGCAAATGGACCGTGCTGCAGCACGAGGAGGAGCTCTGCCCAGCCCGGCGCCTGCGCTGTGCCACTGTAGCACATCTGATCGATGCATCGCTCCATACGCTGTGCAACAGGGATGCACTGGTTTTCCCACGCGTGCACGGAGATGAGGAGTGCTGGCTTCAGTCCCCAAACCCGTGCGCCATCACGGTAGGGTCGTGCGCCCACATCAGCCTGTCCGCGGTCCCCGCTGGGGGCAAACGCGCCCGTCCTGCTGCAGCGACTTGCAGCATGGAGGCCTCATAGTCTACAAGGAGAGACGGTGTCAAACTACGAGTGCCTGCAGAGATCCTCCAGCATTTACAAGCAGGTGCCTGCTTCTAACTGATAAGGATCTAGCTCTTTGAACATTGGAACTGTGTAGGTAAGAGATGTGCTATGAAAAGGCTGTCCTCTTTGACCATTATAACTTTAATAATCTCTTCTTTAGCCTTCTCTTTTTTTGAAAATGTGTAGGCAGTCATTGCCTCACGAAAAGAGAGAGACCAAGAGCAAAAGATGTCCAGTGAAAGGCATTTTATTTTCTTCTCTTTCTTGCCATGAAAGGGTTCATTGTTCCACCTCCACAGTTTCTTGCTCGCTGTGGAGAAAGGAACAAATTACCGAGTTCAGGCAGAGGAGAAGAATGGTATTGAACTGGGATGAACAGGGGTTTTCATCACGACAATAACTGGCCAGATAAGAAATCAGTTGATTTGTGTCAGATGGCAGATATTATATTTTAATATTCCAGTAGCGACCATGCTGTCTCTGATGCCTTCTGAAACTGTTTGTACTTTGATTTAATTTGGAATTAGAGCTTTCAAACAGATTCAGTAAGCCCCTGGGGGGAACAGTTACTTGTCAGCTCTGATTACGTTTAATTGGTGCAAATAGGAAATTTGCCATTTTCTCCCTTAATCATAGCTCACCTAGCTTCATTGAGTCTTTTGGGGGGTCTGTATTGCCTTTTGATTCTCTGGGTTCTGAGTTACATTATACTACCATATTCTTGATATGGAGTTCTATAGCAATTACTGTTGACATAGAAAAAGATATAATACCAGACAATGTAAAAAATTCTCCCTCCTGCACTATATAGAGAATAAATTTATTTTCCTTTCTCTATGTATAAAAATAGCAGTGAAGAAATGTGGCTGAACAAATGAAGGCAAATTGGTATTGTTTCTTCTGGTAATTTTGACAGCACTTTCTAGATGGGAATTTATACCAGTAGAACTCTATTGATCTAATTATAATGCTATAGTTATGCTGGAATAAATACCCGTGTGAGCAGTCTTAGGAAGGAGAGTGTTCATGCAAGGATTTATGCTGATGTAGCTCTACTGAGATAATTATAACAACATTGTTTGACCCATAAATTTCTCCATGTAGATAAAATGCTTAGTACAAACGCCTAGCTCATGGACCCAGATCCAGTATACAACAAGACTTGGAATTACCTGCAATGGAGTGCTGGAGAGTGGCTCAACTACCCACCCTTTTTTCCCACATATGTATCAGTTCCTCTGCTGAGCTCTAACCATTAAAACTTATCATCATCATCCGGGAAAGCTCTTCATCAGTGAAACAATATAGATGCTTCATGATATATTGTCCAGTATAGTGTGTTTTTTCCTCACAATGTATGGCATTCACTGAGCAAAAACAAATTGGGAAACATCTGTAGCTAGTTTCAGTCTGGAGGAGAGAAGTGGAATTTTCAGGGATGTCTGTAGGCCAGGGACATTAACAATGACACGAGCAATGTGTATTTGATGTAAATTGGTTAAAAATCTGTGGGCCATGCTGCTGGATAGTTACTGTAACAGTATGTGCAGATAGCGTGATGACTGATTTATGTGCAAAGTCATGATTAACTTCAAGTGGGTTTGTAGGTCTGCATTTATGTGTGACCTCCTTTTCTTTTTCACAAGAACAATTTTGTGATAGAATTTGGTCTTCATTGACTCTTAATAAATACTTTCAGTTAATTTCAGTGTTGCATGACCAGGTCATAGCAGCATGGACAGCACAACAAGGAAAGATTAACTTTGTGGATCAATATTGATTGTACCTGGAGACTTTTGTGCATGTTGAATTTACTTAGTAGTAACTCAAGCTGCATTGATATAAAAGGATCTGCATATAGGCAGCATATTACCTTCGTTTAATGTAAGTGCCAGTTGCTATATTGCTGTTTTTTTGTGTTTGGCTTTGCTATCATAAAATCTGAATGATGAACAGCAGAAAATTTACATTCAAAGTGCATCAGACCTTTCCTGGAACACTGCTGCTAAACACTGCACAACATCTGCAAACAAATGTTTGGTAACCTATGTGAGCATGATGGAATGAAGGAGAGAGGCTTCGGTTTGGAGAGGTTACATATGGAGGACAATCAAAAAGGCAGCAGTGCAAGGAGGCAAAACTTGCTGAAGAAGGAAAATTGCTATAATCAGGGAACTGGAAAGCTGTTGCAGAAGCAGATCTTGTGGATAAATGAACTAACAAAGCATGCTTCCTTGTTGCTCTTCTACTTCTTCCTCTTTGGTGTCTGACTGCCTTTACATTAACCTCAAGTCCCATCAGCAGCAGGCTCTGAAAACCCTGTGAGTGAGGAACAGCTGCCCATTAGAACCTGTGACTCAGAAACTCCAAAACAGCTGAGAAAAAGGCATTGTCAAGCAAAGGGAAGGGGTTTTTTCATCTTTATTAATAATATATTATGTGTGATCCCTTTAGGCAGCTGATATGGCTCCAGAGCATACAAGCTCAGTGGTAAGTGTATTGGATGTCCCACCTAGATGCAGATTATGGAGTGGACAGTCTGGGTGGAAAGGGCACCATTCTGAGCTGCAGACACTATACAGGTAATGTTCACCCTGCAGAACAAACGTCCTTTGGGTCTACCTCCCAGGCCCTGACCCTATGATCACTTAGCCCAGTGGAGCTCATGGACAGTGCTGTGATTTCATTCTGGCCTCTGTGCTTGGGTTTCCCTTGTGTGGAAAGCAGGACACAGGGGATGTTGTGGGCTGTATTTCATCCTGACACAGCATTGCCTTGCAGCTGGGTGTTCACCTACAGTCCTGCAAAGGATCCAGGGCCCCACAATACAGTCAGAGCATGATCAGACCCTGCTCCCCACTGTCACATCTGGGCCTGGCTGATAGATTATAGGCAAAGAGTACTGAAGCAGCTAAGAAATATCCCTGTTGCTAAATATGAATCAGGTTTGCATTTGCATTTTCTTAAGTTAGAAATATTTATCTTGTACATTGACATTGTTCCACTTAATGAACCTTCCTTTCTTTATACCATGAAAAGTGAGAAAGTGGAGGCAATGAGAGTGGAAAACCAAAGTGGATCAGGGTGAAGCTATATGGTGCAGTGCTTCAAAGGAAATAGCAAATCAAATGTGTATGTAGGCAGTCTTCCCAGACCTGGACACTGGGAAGTGTTCAGCAAACTTAGGAGTTGGCGAGATACTTCCTGCTGCTCTGCAATGGATCAGTACAAGGGCTGGTGCTGCTGGGCAGTGAATTTTGGTGAGGATTTCCCTTTGACAGACATGAATGAGTGCCTCCTGCAAGGAACATACCTTGAAGTGTCATAACCCTTCAGGTAGTGATTCCTTCTGTAGTGAGGACAGTGGCCCATGGAAGCCGAGTTGCTTTGATTCCTCTGGAGGTGAAGCTGGTCCTTCATGAACTCCTTCAGCCTCTGGGGTTCTCGAGGGGGCTTCAAGAGGCAATGAGGAATCTTGAACCCAAAGGTTAAAGTTTCCAAACTGAGGCCTCTCTGGTTCTACAGTTCAAGCCCCCGCTGTGTGCACAGCATGTAAGCAGCCGCAGTTTAAGGAAAACAGATATATTGTTTGTTCTAATGTGATTTCATTTTCCCTTTTTGCCCATTAAACCAAATGCTTCTGGCTAGAGAGAGTTCTTCTCCCATTCTTTTAAGAAAATACCATTTTACAAAGCATTTGAGGAGGTATTCCACAGAGAGTAGCCACTGTTTCTTTTGAGCCAATAAGCCAGAATGCTTAAATGGATCACATAGCAAAGGTACGCTTATCACCTTCTTGTCAGTAAGTGTATCTCATACCACTGTACCCTCAATAAGGTACGCTGCAGGTGCAGCAAAAGCATGGGCCCAGGAGACCATGGGACTTGGCTAGTGATGTCACACCCCACGAGCAAGGACAAGTGACCAATATGTTAGTCAAAGCCTCTTTTGCTAAATGGATGTCTACCTGTCTATATGAGATATCCCTGATACTGTATCTCCAGCAATTCTCCCTTAGGAGAAGGCATCTCCTAGTGCACTCAGGCTGCCTGGAAAATTGGTGTCTTTCTCTCTCTTCAGTGCTTCTGCATCGGGTTTGCGTGGCAAGGTTTTGGTAGTGGGAGGGCTACAGGGTGCCTTCTGTGAGAAGCTGCCAGAAGTTTCCCCCATGTCCGACAGAGCCAAGGCCAGCCGGCTCCAAGACAGACCTGCTGCCGGCCAAGGCCGAGGCCATCAGTGACGGTGGTAGCACCTCTGGGATAACAGATTTAAGAACGAAAAAAAGATATGGCGGCACAGAAACTGCAGGCACAGAGAGGAATGATAACAGGTTAAGAGAAACAGCCTTGCAGACACCAAGGTCAGTGAAGAAGGAGGGGGAGGAGATGCTCCAGGCGCCGGAGCAGAGATTCCCCTGCGGCCCGTGGTGATGAAGACCATGGTGAGGCAGGCTGTCCCCCTGCAGCCCATGGAGGTCCACGGTGGAGCAGATATCCACCTGCAGCTGGGGGAGGACCCCACGCTGGAGCAGGTGGGTGCCCAAAGGAGGCTGTGACCCTTTGGGAAGCTCGCACTGGAGCAGGCTCCTGGCAGGACCTGAGGACCTGTGGAGAGAGGAGCCCACACTGGAGCAGGTTTTCTGCCAGGAATCGTGACCTCACAGGGGACCCACGCTGGGGCAATCTGTGTCTGAAGGACTGCAGCCTGCGGAAAGGACCCACGCTGGAGCAGTTTGTGAAGAACTGCAGCCCGTGGGAAGGACTCACACTGGAGCAGTTCGTGGAGGACTGTCTCCTGCAGGAGGGACCCCATGCTGGAGCAGGGGAAGAGTGTGATGAGTCCTGCCCCTGAGGAGGATGAAGTGGCAGAGACAACGTGTGATGAACTGACTGCAACCCCCATTCCCCGTCCCCCTGGACTGCTGGGGTGGGGGGTAGATGGTGGATTCGGGAATGAAGCTGTGCACAGGAAGAACGGAGGGGTGGGGTGAAGGTGTTTTAAGATTTGATTTTATTTCTCGTTACCCTCCTCTGGTTGATTGGTAATAAATTGAGTTAATTCTCCCTAAGTTGAGTCTGTTTTGCCCGTGACAGTAATTGGTTGAGTGATCTCACCTTGTCCTTGTCTTGACCCACAAGCCCTTTGTTATATGTTCTCTCCCCTGACCAGGGAGAGATAGAGCAGCTTTAGTGGGCACCTGGCGTTCAGCCAGGGTCAAACCCCCCCCAGCTTCTGATACTGCTCCAGACAATATTGCAGCCAACACATCTGAACTGGGTTCTCAGGTTGATATTGCACACCAGGCATCACTGTTTCCCAAAAGCACTCGCTGTGGTTACCGTGCTTTGGTGACTGTTAGACAGTTCCTGGTAAAAGCAAGTTTTCATCAGTTGTGCTAGCTGGAAGAAAACATGAGGATTCATAAGAAGACAGGAAAACACACAGTAATGTCTGTGCATCTAAACAGTCAGTAGCTGAGGGCAAGGCAGTGGCAATATCTGTAATTCAAGGGATCTGCCCGCGTTCATCACAACAGCTCTGCTTTTCAGGCTGTCAGCACTGTATTGGTTAGCACCTGTAGGCAGCAATGGAACATCACAAACTTCCAGGTGCTCTAGGTGCTTGCAGGAGGTCTCCTGTGTGTATGTTCCTGTTGCCAAAGTGCACAGATCTCCGTCTTCTGCAGCCACAGGTTGTTCTCTTTTCCCTGACAATGCCTCTTCATTGTTCCCAGAACAGCAATGTGCTAAATGAAGATATTCTGTGTTGTCCTCGCTGAAGCAGCTACCCAGGCTTCTTCTCTTGGCCTCATGCTTGTTCTCTTTCCTGGGCAGCTGCAGATGGCACAGAGGAACATGTGATTGTGGCCACTCAAGCCACTGTCACAGCTGTTGACGAGCACGGTGCTTGGCTTGTGATCAGCTTGCAGCGATTGGCGTCAGGTCAAATGTACACACGCGCTGTGTGTAGCATGTCTGCCTGACTGTCAGACTGAAGCCTTTGTGGTAGTTCTGATTGTTCACTGGTGCTGGCTGTTCAAAAGCGTCAGATCATGAGATGGCAGGAGAACTTCCCAGGATTTTTGTTGTATGATCCTGAGGTGGGGTGCGGCAGTTTTCAGTTGCTTCACGGCCCACATCCAATTGCTCGAAAAATGCCACTGTGAATGGAGGTCGGCGTTGTTATAAGCAAGTGAAGCCATCAGAAGAAACCTTCCTTGTCTGGAAGCAGTAACTCACTGTAAAATGAAAGCTATTAGGATGCTGCCTGCTCAGATGGTGTGTTTAAAATGAAGTACATCATCTTGATGTAACCTAAAGAAAGCAGACAAACTCTAAATCTTTTTCTATATTTGGCTGGCTTGGGCTGATATCACTGAAATAAATGGGCTTGCACAAGTGAGCTGTATTTATTCATTGCAGCTGCTCTAGACTGCTTTTTAGAGAGGTGTTGACTTGTTTTGATGTGATCCCAAAGCTAGAAAAATTCTGGCCACAACACTAGAATTTATCTTCTCCTTAGCAAATAAAATTGTATAGGCATTCAACAGTCTGGGTGTACTCCTGCCTTTATGCACCAAGGCTCCAGGTATAAGCTGGTGGTGAAGTCTGACTTTATTTCATTACCACAATACCTGGGAAAAAACTACCTAGAATTAGCTACCAATCACAGACTAATTATGCTAAATAAAAATTGTGTTGTCTTCCCAGTTCTGTTCCAAGTTACAGCCTAACTACAGAATGGCAAGATTTGTATATTGCCATAAAATGCCACAGACCAGAGTTATGACTATGTCAGGGTATGGACGCTGAGCTGCCAAGCCCTCTGAGCACCATCACGGTACTCAGAGATGCTACTGGGCCAAGAAACTGCAAATCCCCTTAACACTATTTCAGAAAACTTGTCAGCAAATGGCTGGAAAATGCAGTAAATTTATCTCACCGCTTCATTATTGCTGCACAAATGCCACGGTTCTTTTTCCTCAGCAGCTCTGTGAGGAAAACAGTAATTTAAGTGCATGAAAATAAAACCAGGCTGTCACTGTGAACACTGGTAGAGCCAATGCTGAGATGAAAGTAACAACTGGGAGCAAACTGCTTTCTTCTGTTCACAATTTTCTTGTGTTCATTTAATTGTCCAGCTTTCTTTGTAATTAAAACCAAAATTTAATAAAGAGAAGCCACATTTGCTGAGTTTGACTATTGTAAATGGAATTACTTTTTGTCTTACAAAAAGTTAGCTGCTGCTTATTTGCTATACTGCTGCTTACTTATTTGCTATACATTTTATAAGGCCACAATTTGAATCCTCTCCCAAACTGCATGAAAGACTACGTGTGTGTGCATGTGCGTGTGTTCAAACTGTCTTTTCTCTGTGTGTGGTGAGAGCATGCCAAGCACCTTGTCATCATTACCAAAATGCAAATAAGTAAAAATAACGTAATATGCATTAATCTATTTTACAGGTGCAGGAGGTGTGCATGCAGATTGTGCTGGTGCAGCTTAGCAGCCCAAGCTTTAAAGCTTTGTCCTGCAGTGTCTTGACACAAAGCTTTCTGTAAGTTATGTTGTATGATGATGCCATATTATTTAATTTTGCGAAATATAAAGATGCCATGTATCTTCCCCATGTATCTCCCTGGGTAAGAGAGAGCAGGTATAACAATTAGGATCTTGCAGTAATAAGTGGCTCCATTAGAGGAGTGGAGAGAAATAGAGCAATTAGAAACTTGCAGTATCTGGTTAATATTAAACGTTAGCCCCAATTCTGAAAATACTTGTTCATTTATTTAAATCTGAACACATTTTCAAAGTTCAGGGCCCTTTAGAGTCCACCCTTGAACTGACAACATGAGAAAACGAAACCCTAGGCAATTTTACTTCTCCAAGGCTGCTATAGCCTCTCTCTGTTCTCTTGGGATCATATGTTTGCTTGGACTGTTTTAAAAATAGTATTGTAAGTATAAACAATTAAAGGTGGAGCCTGACCTACCTCGTCAGCACTGTTTGACTCTCTGCTAATGCTGAACTTTTCTTAGAGTTGGCAGTGCAGTTCTTCTCTAAACCCTAGCAGTCGTCACAGTCCCTTGGGGAATTGTAACTAAAACGTAAGCATTGCTTAACACTTAGAACTGTGGTAAGTCTCTGTGGAACTATAAAATTCCAGGCGGTTTTGCACAAGTGTCTTTTAAATGACAGCAGAGCATCCCTCTTTCTTCCATTCAGAATTGATTAGAAGACTCCCTCCCACAACTCTTCCCAGCTTTTAAACTAGAACATGATGTGTTTTTCTCTCTCTTGAATAAAATTTATTTTAAGGAGGTGTGCGCAACAGGTTTATGCATGTGTTGAATTGGAAAATATTTACACTTACATTCAGAACATGTTGGAGTTAACTCAGGGGCATACACTCTGCATACTTTGGTATACATGAAAGGAACAAAATAGGAATGTATTTACCATATATCTACACTGGCATTTACTATGGATGAACAAAAAAAAATGTGCGAGACTACATCTCTGACAAGTTTTCTGGTGGAAAATGTGCAGTAAAAGTGTTCAACTATCAAAATAATGAAGAAATCAAGCCTATTTTGCTCTCTGGAACTTCTGTTAAAAAAGTGAGCATGAAAATATTTGAACCATATGAAGATTTCCCAATAAATATTTAAGCTGAAAATCTACAGTGTTTAATAAATGACTTTTCATTTCAAGTATTAAGTATGTGTTCAATATACCTTATAATATATATAATGCAATATAACAGTTGAAAAACTGACATTAATACAGGATGATTTTAAGATGTTTTGACCATTCCAGCACTTCCCTTTTCTCCCCAGGTCCTGGAATTTCCTTCCTGAAGGATTTTGAAATTTTTTGGTTGTTGGCTGTACAAAGGGATAAAAAGTGAAAATCCTTCATAAAACTTAATTCCTGGCACTGCTCAGTACTAGTGATGACTGCTGTACTGACAGAGCTTTGGTGATGATAATAGATTGGATATGACACTTCAAAGAAAGTGGAAGAAACTGATTTGAGACAGCCACAGTCTAGAAAACACGTTTTAGGGAACAAGCTAGCACAAGACTAGATGGCTTTCCTATCTTTTACTTTTTTGATTCTGTGACCCTGTACTATCTGTTGTTAACCCATTAAAATAAGCTTTGAGTGCTCACCATCAATTTCCAGCCTTACAGTCAGTAACAGCAAAACGAGGAGTATTACTCATGCTCAGACTGCTGCCTGGCACTAGTGGGTGTGCTGTGATCTGACACTGTCAGACTGTCAGAAGATGATAAACCACTCTTCTGAGCCTCCCCCCAAGGCCACCATGTAATTTAGGAGATAGCTACTAGAGTAGTAAGATTTTCTCACCTTCCTGTGTGCCAGGTAGGTCAACATTTTCCGTGAAGAAAGAGGATGGAGGCAAATGAAGATTTCGGTTAAATCAAATGCTGAATCACCTCAGGGCAAATGATAAGCCACACAAGTACTTCTAATTTCTATGGCTTTGTCACCTTTGTAGTGGAAGGAAAGGAGTGCAGGTAGGAAGGTAGTGAATACAAGTATGCTGTCTGGTCTTTTAAACTGGGCTTCTGGTGTACTGAGCAACTGGCATGCTCGAAAGTGCGGTATTTATTGCAGGACCTGCAACTTAAGCCTGAAGTATGTATAGAAATCATAGTAGAAAATACATTGTACAGAAAGACTGCATCAGGAAGCTACCTGTGTACTTGTAACCAACACATACAATTATCCATGGATGAACGTGACATTTTAAGAATGCAGAAGAATTTTAAGAATTGCCCAGTTAGAGAAATCTTTCAGTTTCCATTACAGGAAAGTTTAAACAGTAAGAGGAAACCTCAGATTTTGACTTGCAATACTTTCTTTGTAAATTCTTGTTAGTGTTTCATAAACAGACTGCATGAGATGTAGCAACATTCAGGAAAGCCTGTTGTTCCTCAGTAATGGTTCAGTCATGCCTTCACTAGCAGAAGTCTGTCCCTGTACTTTTGTGTAATTCTGCCTTTCCTTTTACTAGCTGCTCATCATCCACCCCAGCAGCCATGCTGTTCTATGTAGAGCTGCTTTGAAAATTTTTGAGGATGCTAAAAACTGTCACCTTTGTGAATCTGCTCCTTTTCTGTGGCATTTGGCAGGGATGATGTGGCAGGAGTGGAAACAATTGGAAAGAGAGCTAAACATTTAGCGAAGTTGCCAAGGGCATGCCAAGGAGGTAATGCCATGAAATTAGGCAAAAGCTACACATGAAAAAATCTTTCTAATTTGGGAGCCATTAGGCTTGTGCATTGCCAAAGAATTGGTGGAAGACTGTATGCAACTTTTATAAAAGGACTTGAAAGCAGTGCTGAATATACGGCAGGGAATAAGACTGGCCTGGCAGTAGAAGGATAGATAAACTAATAGATCTTTGCTATCTTTAATTCTTGTGATTCCTATTCCATCAGTCAGCACATGGTATAAGGAGAGGAAACTCAGTGCCAACCAAATTGGTGCAGTTTTACAGATGGGATTGTTTTCAGCAGTTAGTTCATGTCTGCCAAGAGCCAACTTGCATAAAGTCCTTAACCCATCAAACACGGGCACATTTCGACATGCAGGGCCTCATTGATACTAAAGGAAAAAACGATCCACCTTTTCAAGAACTTGTCGTTCTCCTTCCTGAACAGTGGTGCTGCACTCTGTAAGCAAAATGGTTGTACCAGCCCTGTAGCATTGACTCCTTGCACTCAAAAATCACAGGACCGCTAAGCAGTTGTGCAACTGTAACTTACTTTAGCTTCTTGAATGTTCATTCTAGCTTTGAACTTTTAGTATTCACAGTATTATTATTTTTTTATTCTTCAGTAGCAACAAAGGCTGAACTCTTTTAGAAATAGCAAGGATCCCCATAATAAATGCACACACTGGGAACTAAATATCCATTGTAAAATTGGACATGATTCTGGGTGTATAATTCATGTACCTGAATCACAAAAATGATACTTAGAGGCCAATCTAGGCCCTGGTGTAGGCTTTCACAGGACTTGGAAATGCAGAATAAGAGCTGTAGTTTTTAGCATGGTCCCCTGGCAGTCTGTTCAGTCCTTGTATTTTAACCTGTGCTCATGGCAAGGAACAGCATTATTCTGGATCAACAAAGCCAATCCAGGGATGGGGAGGAAAGAATTATGTCACTGGATGGGATGAGAGTCTGCGGGGGTGTGCAGACTTTTAGTTGGCATTTGTACATCTGGCTGCTACACTTCAAAGAAGAGAAGCCATTGTCACCCCATACAAATCAGCATGATACCTCATGGGAGTGGGAGTCTAACCACAGCTCCCTAATGACCTGTTAGAAAGGCTCCTGAGGGTCAACTGGGGATGCGGTCCGGTTATAATAGGTACTGCGCGACATGGCTTGGGTCATGTCTGCCTGGGTGGCTAAATCCTAGGCCCAGCATCAACAGCTTGGCTTCTCAGTCTATTAACATGAGATGCCAGCCAGACATGTAGTGTTGCATCTTTTGAGACAAAAGAAGACATGGGTAACTGAATTACAATAATTTATTGTCTCTATTGTGATGCCTCTCACTTGTGTCTGGCCTATTAATATTCAGGAAATATGCATGTTTGACCAGTGTTTACTTTCTTGGCAGGTCCAAGGTTCCTCTGTTGCAAATAATCTTGCAATGACAGGGTGTTTAAGTGGACAAATAGCAGGCAAGGAAGTAAGCAAAGCCATCTGGGTCACTAAGGTGGAGATGACTCCTGGCCTACCGTTCCATAAAGCTCCCAGCTTTTCAGGTTTTGAAATAGATTTGTTGACTGCCTCTTCTATAAGCCCCAATGTCCATGGATTATCTCTTCTACTCATCTTGGAGCAGATACATGTGTCAAAATTTTCTGGTTTCCTTTGCATACTGATTCCAGGCTGAACTGGTCTGGATGTTAGGTATACCTTCCAGGCACTTAAAATTGTAATCTCATCATTAAATTTATCTGGAGAAAGGTGATAATAGGAAATAATCACATGAGGAAACTTTACTGCACAGGAGACAAAACATGTCATTAAATCACTAGCTAAGATCTGTGTTAATGTTATTTCCTTTTTTTCAAAGAAGTGGATTTTTTTCCTCATCCTTCTAACCTCCTTCTGTGGGAGGCTTTCTTTCTGCATGCTACAGTCTGGGATCCACTTTATTCATAAGCAGAGTGGAAGGCTAAATCTTTAAACCCATCTCTCCTTGTGGAACGTAGAAGGCATATTGAAGTTGATTATTCATTAATAATGTATTTCTCTCTTGATAACTATTTTTAACACAAACTCTGCCAATACTTGAGAATATAGATCAACCTAGAAAATGAGTTGTCCCATTGAAGTTAATGGGATAACTTGCATGAATAAAGTAGGGTCATGACGCTGTCTACGGGCTGTGCTCTGTGCATGCGTTTTGCAGTTTTGCAGTTTTAAGTCCTGCTCTGAACAGGTTCTGGTTAGCATGAAGCAAAAGCCAGTTTAATCCTAATAAACCTGTATCCCTTTGAGGTTTGAAAATGGGACAGAGGTTCTTTGGATTTTTTTTTTTTTATTTTTTCCTGGCCTTTACTGGGCCCTAACACAACAGGGTGTGGAAAAGCAAAACATTAGTTCAGCAACCATTTTTTTCAGCATTTTGCCTACACTGAAAAGGATTATAAAATTTGCAAGAAAACCTCTTCGGTCATCTCTTTCCACTTTTAAATTTGGAGCACTTCTTTTGGAATACATCCACAACAGAACTTGGATTTTCAGAGATAGTTTTCAATGAGTGTAAGTAGCCCTTAAGGTCCTAAATATTTTGGAAGTCTGCTCAAATCCAAAGCTTTTCTATTGAAAGTAAAAGCAAGGTTGTACCCCTTTAAAACAACCTTATGAACCAACAGAGCTCACTGCTCGGTAGGAACTATTTGCTGTCTTCAGCTAGTTAGACTAGCAGTTTTCCTATTTGAATAGGTGTAGTAAAATGATGATCTAGACTGTAGGCTGACCATGTGTGCAGGTGGTCCGAGGGCTGGGAATCCCAAGGCGCCGGGCAGCCATTTCCTGGGATGTGGCTCTGGAGTTGGGACACCTCAGCTTCTTGCCATGGCTTGCCTCAGCCAAGTGCAAGGCATCAGCAGGGGTGAGGAAAACGTTTTTCCTGAGACCTGATTCTGGCAACTCTCAGGACTTCTGTGGAAGAAGTGGATGCATGGGGAATGGTGTCTTTGGGTGAGCCCTCAGACTCTTGGTTTGCAGGTATAAACCTCAGGCTCTCCAAACTTTTAGCCTGCTAATTCATCCATAGCTACCAGTATTTTTTAAAAAAATCTGACTTTTTTTCGCTTCTATAAGTCAGGAAGAGGAAAGGCAACAGACTGGCACCCACGGCTTTGAAGATCCTTAGGGTTGCTGCTTTAATTTTGTGCAGAATTCCTCTAAACAAAATGTTACAGTTGTTTTGAAACAACATTATAGAAGTGTGGATGTTTTCCCTGCCGCAGGAAATATAAAAACATCCTACTAACCTGCTGCTGTGGTTCCTCACACTGTTAGTGGAAGTTGAGTGGAAAGCATTTGTAATGGTGTGTATCCAGTTATAGCTCCTGACTGACAGTGGTGCTAGGCAAGGAACTAGGAGAGTCACCAGGATATGACTGGGGGAGCAGGGTGGTGCTGCACGTGGGAATTAGGTTTAGCTTAGTAACTGCAGAAGAGGATGACACAGCTACACAATGAGCAAGGGCAAGCACAGCCACATGACGTCACTTGACCTTTGTGGGATAAACACCAGAAAGTACAAATGGAGGAGCTATTGTGGGCTCAGAGAGCTGTCAAGGCTATTTATTCTGTCAACTTTGCACAAAAAGCAGTGGGGAGAAACTCAGGACTCCTGTGATGTAACGCTGGGCTAATACTAGCAAAATTGTGGACATGGTTTTCCAGCTCATGCTCTAGTTTCTTAAGATGGTGAAGCTACTGTAACACAAGGGAACAGAAGATGATTAAAAAAAACCCAAACAGAATTTGTTCACTGAGCTGCAATGTTTGAACCACTGGTGCCCTGTGTGACAGTATTCTCCACTTAATCCATTAGAGAGCACTGACTAAATTGGTACGTATACTTAATAGCAAGGACTTTCAGTCTGTCTGCAAGCAGGGATGAGTAATCAGTGTTGCAGGTATGACACATTCATAATACTTCATAAGAGTATTATCTCCATCCAATGCACGTGCGCGCATACACACATACGCACACTATGTCATGTTAACCTAGTTAATAATTAGTCAAAACTTGTTTATGCCTTATCATATTCCTCCTGGAGCAGCCCATTGAATTAGCCTGCATTATAGATACTAACCTGTTATTTCTCTAATACTCGTATCATCCCTTGGAATAACAATAACAAAGTTATTGTGATGAATGTTGATTTGCAATTGATGTTGAAGAACCAGTTCACTGTCCAAAACAGCTTCTTTTTTCATAGTTGGCTTTATTGCTTTTGCAGTACAGAAACTCCTGTGAGTTGCTATTTGGATATACTCAAATGATATTTCAAGACAAAATAACAGTTCAAACAGAATAATGCCATTTCGGCATTTCTTCTGGAAAAATCAGGCATTCATATTTTTATTTGGAGAAAATGTCATTTTCATTGAATTTACATACTTAATCTAGGAGGTTTTCAGCAGGCAATTTGGACCAGCTGTAAAAATGACAAAATTATAATTTTTCTCCTTCCCTTCCAGTAAGGAATGGCCATCAGGGAGCATTTATTTCCTTTCAATGATATACATAACTATGAGAGTAAAGGAAAGGAGGCACTACTGTAATAATAGGAGTGTTTGTGTTAAAAGGTGGTTTTGCATTGGCCTTGCTGTGCACTGAACTCAAAAGCTATTCTCACTTCAGCTGGCAATTTGGTACAGCCTTCATCCTCTTCCCATTAAAATCTGGGACATGATTTTGCCTGCATGAATAAACATTTCCACTCTAACAGTGGGACAGGGATGTCTTGAGATGTTCTGGTCTTAAGAAGAAGAGATCTGTCTTGCGTAGCTAGAACCAAATTCATTCAGCTATTAACTTGAATTACCTTCTGAGTACAGTTGTGAAGTGGGGCGGACATCAGCAGGCTGATTCTAGGTGACCTGTACTGCAGCAGGAGCAGACCATGAGGTGGGCATAGAGCCTTACAGGAGTTCTAAGTAATTTCACATGTTCATTACAGCTCATCTTTAGTACTGGGATGTGAAAGGTTTATTAATGCTGTGAAGTAATTTTCTGTTTGTGCCCACTTCTAGTGTTGCCCTCCTTAAAATTCATAATGAATACATGTTAAAAGAGAGATAATATCTGCAGAGTAATGAATCTCATTGATGAGATATTTGAATTCCCACTACCCAGAAGTCAGCTGGCAAAAAACCTGATAAAATCATTAGATCCTACAGTTTTAAATACTTTTTAAAGCATTCCTTCTAAGAAGTTTTTTGGGGGATTTTTTTTTATTATTATTTTTTAAAAATTTTTTTTACATTTATGCAGGGCAGTTTCACTGGGCACAGTGCTAGTTTTTCAGTTTTCCCTGAAGTACTCATTTCCAGCAACAAAGTCATCAGTGACGAGATGGTAAAGCAACATGGGCAGAGAAGGCAAAAAAGGGAGAGAAGAGAGGTGCTGAGGGAGATAAGCACCTTTCCAATTCCCCTTGTTTCTTTCCCCTTCAGTAGCTGTGAATTTTCAGGAAGGAAGTAAATAAATTGGAAACCCCAAACCAGCCTGTCCCACCCTCCTCTTCCTGTCTTACTCCTGGGCCATACCCAACGTCTGGTGCATAAACATGACCTGACGGGAATGTGCAGGCTGTTCTCCAGGACCGTTCCCACCTGCCACCCATGTGTTTCCCAGGGGTTAGGGGACAGGTCTCTTGCCTTGGCTGTTCCTGTGCCAGCCCCAGGTGGAAAGGTGTGGGAGAGCACATTGCTTTTTGGTGGTGGTAACTAGGGAGTAGCCTTTGCCACTTGCATCTAGCTCTAGCTCCAAAACATTTGACCAGTAGAAACCTGTATAGGGTTCGCAGGGTTCAAATAAACAAGTTTCAACTCATGCACTGCATGTTAGTCAGCTATCTTGAGGGAAGTTATTTACAGCTAGTTCTGCCTACCTCTTGGCCTCTCTAGCCTTCTGCCCTCCCCCTTCCCCAAATTCTTGATTGATTTCCAAGGTATGACTAATGCATTTCTATAAATGCTTTGGGTTTCACACCACAATTCTTTTACTTTGATGATTTGTTTCATCATACTCCTGTTTACTAATGTTTCAGTCAACAACAGTTGTTTGCTGCCTGGGGGAAACACAGGAGTAACAATGGCTGAAATTATTCCTAATCAAGTTCCAACTCCTACCTGATGGGAAAGATGAGAGATTTATTATTGTTAATTTAATCCTTGCGAGACATCAGATGCTTTGGTGATAGGCATCAAGATAGGAGCTCAACTACATAAACAATGAATGAGATTAAAGAATGGTGGTATTAAGATTTAAAATGAAAGACTGTACCCTTCTGCCAGTGAATGCAAATTGGTCATCAGAACAGTCACGAACACTTTGTGTTGTTTCATTTAGACTTGTCTAGGCCAGCATTTATCAAGAGATCTACCACTGTTATAGCTTCATTACAGTGAGACTCAAGCTTTATAGTGTAGGAGAAATGATGTTATTTAACCAGCCCTAGCCCTGGTTTAAATACCATTGAATTCTGTCTGGTAAACTGGGTGACAGGCGGTGCAGGAAAACTACCCCAAAGAGACACAGAAGAGAAGCTGCAAACACTGGAAAATGGCCAGCAGCATGTCTCCCATGTGCCTCCAACAGAAAGGGGACGCTGGGAACTGGCAGGGGTTTGTAGTTTGTAGGAGGCATCTGGGGAAGTGTAAAGGAGCTCTTAAGCTCCCTCTAATCCTTGGAGAGGTTCCTGTGGATATGGGTTGGTGGGCGGACTTTAGGATCAGGGACTGGAAAGGTCACTGGGACACTTTATATTCTTCCTTCTCTACTCTCTTGTACTTGGCTGAAGTGAGAATCTTTCTCCATCCAGCTTGTGCATGAATATTTGTATTCTTGCTGTGCTCTGTCACCCCCAAAAGACATTGAGACCTTGCTGAGTTGTTCACAGAGACACAATCATTAACATGATTGCATGGAGGCCCACAATGTCATGATAAAGATACTGTGCTGACAATATGGGCAACCCAAAAACTTGTGGAAAAATTAATTAATTTCAACATAAATAAGTAATGTGTGGAAAGTCATCTATCCAGCTGAAAAAGCAGGTGAGCATAGTCTACTAACAGGATGTCATGGTTTAACCCCAACTGGCAACTAAGCACCACACAGCTGCTCTCCCAGTTCTCCCTGCCCCGGTGGGATGGGGAGGAGAATTGGGAAAAAAAGTAAAACTCATGGGTTGAGGTAAGAACAGTTTAATAGTTGAAATAAAATAATATACAGTAATGATAATGATAATGATGATGATAATGATAATGATAATGATGATGGTGATGATAATAATAACAATTAATAATAACAATAGTAATGAAAAGGAAGGTAACAAAAAGAGAGATGAAACCCAAGAAAGACAAGTGATGCACAATGCAATTTCTCACCATCCACTGGCCCATGCTCATCCAGTCCCCAAGCAGCGATCCACCCCTCCCAGCTAACTCCCCCTAGTTTATATACTAGGCATGACATTCTATGGTATGGAACATCCCTCTGGCTAGTTCCGATCAGCTCTCCTGGCTGTGCTCCCTCCCAGCTTGTACACCTCCTTAGGATGAGCACGACTTAGCAACAGCTAAAACTTCAGTGTATTATCAACATAATTCTCATACTAAATGCAAAATACAGCACAATACTAGCTACCAGGAAGAAAATTAACTCTGTCTCAGCCAAAACCAGGGCACAGGACTTTTGCCTCTCTTCTCTTTAATCTCACAGTATAGGGAAATGCAATACTCCAGAGAGGATCTGATGAGCAAGGGAGAGAAACCAACTGAGTCTGGAACCTCAGCTGGGAGGAAAGGGTGCTACTTCCCATACAGGAAGACCGACAGCCTCATGCATGCAAGCTGATGGTAACATGGGTGATTATCTAGGAAGGTCCTAAGCCTTTGCTGGATTTCCAGGCATATAAATTGGTTTTGTGCAAGAGCTGTTCTCACAGTTTTCTAAGTTCTAACCTATTTTAAAGACTACAGTAATCCATGTAATTAACAAAAAGCACACTTCTGCTACTGCTGAGATCCAAAAAGATCAGAAAGCAATTACACCAAGAGTATTTACTGTTCTACCTCCTTTATTGCAGCTGCTGTTTTATCAGTTGTCATTCCCAGATATGAGCAGGTAAATTCCTTCCAATTTTTATATTGCAATTGACAAGCCTTAATTGGCTAAGCTTTTCAGTTCTTGCTTTGCAGACATCATAGAGCTGGTAAATAAAGAACACTGGTAATACGAAGTGAAACTTCAATTGCTTTCTGCAAAAAACATACTGCAAGCCAGTGTTCACAAAAAAGGAACTATAGTAATGTCTCTGTCACATCTAACCTAGTTTGTACTTCAGATGCTGATAGCAGAGTTATATCACTTTAAAAAAGAAAAGTAAACTAGATGCTTTGCTTGCTATTAATTAGATGACATTTCATACTTGAAAGTCACCCCCAAGATATTTTCAAGCCTGCCTACTGCTTTTGATACTCCTCTGTTTTAGATTAATTTGGCGGTAGTTGTTATCGTAGCATTTCCCTTGTCAGGGAAAAGAATTTTGCTGCTTGTTTGTATGTTCCAACTGGCATTTAAAATCTCATCTTTTTTTAAGACTTCCTCCATTAAATTGCACATGTTTAACAGCAAAGGAAGTACATATTCTGCAATGTAATGTGCTAAAGTAAAACTAGTACATGCTTCTGCTGAAGCCCTGTGTGGTACTTGGGTAAAGAAAAACTGTGCAGGGAGTTTTTGCCTTTTATATGCCCAAGCATTATTTAAAAAAAAAAAGAAGAAAGAAAAGAAAAGAAAAGAAAAAGAAAAGAGACAAGAAAAGAAAAGAAAAAGAAAAGAGAAAAGAAAAGAGAGAAGAAAAGAAAAGAAAAGAAAAGAAAAGAAAAGAAAAGAAAAGAAAAGAAAAGAGAAAAGAAAAAAGAAAAGAAAAAAGGCAAGGAGAAAAAAACCCACACCAACAACAGAAAAAGACTCTATAAGTCACAGTGGCTTTTTATGTTTGTGGCAAGGATAAGATGTACCCACACTGGACTCAATGTGCTCATCAGTTACAGTCTGTATCCTTATCCAGCACATTCTTCCTCTGATTAGCACACATTTGCACATGGAAAGATGAAGTGCAAACAGTTCCCAAATCCCATCAACTATGAGTATGGAGTCATCCGTGAGTAACCTTTTGCTGAGCTCTTGAGTGAATCTTCAGCACTATGTGTATGAGGAGCAAGTGATGCCCAGGTAGACAGGGACTTCTCCATGGGACTCCCACAAAATCCCCACAGTATTTTCCAAGTAAAGTTAAACTGAGTGAGCCACTCAGACAAAAATGGGCTATAAATGACGTGATAGGAGGCACTGGGTGGGCACTGTAGTCCTCCCCAGAGCTGCTGCCTGCTAGGAGTCCAGCTTGACCTCCTACTGAACATGTGGGGCCATTGCTGTCGAGCTGGTAATAGCTGGGGAACTGGCAGGAGCTGGGGACACAAGCAGTAAAGGACTCCTATTCTCATTAGGAACAGGTTTCCAGGAAGTTACTCAGCTGGTGAGAAGCACTTGCTGGGTTTCTTAAGAAGCTTGATCTGGCTTTAGAGAGTGGTAGTGGGACAGGAGATGGCACCTGGATTTCAATCAAAGGTTTCTCAAACTGCAGTCTGGTGACCTTTCCTTGAGCTCTACCCTATGTTTCTGTGAGGTCACTCCCAGTAGGAGTTTAAGTGAAAAGAGATGAGTGCAGATATTTTTATTGTTTGAGGATTCCCTTTCTCAAAATGTCTTGTCTTTCCTGGTTCAACTACTTAAGGTATGAGAAGCCAGAGGGAATTTGTGGCTGGTTGCAAATCCCAAAAGGAAAAGCAAATTGCACAGATACGCCAGCTAAGCAGACATGATAATTAGCCAGACAAATTCAAAGACTGGGAGAGTCAGAAAATTTCATATTTCCTGGTGTAGGGTCAACAAGCTCAGACACCTGGCATGATTTACTCAGACACATAAAAAGGTTGACAGAAGAACAGGTGACTTTTCAATGAATTTCTTAGAGCGTTCCTGTAGAAGAATAACATGGAGTGAGGCAGTGGGGAGTTGGGATATTACTGCATGTTATTAGCAGGGGGTGTTCATACCAAGGATGATCCAAGTCATTGAATAAGGGAAAGCTTTTTTGTCAGAAGGAAACTGAGGGCCCACAACACCCTCCTAACCCCAAACCAAAATTCTTCAATAAACTCACCTCTGACTGACAGGCACCTACTGTGTTTCCACTAAAGAAACAGTTAGTCACCATTTCTTGGATCTTACGTGTGAATAAATCTGTCTAAAATAAAAAATGAAAGATTAGGGTATGTCCCTATAGAACGATGTTTCCTAGTACTTTTTCTGTTTGGATACTCTAAACTTAAAAGTGAAGTTTTAAAGGGTAGAGTCTTGATTTCAAGTGCAGATGGTTATGATACTAAGATTTTTATTTGACTGTGACTGAACTTGTTACAAATGTAATTTGTCCTTTATGTGTGTCCCCTGAATTGTTTTAGAAGGCTGACTGGTAAGAGTCAGGTGACCACATGATTGTACAAATTTCAGGAAATAACATGGCATGATATTGCATGGGGAATAAATTAAGATTTTTTTTCTTACAGCAGTGGCAATGACGTGCTAGATACTTTCCAAACACACCAGAAGAGTCTCTAGTGCAAGGGGTCATCGTCTAAGGGGAAGACAAAGTGACAGAGGAGACAGAAGTAGAATAGTAAAAGCTAACTGCTATTGAAACAAACAAGATTCTCCACAAAGCAAAACAAAACAAACAAAACCCACCAAAGACCCCAGTAGTGTGTTTGTGTGTGTGTGTGTGGGGAGGCTGAAGACAGAATTAAAAGTGGAAATAATAATGGCCTGTGGAGAAATTAATGCATGGGCTGGGGGAGGGCTATCAATGATGGCATAGAAATGACTGTGAGAAACTGGCAGTCACAGAGACATGGGTGATTGCTTAGCAGAGCAGTGTGACATGAAAGACAATGAATGCAGAGAGACACATTTACAGATTCTTGAAAATGAAAAAAAAAAACCAAACCCAAACAATCCCATAATTTCAGGAAGGAGAGAGAAACCTGGCAAAGAAGAGCAAGGCACATTGGAAAGATAAATAGCAAATAAAATCTAGAATGCAGGGCCTACATGTTCATTTCTTCTGTGCTATGACACATTTCCATTTTGCAGTCCTGTCTCACCAGTAACAGCAATAGTGAGAACACTAACACAAATAATACACCACCAAAATCACCCCCAAATTCTTGCTTATTCTCAGAGGCAAATCACCTTCAGTTAGAGCACACAGATGTGAGAAGAGGTGGATGGTGTGGTGGGAGGACCTAGAGAGGCCCTGGAATAAAAAAGGGGCAGGAAGTCATAAAGCGAAATAATCAAGTTATTGGCCACATTGCTGTTTCTATTACAGGTGAATCATCTTTGTCTTCCTCATCTTTACAGGTGATTCTGTGAAGACCTTGCCTATAGGGGATAGATGTTCCAGTCAAACAACTAGGGACAAGGATCTTAAATTGTTCCAAAAGCTGAGGCTGTTAAATGTACTCTTAGGGTGTCTCCAGTCTACTTTTTCCTCCTTCCATTTTGCATCCTTACTTATTTCTCTTTGAAATAAGTCTTAGTTTATCTAGAGTGAGGTGCAGCCTGGATGGAGTATGAACCACTTCAGTGTTTGGCTGCTTTGGTCCCATTCCCTGTGGACTACAGAGCTGCTGGAACAGAGTTTATTTCTGCCCTGTTAGTCCTGGTACTTTATTCCACATGCGTTGTCATGAGTTCAGTGGGAGATAGGTACTCTGCGGTGTAAGCAGCAGCAGCAGCAGCAGCAGTGCCATTTGGCCCATAACCATGTGTCCATGGAATAGTGAAGTAAGTGCATTAGTTGATGTTCCTTTGTCTTTGTGACCTTGGCAGCCTGTTTTTGTATGGCTTTGTTCCTTCCCCTTTATATCAAACAAACAGTACCTAAACTTGGATTGCTAAAGCAGTGGAGGTGCAGGAAAAAAAAATTTAACCCAAACCCCCAAAGGAAACAAAGTGATTTCAGCATCACTTGGCTTTTTACATAACTCTGTAAAAAGATCTCAGAAGACTGCTGTGGTGGCTTGACCCTGGCTGGACGCCAGTGCCCACCAAAGCCATTCTATCACACCCTCCGTCAGCTGGACAGGGCTTGTGGGTCGAGATAAGGACAGGAGAGATCACTCACCAATTACTATCATGGGCAAAACAGGCTCGACGTGGGGAAAACTAATTTATTGCCAGTCAAGCAGAGTAGAGTAATGAGAAATAAAACCAAATCTCAAAACACCTTCCCTCCACCCCTCCCTTCTTGCCAGGCACAGCTTAACTCCCAGATCCTCTACCTACCCCCCACCCCACCCCAGTGGCACAGAGGGACGGGGAATGGGGGTTGTGGTCAGTTCATCACACGTTGTCTCTGCCACTTCACCCTCCGCAGTGGCAGGACTCATCACACTCTTCCCCTGCTCAGCATGGGGTCCCTCCCACGGGAGACAGTTCTCCAAGAACTCTCCAACGTGGGTCCTTTCCACGGGCTGCAGTTCTTCACAAACTGCTCCAGCATGGGTCCCTTCCACGGGGTGCAGTCCTTCAGGCACAGATTGCCCCAGCGTGGGTCCCCTGTGAGGTCACGATTCCTGGCAGAAAACCTGCTCCAGTGTGGGCTCCTCTCTCCACAGGTCCTCAGGTCCTGCCAGGAGCCTGCTCCAGTGCGAGCTTCCCAAAGGGTCACAGCCTCCTTTGGGCACCCACCTGCTCCAGCGTGGGGTCCTCCCCCAGCTGCAGGTGGATATCTGCTCCACCGTGGACCTCCATGGGCTGCAGGGGGACAGCCTGCCTCACCAGGGTCTTCCCCATGGGCTGCAGGGGAATCTCTGCTCCGGCACCTGGAGCATCTCCTCCCCTCCTTCTTCACTGACCTTGGTGTCTGCAGGGCTGTTTCTCTTAACCTGTTATCATTCCTCTCTGTGCCTGCAGCTTCTGTGCCACCACAACTTTTTTTCGTTCTTAAATCTGTTATCCCAGAGGCGCTACCACCGTCACTGATGGGCTCGGCCTTGGCCGGCAGCGGGTCTGTCTTAGAGCCGGCTGGCCTTGGCTCTGTCGGACATGGGGGATAGCTTTTGGCAGCTTCTCACAGAAGGCACCCTGTAGCCCTCCCACTACCAAAACCTTGCCATGCAAACCCAATATAACTGCACAGGCAAAATGGACAAAGCACTTCACTTCTCACTGATCAATGAACACATGTAGCAGAGTTACCTGAAGAAAAAAAAAGTGCTTCCAGTTTCTGTAACTCCATGTTACCATACCCATTGCCATAGAAACCCTAGCAGATGAAGCCAGTCTTGCAGCCTGTACACTTCTATCTGCTTATGTTATCATGACTTCATATGGCATTTTGACAAAGAAAATTGACAGCATGCATGGAAAGTAATTCCTCTGTGGTCTAAACCTTTGGTTTGGGGTTGGTTTTTTTTTGTTTTTATTAATAAGGCCACAATCATGGATATGAGTTGTGAAGAGAAATGCAAAGTCATAGAAGGTAAACACATGAATCAATTCAAGAAGTTGTTCGACAGATGACTACCATGGATGAAGGAGTAAAGATTTTCTGTGAGACAAAGTGTTTTTTGCAGCCAGAAGAGGAAACAAGAGCTATCATAGTAGTAATCTCCCTCTGCAGGAGAGGAGATTAAACAATGGGGCAAAAGCAAATTGGAAAAAGGAGCAGTATGTGAGCGCTGGAAGTGCTTGAACATCACACAGCAAAGCTGGAAACTTTCAAACAAATGTAACACCAAGATAAAAGCTCAGGGAAACAATTTTGCAGTGATGAAGGACAACGTGGGTGAGAGGCTTGGAAGAGGTTTGCTCTTCAGACATGACTAGAATAAAGATAACAGTATAGTTGTCTGCCTTCCTCCTGTGGCGCAAGACAATAGCTCAAGACATAGAAAAGTGAGTCTGAGTAGGACTAACAGTCATGGGAGATCAGCAGAGAGATGGAAGTGGAAATCATGTCAGTGGGTGAGAAGCACTGACTAAAAAAGAAAACTGGATACCCTTTGGTGCCTCAGTGAGAGTGGGAGAGGAAGGCGGAGGAGGACCTACTGAAGAATCATTGCAGTGACTTCACTGCATCTTGCCACAGTGGACTTAGTTCCACCTATTTCAAAAGTACTGTAGAAAGGGAGGCCTGGATTAACTGATTGCATGTATGACTAGCCTCATGTTTTTAATTTTTTTTATCATAGATTCTGCTAGAATTATTAAGATATTCTTACAAATATCTGCTGAGTGGAATGATTCTTTTGGAACAAATAATTATGAAGTTGTTGGGGGGAGAGAGAGAGAGAATGAGGAAAAGAAAAAAAAAAAAGACTAGTTCTAACTGATTGAATCCTAATAAGAGTCTTATACTTGTGTGAAAATATTTAGTAGTATTTTTCTGCATCCTGTTATACCACTAAACTATATATCCTAATGGTCAACTCTATTGCTTTCTGGACAAGAAAGGATCGTTGAATCATTAATTTATTGTCCATGGTTAGTAGGATACACATATTTTAAGCAGTGTAAAGAACAGTAGTGTACAACAATTGTTTTCAAGAATAAATGAGCTTAGACTGCAGTGTCCTCAGGGCAGGCATTTCGTGGCTTATGCTGTGCTTGCCTAATGAAGCCTTTGCAGAGTAACATGTTCACCTGTGGTGCTACTGAAATGCTTATAAATAATCAACTCTTTGTAGCTTAGTGAACGTTTTTTCATCAAAGACTTCTGACTATTAAATGACTGAGGTACCTTATAAATATATCCTACTCTGGGGAGGACTTTTTCTTTTCTGTAGTGAATTCAGTGTTCAGGATTCACAGCCTTGAGGACTGGGACTATTTTATCTTCCACCGAACAATGGATAATGAAAAACAATAACTGCTAACACTACCTCCTTGTGTTTTTACATTGTTGTATTTTATGGTAGTTCTCTGACCAGCTTTACTTGATAGTGAGTGACTCTCTGGAGGTGCTTGCTGTATAATGTCCTCTTAATTTCAAGATGCACGTTCAAGAACTTGGCTAATATATAAAGATCAGAAAGAAAGGGGTTTATGTTATTGGGGAGGGTCTTTTTTTCTGTCAGTGCTTTCTCTTGACATTTGTGGTAGGTAGAGTGCTTTGGCCAGCACCTCCTGGGGTCTATCATCCGCAGATACTCTAAGTCATCTAAAACAGGGACTGACCAATTGTGAACTTCTCTCTGCCAGTTGAGATGATTGTTGTTACTAGCTTTTTGCTACCATCTGCCAAGCAAAGGTTACCATCCAAAGGCTTGTTCCAGTGGAAGGGATCCCATGAGCTGTGAGTGATCCACATCAGGAAAAGTCAGGTAGGTCAACTCAAACCACCTGGCTAGATAAACCAATTTTGAAATGGACAAGGGAGTGCTCCTGTAATCGCTTTTCTAACATTGATTATGGCTGGCAGAGAATGGTAACAACCAATCATCAACCAGAACACCCATTTGCTAGCTAAGCTTCTGTCTAGCCCCGCCCCCAATATTTAATTTGTTTGGGTTTTTTGCTTTCCCTGAGGGATCTATGAGTCAGGTATACCAAACAAGAGCCTTCTGTATATGAACTATCCCCATATGATGTGTGTTTTCTGAAGTCTTCATGATAGCTTAATCATACCTAATTGCATTTGCCATATTCAGCCACACTGAGAAAGAAACTTCAGGTAAATGCTCAAGTAGCTCATGATGGATTTGCTTGCCAACACAATGCTTGCATAAGTTAAATGCAGGCTAATAATTTGTGCCCTTAAAATCATAGAACAATGCTGGAAACAGTGATGTAAGAGCTGAGGTCCCCATGGGGCCAAACATATTTTTATCAAGCAGCTACTTACCAAAAGACCATCACACTCAAGGCTGGGTTTACTGAGAGTCCAGGCAGAGGAACAAGTAGCAGAAGCAATAGTTTCAGTCAGCACCCAAACTGGCCATTCTGAGTTTGACCTTGGGGCCCTTTCTGTTACCATTGCTTTTCTTGTCAATGTTAATAAGCAGATGCATTGACCAATAGCCCTGATAAGTAGGCTACCGTAAGAAGGAGCTGGTATTGAAAATATGAGTAAAGGCAAGGAAGATAAAGACGATACATCTAGAACAGGAAGGGCAATGTGGCTGGTGACTGTTGTCACTGTACTTCCATTGTACAGCATATTGCTCCGGGCAAAGCATGGCCTTTTGTTACCAGTATTAGCCTGTTTCATTCTGCTTAGGTCTGCTGGGTTTTTTTTGCTTTGCTGCACTTTTTTACTATGACTTTAAAATATTTCTTAAAACATTGGGGAAAAAAAAGTCCCATAATCATGACTGTTGCAATCCAGTACTACACAAAGACATTACTTCATGGAGAAAGCAGGGATAGTTGTTACACCTCTCTTTGTTCCATGTTAACCTTCTCTCAGAAGTTTGTGTCTCAGAAGTTAACCACCATAAGGGAGGTTTTTGCTTGGAAAAACTTCTTTATTTGATGGTATCTTGTGAAAAAATAGGTGTAAGGCAGAAGGGTATTTCTAACTGCTGTAGATGATTTCACTGGATGCCAGACAATACGAAAACAATTCATATTTGTAAACAATTTACATTGTTACATTTTTGGGTTGCTAGCTATAAGAAGCACCCATTTTCTCTGCAATATGACATGAGGTTCTGTTTCTGAACAGTAGATAGACAGTAATTAAGGTCAAACCCTCAATTTGTAGTGCCGTTTGTGTGGCTTTTTTTCTCTTTAAGGTGCTACTCATCACTTTATTGCTTTCCTACTGTGAGCCTCACACTTTTGCTTTAACAGTTCTCTTTCCTGCAGGGTAAATAATAGATCATCTGGAGATTATGTTTTCCCTCCCTGTCCTATGTGTAATATTCAGAAGAAGCTTAAACATCTCAATAACTTTACACTTTTTTTTTCAACTTAAAAAACAATCTACATTTCCAGGGAGTCATTTCCTTGAAATCCTTGAGGATATTCAGTTTTGCCACTTTGGAAAACATGTACACATTTTCAGAACACATGCAGAACAATTTTCAGGGTTGTTGATTGGAACTGATTATAACTGCAGTTGTTTTTTGCATGTAATAAGATTACTTTTCAAGTTTTGTACTGATTTTTTATACCACCTGTTACAGACCTCAAGTAAACAATAGAAAAAATAATGTAGTTCTTTAGCCAGTTGATCATGACTACATTTGCATAGCAAAAACTCTTAAAAAATAGTCCTTGGAAGTGAAGGAAAAAATATCATTTAACAAAAAGTAGTTTTCATAAGGAAATTCAACTGTGACTTGATGAGCATTTCTTTTAGCAGTGGTGCTGTTGTTAGAGGGTCTTATCCCTTGCATGTATTCTTATCCTGGTATGCTTGAATAACCTTAACACTGCCCTTCATTGTCACAAGTGAAATGAGTATCCAACCCAAATGTGCCTTTATGAATGGGTTTAGTTCAGCACAGTTACATACACTCTGAGTTGTAAAGATACAAGCTGTTTGTGAGTTTATACAGTGTGTTGGATTAGAGAGCTCATCTGGGACAAAAGCTTGAAGAAAGTCAGGAAAAAAATATTTCACAGGCAAATCAGCTCCATGAACTGTAACAGCTGAAGAGCTGAAGCAAGGATGTTTCAGAGTAAATTGATATTTTTTTAAGGTCCTTCAGCAGGTTAATTTCCCTGTGGCTGAATTTTGCCTCAATACTTTAATAAGGGGGTTTAAGTGCATTGCCAACCCGTTTCATACAGTGGTTGGGATAATTTCTGCTTCTGTGGTGAAGTATGGTAAGAGTATCCAACGGGTATCTGGTACTGCCTGGAAGCTCAAGGTGCTTCTGTTGAAATAGTAATTGGCAATGTTTTGACATATACGGTCATGCAATTTCCTTGGCACCCTTTTGCTTGCCTGCCCAGTGAAGGTAGGGGGCACACACACTTCACAAGATTTCAGCAGAAAATTCTGGTGTAAGCAAGGGTGAATGGGACCTTCCCAAACCCTGTCCCAATTCGTCCCACTGCCTCCATGCTATCTTTGGATGGGAGGTATCCTTCACAGAGGCCTGAGTACTTTCATGTCCGTGGGGACAGGACAGAGAGAGCAGAGTCCTACCTGCACGGGAAGCCCATGTTCTTTCCCTTCTTGCAGATCTGCTTGTGATTTGTGTCCTCCTGAAGCTTATTTAGGCCAATAAATACAGTGCTACTCCTCAGTGCCACAAGCATAGGCAAATAGTGTGCCAGACTAGGATGACGGAGACAAAGGGTATTATGCTGACGCACTTCAATTATTTTAATTTTATATATCAATATATTAATTTTATCATTTGTTTTGTGATCCTTGGTTGGAAGATACTAAAGAAATAGGAGAAAATATAGCTATTCTCAATCTATTAATGAAGACTATTGATACCAGATAAACCTTAACATTTTGTAATGTGTCTCCATAACTTGCTTATCCCTTTTCCAGTGAAAAATAAAGCCTAAAAAAGTTGCATCCACTGTAATATATGCTCAGCAAGCTACAAAATGGGACCTGCTCTGCCAGAAGTCCTGCAGCACCTTCATTATACCCCGCCCTCTTTGCCATTTCAGTCTGCCATGTAACATACTAAAAGAATGAGTAGTGCTGTTGTTGTCTCTGACTTTTTCTGCCTCCCATGACTTAATGCCTCGTTCTAATAAACTTTTGAAGTAGCTTTGAAACCCTGCCAAGAATTCTTCTGTTCCATGATTAATAAGTCTATTTTGGCAGGCATACAATGTCATGCAGCATTGCATTTAGGCTGGATTTATTCAGATTTGCTTGTGAGATCATTGCACATCACAGACACAGCGTACAACTCCTTGAGAAAATTTTTTGCTCATTTTGGTGCATGCTGAGAGAGACACAAATCTGTATCCCCATTTTTAATGACTGAGATCGCTAAGTGGTTCCAGCCATTATAACCAGAAATCATTCTGAGGTCCAGAGAAAGTCCTGAGGGGGCCTACCAAGGAAAGTTGCCTCAAACTGCCATCTGAGAGTCATACTGCCTTGGCACATTGTGAAACCTCCAAACACAGCAGGAACTAAGGATTTGCTGCGTAAGACCTCCTAGGTTCAAATGAAAATCTTCCTACTCTTCTTCCTGTCTGCCTATGCTCTACCCACCATGGCAGCATGGCTTTGGACATCAGTTAGCATCTCTGCAGCTGTTCAGCACAGGTTTTGAAGAATTACTGGAGCTCAGTGTCATATTAATTTTCACCTTGACTACTGTACAGTAATTACAGGGAGGAGGATGGGGAGGAGAGGTGCTGAAGCAGTTTGTAGCTCTGCCTTGGCTCGTACTGGTATTAACAGGGTCCAGAAGGTTGTGTTCCTACAAGTGGACAGCAATCCCTCCTTTCTGAGCAGGCACTTCAGTGAGTGGTGCCCACCTCTTCCCTCAGGTTGCAAATCAGAGTATGGAGTTTCTGTTAGCTAAAAGGGAGACTCGTGGTACATAACTGTTTTCAACTCGGTATGCAAAGTTATCAGAGGCAGATTTCAGCCTGGATTGCAAAGGTCTGTCTTCTGTCCTTGGCTTGACTACTCTAGATTTTGGGCAGGATTCACAAAGTGTGGGAACTAGCTATACTACCACCCCCCCTTCCCGATGTCTGGGAGTGGGAAAGGAGTGGTGGGAACCACCAGTGCTTTTGTCGGGACAAACATGAACAAATAGGCTTTTGAGAGGGTTTTGTTTGGTGGTTTTTTTTGGGGGGGGGGTAGCTAATATCCAGTCAATATTTAATATTTTGAAGTTGCACTTTATCTTATAATAGTTCACTTGCTCTTATGGTTTTCCTTCTATGTCCTGCTCAGACAGTATTTATCAAATATTTCTGTTTCTATTTCAAATGAATTTTACTTCACCTCTCAGGAGGTGTGTCTGTGTGATGAAAAGAAAATCAACCAGAAATGTGAAGTCTAGTGTTTCCAAACACATAACTGAGAGAACATTTTGTAAAATGAAAGTTTGTAAACATCCAACAATACAAAGGGTACAAGTAGTCTGAATCACAGTCTGTCTCCTTTTTCAGGAAACTGTGAACAGATTCTTACCCTCACAGCCATGTAGCAACTCTAAAGCCTGTAGAGTAGCTGAAAACCAGTTCCCTGACATAAGTTAATTCTGTTCTTGAAACAAAAGCTTTCTAAAGGTATTCTTTCTGGAAGCTATATTCACAAGAAGGCATTTCAGATGGCTCTTGACAATGGAAGATGGGAAATTTGCTGTGCTTTATAATTCATAAGAATACCTTTTATTTCTAACTATTCTTCTCTGCTGGCTTAAAAGAATAGCTAAGCATATAGATCTCCATCCTGCACTGCTCTTCACTAAACAATGGTTATGATCTGTTCCTTTTTCATTCTGTGTTTCATTTTTTAAATGCTGTTAGGTGAAATGCATAGTTTTGGGTCCCATTTGATGAAACTGCTTTGGCAGTGGGACTATGATAGCAAAGAGATCAGGGTCTTTGATATTAAATAAGCATACTGTGAGGTGTGATAAGCTTCCTTGCTTGTGTTGTGCATTAGTGGCACAGCGAATTGCAATTGTTATGGAGTATTCCACAGGTGCACTGTACAGTCAGACATGTACCACTTCCCTACTCTGCCAGTGTCCTAGTGAAGTGTGCCTTGTATGGATGGCATTACAAAATAGATAAAGCTTTAATGATTACTGTGATTTCAGTGAAATACACTTTGGGTAAATTTGACAAGTTGTTTGTATGAATATTTTCACACACTGGAGGTTTCTGTGAGCTGCAGCTACAACCAGTTTTAAAACAGGCTTACAATTTGGGGATAATTTCTCCTGCATTAACTCAGACTTAGTAAAGACAAGAAAACAAAGACACAGCTTTGGTCTGTGATATCTGAGTCAGTGGGTGGAGCAGTTTTGTGTATAGGTAAAATATTTTATTTAAGGATATGACACAAAAAAGACAAAGTTTTTTTGACTAATAGGAGGAATACTTTCCTCAGGAGAATGATGTGAGTGAGTGACTGGAAAGAAGAAGCCTAACTCTATTTACTAATTTGAAGCTGCAAAGTAGTATAGTGTGATAATTTCCAAATTTTCTTTCTTTTATTGAAAGGGAAGGAGGAGGACAGTGTGAGGTGAATCTCTTAAGATCCTTTTTGGAGGCTCAGGAATGCCAATCACTGTTCTCACTGTCAGCTCTTCCCACACAGCTGATAAGGGACAACTGGAAACTGTATGAAGGATAGGGTGGACTCCAAGCTATACAGGTCTCTAGGACATATCTGTGTGCCCCTCATGGCTGTGCCTGAGCACCACATGCCGTTTTGCTATACTTTTCAATTTATATTCTTCACATTACAACAGTATCTCAACAATATGGTAAAGGACTCGGCTTACCCCTATCTTTTGGGGTTTTTTGCATCTAGTGTGTAGATGGGGATTTCTTATATGTAACACTACAGTGTAAAATCCTAGCAGTCAGTCTTCTGCCTAAGAATTAAAGGTTTTATCTCAGTGAAAGCAGAGAGTATTTAAAGAATATTATGAGAATGCTTGCTTCAGGCAGATTTTTAACTAAGTTTTCTGTGCCTATCTTCAGGCACATTACAAACTACTATCCCTCCTTTATCTTAGCAGAGAGAGTGCTTAAATCAGATAGCTGAAGATCTACTGAACAAAACCAAAAGCATGTGGGTTCTTCGGACATTATAAAAATTATGTATTAAATGGCATCAGGCGTCCAAATCAAAATTGTTAGTCTAAAAAGGTTGCACCAAACAGGACACAAGAACCAAAAGATGCATCAGATGATCACAGATGTATTAGCTATATTCAGCATGAATACTTAAAAGGAAGGGAACTGAGAACAGCCTTTTAATGGTGTAGACTTCTCAGGCACAGCTGTATTGAGACTGAGAGCTAGTGCCTGAGCCCTGGTTGCCTGTTGTGTCCTGTCCTGCGGGACCAGGCTTAGTGGAATGAGTGACATTTAGCTGTATGCACAGCATCTTAGCTCCTGCAAAATGACACGGTTTTGCTGAATTCAGCTGGACTCATTTTTCAGCTCATCTAAATCACCACAAGATCACGGACTTCAGCAAAGCCCTCTTCATGTCCACGTCTTAGCCTCTCCCCTTATTTCAGCTGCTAATCAATAACCTGTTTTGGAGGGGGCTCAGCATTCATCATTCAGCTTTCCTTCCTGCTCAACCCCTGACACAAAGCGGCATCTTTGCCTTACCCTGTCCAGCAGTGCTGCCTCCTTTCGATGCTCCCCGAGTGCCTGCAGCCAGCGTGATGTGGTGCAGTGGGCGAGGGAGGGATGACAGCAGTTACCATGATTTTCCTCAGGTTAACACTGGGCTCAGCTTTTGTAATTTAGAGCATGAGAAGATGTATTTTGCTAGCAAAAGCTTAATAGGTAATGAAAGACTGCAAACTGCTCATGATTTTAATGCTGTTCATCCAAACCACAGATTTGGTTTTCTTATTGGAATCAAGAATCCTTGCACTGCCTTGGTTGAAATCAGCAGAACTACATGGATGTAAAGCTGGTGTAATGGAAAGGAGAATCAGGCCCTCTCTTTACAGAGGTATGTAACTGCTTCGCCGAGGAGCACTGGCATATAGCTTTTGCAGTCATTTGTAAATAGGAATGTTTTGGCTGTTAGGCAATAGATTTAAAGCCAGAGTAGCAGCATCGAAAGCAGACATTCTGAGTGCCCCCCCATCATGTTTACTTAATATGCAGACTAATTAGAAGTATCACCTGATATCAGCTCCAGGAAAAGATATTTCCCTTGTTTGAAAATAGGTCAGGAGGAAACCTGACATTTCCTTGAATACCTGATTGCTGTGTTTGCCAGTCCAGGCAGCCCTACTCAGAATATCTTCTGGGAATGAGAAATAAAAAAAGTGTCAAAGGGGCTGAGAGTCCTTACTCTGCTAAATTAATTTACCGGTTTCAGCTTTCTGCTCTTATTTTTTCCCAAGAACAAATGACTCTCAGGCTTTGCGGCTACAGTGTTGTAAGTGTCTGATTAATTTCTGGCTAATCCAGAGCAAAGAGGGGAAGTGGCTGGTTGGAGAGGAACTGTTTCTTACTGGCTGGGGAGATACTGTGAGGTGTGGCTGTGATGCCAGCTTCAGGGGTGACTCAGCAGACACTCCTATCGTCACTGGGTTGAAAAAGTTATGCAAAAGCAGCTGGTGCTTCTCTCTATGTTTTTTGTTCACTTCATCCACCTGCCCCAGTGAAACATCCTGTCATCATATGAATAAGCAATTTCTTATGTTGCTTAATATTTGTTCTGAGATTCTGACGCAGATCTAAGCACCAGGCTACTCCTTCTTCCATGACGGCTTGTTTTTAAAAACAAATGCAGAATTGTTGAACACTTGGTTTAAGGAGTTACAACAGGCAACAGCCCTGATCAAACAGGAGCATGCTTCTGTATATTTGAGAGTAGGGTTAGTCTCTCGGACAGCTTGAGGATTTTTTTGTGTGTGGTGCAGCATGCGCAGGAGTGATGCTCTGGATGGAGTCTCAAAAAGAAGAGTTTTGTGGCCTCCAGGCACACAGAGCTACAGCATCCATGCACAGAAACAGGAAGGGAACTTGTTTTTATACACATATGTGACAGTCTGACAAATTATAGTCAATGTCTCAAACATTCGTTAAAGAACTTTGGTGGGGAAAACGGCCTCTGTAAAAACGCTGGAGTTTGTAAACAGGACAATGTGGCCAGAGGACAGGGCCCCACAGAGGGTGGGACCACACTTCTCCAAAGCCACAATTCCTTATCTTAAGTGACCAGGAGAAGGAGCACAGCATATGCACCTGGAGGAGGAAGCCCCACGGAAGATGGGACTGTGCTTCTATCTTAAGTGGTCATGCCAGCAGAAAAAGAGAGGCAACTCTGCAATGATACCCCCCCCTCTGCCCAAAGCTCACTGACCGATTCCAGAGAACCCCGGGAATGGGACTGCACATGTTGAGACCATCGACTAACACACTATAAAAGAAGGGAGAACGAGTTCTCAGCGCGCGCCCTCCGGACCTGGATCTCTACACTGGCTGGACCAACGCTGGACCCAGGACTGGTGAAACCCTTTTCTTCTCTCTTTCTTCCTTTCTTTCTCTCTTTCTCTCTCTCCCTCTTTTCCTTCTCTCTTTTCCACAGTCCCTACACCTCATCCTTTTAAACATAAACCGTTGACCAAGTCTGAGACTAGGAGTGGATCCAGCCGCCCCTGGGCTCCTCTTTGAGAAGGAGTCCAGAAAGCAAGGGGGTCTGCTCTGAAACTCGTGACTCAATGGGAGGGCTCTCCTTCTGATACAGTTCCATGTTCCTTTTTCCATTTCTTTTTCTACACCTCCCTTCTCTTTTCAAACAGCAGCTTAATGACATGTTGCAAGGTTCATACTGATAAGTTCACTTGTACTTGGGCAAGGTTAGCTAGGTTGAATAAATGTTGATTGTTGTTTGAACTCCCCTGGTGTTGTTTCACCTTAATTCTGACAAAGGAAATCCAGGAACCTGAGTCGCTCCAACTTTGGGACGCAATAACATACACTTACCTACTTGGGCAGTTGCAACAAGTGCTTTCTTAAAATAGTTAGGCATCAGCAAGTGATTTTGGAAGGCTTGCAATGTTTCAAACCCCATGTCCTCAGGGCTACCCACCTACCTTCTACATGACAGGAAAAGGAACAGAGTTCAACCTACTGTGCACAAAGGCCATAATAAAAATGGAGCTGCACCCACCCAAGGATGGTTTAAAAGTCTACAGATTAGGGTCAGCCTTTTTCTCCCTGACTTCTGAGCTTTCTCTGAGACAACTCCTCCATCTCAGATTACTTCCCCTCTCTCTCCCCTCTGCCTGCACTACAAGATACGAGATGATGGATGTAAAAGTCACAAGATGCTAGCAGCTGGCATGTCCAGTTCAGGACAACCCTCACAGCTGTTTGGCATATGCGATGTGCTGCCCTGTGTGGACTTCAGGAGTGGCGACAGCTGCCACCACCCTCTTTTCAGTGCCCCTCAGCAAGCCTTGGCAGCTCAAGGGAAGAGGATTAGAGGAAAGGCAGGTGTCTGTGACCCTTAATAACAGAGGAGGGTTTGTTGTGTTGTTAAACTCGCTAGGCCTACTTCTTCCTGCTGGAGGGTGGCTGTTCAGGACAGCTGAGGCAAGCTCTGTTGTTTCCCAAGACTGCCCGCAAAGGGGACAGAGACTCATGTGGTAACACAGTTTCTGCCCTGTTGGCAAAATGCGGCTGACCCCACAAGGAAAAAAGTAGTCACTGGTATGGCTTTGCCTGTATTTGTCTTGCAGTGAATTGGTACTTTCTAATTACCCCAATCAGTAGCTATAGCTTCCTTTAAGAAGATGAACAAATCTGGTGTGTGCTACAGCATCATGAATCATGGGCTTTGGTGCTCCAAGCTACATTTATCATGGATGGGTGAATGTGCTTAAAGGGTATAGAAACCCTATTTAAAACTGTACCATTCTGTTTTCTGCTTGCAGGACTGTGTCTTGAAAGGTTTCATGATCTGCAAACAGAGAGTGAGTAAATTTTCTGGAATATGGCCCTGAAGTGAAGAATTCAGCTGTCCCATAAGGGCTGCTTAAAGCAAACGATTGCAGTTGTTCCCTGAGTGCACCAAGCTATTCCAGTGTCTCCTGCTTCTTTCCCTGAGTTGACCTGTGACTTTTTTACACAAAAAACACAGGCCAGGTGAACATAAAAGAGTGACGAAGACTTGCTGAACTTGGAGGACAGACACGTGCAGATCAGAGGTCTGTGACAGAGGAATCACTTATTGCAATGTAAGGAAAGGAGAGAGGAACTGAAGGCAGGGTGGGAGGGGGGGAAGGGGAAAGAGTAGGTAAAGATTAGCCATGTGGTACAGGATAGTTGAAAAAGGGAGAGAGCTAAGACAGGACATACAGGGTGAGGCCATGCTTCAGTAACAGCACTTGTGTAAGGACATAAATTTCCATCCCTGTGCTGCAGCATGCATATAGCATGAGCACTGTTAGACCATAGTCAGGATTGTTGGGATACAGCCCTGCAGGGGTGGGAGGTTCTCAGCCCCATCCCCACCTGGCAGGTCTTTGCTGAAGACACCTATCCAACTCCTTGGAGTCAACAAGACTTCACAAAATGCTTAATTAACCCTGAGCCTCTGTACCTATGCTTCTGAGTCTCAGCCATGGACACAATCCAAAGTCAAGAGAGAGGCGTAGGAACAGGAGGGGAAGAAAATGTGTGGGACTGCAAACAGAAGCCCTGGCAGCAGAGGCTTTTCCAGTTTGCATGCTCTGACTCAGGGCATTAGAACTGAGATTTAAAAAATCACATTGCCAGCACAGATGAATGTCGCAGTCTGAAGCGGATTGCTTTAGTCATTTTTTTGGCATGTAGAAATCCAAACTCCCCCATGCCCCTTGTAGAAGAAAAGAACATTGTTCATTAGGATCAGTAGGTGCTGGGATTTTTTCTTCTCTTTTTAGCAGTCAGTGAAAGAAATAAGGTAGCAAGAATGAATAAATAAACAAAAAAAAAAACCAAACAAGAGCCAGCTTTTTAATTCCCAGTGGCAATGTGTGGCTTTTGCTCTGGTAACCATGCTTGCCTCCATACAAAGATCCCAAGGGTCCAAATATCCCCTGCTCCACTTTTTACTAGGCATCTCTGACTGTAACTTATGGTGATTTACCCTAGTGTGTCCCCACAGGATCTTGCTGTTACTGCCTCAGGAAAAATTAGCAGTAGCTCCTTCTTACTCATACCATGCTACTATGTCAGTGGTATCAGTCCCATCAAAGGACTGGATTCAGAATATTTCTTCTACTGAAATAAAATAATTTTGTTGATTCATTGCCTGGCACACAAAATAAACTCAAATTGAATCTTCAACAAATAAAGTGTTTGAAATTCTTTCACATCTGTGCTGATGGCTATTATCTAGCTCTTACCAGTTCTACATGCAAATTAAATAAGCCTCTTAGAAAATAAAAAAACTTTCAGAAAGCTAATTTTTGTGAAGAGCTCAGAAAACCACCCTGCCATGTCAGTGTTGCCACTGAGGTCTGTTGCAACCCAATGGCAAAATTTCAGGTGGCCTGCGCATGGCACAGCATGTGGCAGGACTTGGCAGAGGCTGGCTATGTCTAAGATACCAGGCCAGTGTGGCTTGTCCTCAGGGATCTATCAAATCATGAATGCAGTGCATCAGGCAGGGTCATTCATTTGTGTTCTCTTCCAATATGAATGTTCGGGGGAACCAAACCAGGGCTGGATTTGGCACGAGCAGAGATGCTGGTTCATCAGGCTGATAGGGGTCAGGGTGTGGAAGGGCACAAAAATCATACATGGTCTGTGGGACAAATTAATGGAAGACAAGTCCCCTGAGCACAGGGGACCATGTCAGGCTCAGGAGGTCTGTGAACCGAAGAGGGTTAGAGGCTGCGAGGAGGGCGTTAGAGGAAAGAGTCAGAGATGCCCGTCTTCCATAGCTTGTGCTTATGGCCACTGTTTCAGGCAGGATGGACCTTTGGTCTGGTCCAGAAAAGCTGCTCTTATCCATTTATATGCAAAAGTACACAACCTATTTTGAAATAACAAGCCGTTAAAGAGTGGAGTGTTACTTTGAAAAGTGCCCTAGGAATATTCTTGAAGATGAGAAAAATGACAGAGGATCTAGATTTTCCTGATTATTTTTTAAAATATTGTTCTCTCACTCAGTCTTCTAAAGCATTTCTAAAATGTTCACATGTAGACAAGGAATAATTACATTGCTGGGGGAGGTTGTCTATCATGGATAGGGATTGGCCTTTGTTATAGGGAAACATTTTAACTCAGAATTTTTGTATAGGCTTTTAGCATAAGTCATGAGTGTATAGTTGTACATTTTTAAGGAATTCTGTGAGTCAGAAGGAAATCACAATACAAAATGTAGGTGGAATGGTTTCGAGAGGCAGTCTCTGCCTTTGCAACAAGTGTTCCCACACACATTTTAGCACCTGTGACTCACCATAGAGGCTGATATTAATTGTTAGTGCCAGTGCTTTTATGAGAGCCCATTGATTTAGTGTGGCTCAATGTTTGGGTGCTCAAATGAAGATGTCATTGGGAACTGCCTCAAACTGACTAAGTCCCACTAGCTTCGGTGGGTGTTAAGTGCCAACTGCATAAACATCCCTTGAGAATCTCACTGGCTGTTCTTCTGCATTTTAGTGAATATCTTCCTTTGTGCTCTGTGTTCTGTTCAGGGACAAACAAAGGTGTCTGGAAGACTTTATTTGCTGTCACACATGCCTCTGCTATGAAAACTGTCCTTAGAAGTTCCCCATAACTTTTGCTCACCAAAAATTGACTTAGCTGAGGATTTTGAGAGGGCATTTATAGTCTAGCACAATGTTTTCTTAGCTCATGAGGCAATGAGTAACCTAGCTAGACTTGGCATTGTCTACAAGAGTGGCACAACTCTCACATGACAGATCAGTGTGGTCAAAAACAGGAAGGACAACTTCCATTTTTAAATCATGGAAGGGTGATGTATAAACAGTAGCACATGTGAGCTTTTTATAGCTAGCACTGATCAGTGCAGTTAATTAATGTAACTGGCATAAAGTCACAAACTAGTCATTAGCCTGAAGCACGGTTTACTATGGTTGTGCTTTTTATATTGACTCACAATAAATCAGCACAAATAATGAGAGAGCCATGATATAAAATTCATATTTTTTGTTGCGACAAAACAAAACTCACATGCTGGATTGTTTGCTGTCTAAATCATAAGAAACTGGAGGCAGGGCACAAATGGTAACTCCTGGTTACAGTTTTCTTCTGGGGCTTTCTGCCAATTAGCAATACATTGCTTTTTCTTGAGCATGCCCTCTATAAAAGCAACTGAGAGTTGGTATAATGTCATTACTGGCAATATTACACTATCTGTGTGCCCTGCACTGGTTTGATTGACTTACTAACAGTAGTGATTTAGTTACTCTGAGAGATACAGAATCCGGGTGCATACCCTTGCAAATGGTGTGTGTATATGAATAAGTTCTTTTTTAACGGTTAGTGAGAAACAATCACCAATAATTATACTAAATCTGACCAATTTAGAGCATAACAGCTAGGGTTCTGCTTGTGGAGGATCATCTCTGTTCTCTCTCCTTCAGAAAGAACCTAGGGAGATAAACTGATCATGTTAGTTCATTAATATAGAAACTGAAATTTGAATGACATATATACCCACAGTATATAAATGGTGTCATCCACAAAAATGGGATTTTGTATGATTTTTTTTCTCTTCTGCATTATATAATTATAGCAATGAAATTTTTACTTTAAAAATGAAATCCAATGAAAAAGTATCATATTAGTTCAAAAGTAGCTTTTGTATTAGTCTGGCTCAGTTTAGAATTCTAGCTGTGAAAATAATCTGATATACTGATACTCTCTTTTCATTACTTGTCTGTCCATGTCTATTGTCTTGCCTGAGCAAATGTGGTAAGCCTTACACATAAACCACAAAACTACAAATTTGCAACATTCCTCTGGTGCAGTTTATGATTGAACAGGCTCTACTGTGCAACTTCTTCAGACCTTTCATTAATGAAATCTATTCATATTTCATCTTACCAGAAATCAAGCTTTTGGACTGAAAATATGTGACCCCTGTAGTATTTTTTTAAAAAATAAATTATGAGGATAAGAGAAAGGAGTGAAAACAAAAGGAGCAAAGGAGAGACCACTCTCTTATAAGAGCATAAGCTGAAAAGAAGGTAATAGAGAAATTTATGTTAGGTTCATCATTAATCCTGACGGAGTAAAATGTTAAGATGAGGAAAAAATAATTCCCACGAAAGATTTGACATTTGCTTACTGCTGAATTACATCACTTTTACAGGTTTGAAACTAGTTTTCAAGGGAGTTACGTGTGCAAAACCAGAATAATGAAATGGTGAATTGCAACAGTGCCCTTGCCATCTGTGGGAAGACTCCCACAAATCTCCATGGTCTGATTTGGGCACTCTTTGGAGCATGTGGTTGGGCCGATCCCTAGTCACTGACCTTGACGTGGTCTGTTCTTCATGAGGGGTTTTTTGTTGGCTTTGCTGAGAATCAAACACCTCATGCTTATGCCATTTGGTAAGTAGGAACAAGATTAGTCACTTAAACATCTGATGGCTAATTGTTTTCCTGGATGAGACTGCTCACATGCTTCAGGGTAAGCATGTGCTTCAATGTTCACCTGAACCAGGGTCTCCACTAGTCATCTGGGCAACCTCTACTGCAGTCTGCTGTCTCTGGTCAACAATGACTCTTTGTATTCCATGGGAAGGTGTCTACACTTTCTGAAGGTTTCATTTCATGCTCACAGAGTCTCATTACTGTATGCTTCAGTTAATTCCTAAAAAGCCACTGTGAAATAATAATAGAAGATGCAGAAGTAGAAATAAAAGAAGAAACAGAAGGATTGTAGTATTGACTTACCCTGTATCAGTGTAGCCAGGCTGCAAATTCACCGGAGGAAGAATACTGCCTGTAGCTTGAGTACTATAACCTACTACAGATGCAGTTTGCTATTGTAGCAAATGAGGAAGGAAGAGCACAGAGAGGTGAGATGTTCTGCCTAAAGTCACCCAGAATTTCAAGATTAGATCCAAGTCTCCCAACATTAGCAGTCCCTTCTCCATATAGCAGGCCAGAGTCACTCCGAAATACGTTCAGGGTTCTGTATAAACAAATAGATAATCTAGCAGGATTTCTGTCCAGATGAGAAAAAGAATAAGAAGCAGCAAACAGTAGCAAGTTGAAAAAAAAGCAGAAGTGATAACTTAGAAACATCTAGAATTCTTGGAAGCTCAGAGTCTGATATGCTCTCAATTAAAAATAAGCATCATCATCTCATTAATGCATGTCAGTCACAACTGTACTGAAATGCTAAGTCTCAACAGCAACATATAGAATGTTTACATATACCTTCTAGCACTTGCAGTTTTCAGAACATATTTATAAGCTTGTTATGAGGGCTATTCTTTTGAAAGAGAGGCTATGTTCAGATGACTGAAGATCAATGATTTTAAGAAGGAACACTAAATATTGTGAAACTTCAAAATAAGTTGCCAGTGTAGCAATGTTACCGTTTTCTACTAGTTAAAGGGTAGGCATGGAAGAAAGAAGAAGAATGAAATACAAAATAATTTGTGTCTATGACAAAATGGAATCAAGCATATATATCTTCTGAGTTCCAAAATACAGAATTGCTGTTCAGTTTTATTTGCATTCCCAATTTTGCCTGATCAGAACAAAGAAATGCTAATATAGTAAAAGTAAGTTTCTGGCCTGGCTTGAAGATTTGGAGACCTTATAAATTTATCTGTTCTTGTAGCATTTAAGGTTTCTTTGCCGATGCAAGGATCTTGTTTAATTTAAAAAAAGGCACCAGTTCAGGAATTTTGACTTCACCGTTACTGTTGAGTTTGAATAATGAACCAAAGTGACTTAAAAATTTACAGATATTATGTCAACTTACACTATGGAGGATGTGTAATTTGAAATGCAGCTGCTCCCTGAGCTAGAAATAAGAAAGTGACCCCTTTTATTTATATCAGCTGTACAAGTGAGTTCCACCATATGTGGGTATAGGTGTGACAGATTAATTCTGTAGGAAAAATGCTTGTTTTCTGGTAATTGCTCTTTTTCACAGAGTTACAGGTCTTTAGGTTTGTGTGTAATAGGGAACATGTAGCCTCATTTACTGTTGCATTTAAAATATGATGAGGGAAAGACACTGGGACATCATAAAACATGATTGAACTTTGGGTTAGACATAGATGTTTTTATTTAAAACTATCTCTCTGTGTGCGGTCCAGTGACAGGCTAGCCTCTGTCTGTTGGGGAGTGAAGACTTTCCACAGGTTGCCTTAATGGTTTTAAGGCCAACAAGGCAGAGGCTCTTTGTTAGCTCCCTTCAGTTTGTGGTTCTGTTCTGCAGAAGGGACAAGTGAAACCTGCATCTTTTTAAATTTTCAAAACAACTTTTAAAGAACTCGGCCGTGATCTGTTAGAAATAGAAATGTGCTGAAATCCCACAATGAAAATATCCTTTATGATTTACAAGGAGAATATCCTTAAATAGTATTTGCTAAGTAAGTTGGAAACGTCTACAACTGACTATGGCTATTGCTAACATGGCTGTGAAAAAGGCTGTGTTTGGCAGACTGACTTTTTGTTTGTGGTTAATGTGGTTGGTGTTAGTGTCTATATTAAAGGATCTGTGAGAGTGTCATCTGGGTTAAACGTGCTTTCATTTACAGTACTGAAACTGAAGACTGCTTTCTATATGGGTGATACTGCAGAGAGCAGAAAATGACCCATAAATATACATGCATATCCCCAAGGCAGACTTAAATGAAAATCCTGAATTTGAACATGATAAAAATTTTAGTGAGGCTTCAATGCAGTAATGAACTTCATGTTTCTCCTTCTTATGACAAAAGTCTGATCTCATTTGCACAGTTTACTAGAGTATGTTCTTTAAGTTACATAGGATTTACACCAGTGAATATGAAATTAAGTTCCCTAGATCTCATACCTTCAACCCCTGAAAGATTTTGACCCTGTTTCAAACACAGACTCATTTAAATGACTTATATTCTGCTCTGTGTTAGAAGAGAGGACAATTTAAGTCTGTTTTACTTGCAGAACCTCTCCAGAAAACTCCAGAAAAAAGGTTTGTCTCCACACCCCCACTCAGCTTCTCCATCTTAAATTCATGTATTGTGCTTACATGAAGACAATGAAAAATATTCTTCATCATTAGAACAAGATGAAAATTTAAAGGACATTTAAGCCTTCAGCAAGACCTCATTATTAAAAAAAATATCATAAAAAGGACAAGACATGAAACGTTTTGTAAAGGACCTTATGGAAAAAACATGATACTTGATAGAAAACCTGATCCCCTCCCCTATTTTTTTATTTAGCTGCTACATGAAGCATAAAATTAAAGAAATACTTGGATTTTATGAGCATTTTAGTGTCAGTTTCTTTACTGAAGATACCAGAACTCACTGGAAAGATCCAGTGAAGCCTGGGGCTGCTCCAGTGCTACCTCTCTACCTACAGGTAGGTATGTGGCCAGGCTCTGCAGGCTGCATCCTCAGTGCATCGCTTCTGCCCATTGACCTATTTTGGTACAGTCTGACCACTGCTGCCCCAAGGGAGAAAAAACATGGTCAGCTGTAATTTTGAACTCACTACTGTTGGTAAAAGAACACCCTTTAAAGAAGCCCTACAAATAGCTGGATCCTGTCAGGATACAAGGGTCTGTGCATTCAAAGCACAGCTATCCTCTGCTGGTTACTTTTCTAAAACACTTTCCTCTGTTAAGTTGACACTTACTCTGATTTGCATATTGACTTTGACTAACTGACTTTTGCAGCTTGCCCAGCTGAGCAGTGAAACTTTGGTGATTCAGCGTAGTGGCCTCCAGCACCTTGGGGACTGTGGAGGCCTCCAGGAACAGACTCGTATGGTCTGCTATGGAGAACCTTCATTGCTGCGCCTGCATTTACTACATCCCTAAGAAATTCAGATTACCCCCTGTGTGTAAAAAGCAGCACAGAGCAACCTGTAGGCATGTACAACAGCAAGTTTTATCTGTCTTTGACAATCCCAGGAAGAGTGCTAGTGCTACGTATTCTTGAGTGCCATCTTACTGGCACTTTCCCTACGTCTTATATAAAGTCATACTTTTCTTAACAAGCAATTTCATATTTGATCCTTCATAATAGCTCTCACTGCCAGTTTTGCTGGTGGGGTTTACTTTATCCAGGACTATAGGGTAAGTTCTTCACCACACATCCCAAGGAGGACCCTTGCATCTCCCACTGTATCCAGGACCCAGACCCCCAGAGACCTGCACCCGGCTCCTAGACCTGCAAAGTCTTCATGCTGGTCCTCAGACGAACAGCATGCATATCTCAGCACCCTAGTTCTTCACTTGTAATAGTTCTTCCCTCTCTTTATCCTTTCTGCTGCCTTTGAAATTATCTTGGGACAGAAGCTCAAGTGCCTCCATTGGGCCATATAAACAATGTATACATAGTTACCTAATAATAAAACAGCTAACTATAGATCATACAATCCTAGAATATCTCAAGTTGGAGGGAACCCATAAGGGTCATCAGGTCCAATGCCCTGTCCCTCACAGGACTAGGTAAAACTAAGCCATATGGCTAAGACTGTTGTCCAGATGATCCTTGAACTCTGACAGGCTTGGTGCTGTGGCCACTTCTCTGGGGAGCCTGTTCCAGTGACTGACCACCCTCTCAGTGAAAAACCTTTTCTTAATGTCCAGTCTGAGCTTCCCCTGATGCAGCTTCATTCCGTTTCTTCATGTCCTATCACTGGTTACCGGAGAGAGGAGATCAACAGCTCCCCCTCTGCTGCCCCCCAGTAAGGAAGTTGTAAACTGTAAGGAGGTCACCCCTCAGCCTTCTCTTCTCCAAGGTGAAGAAACCAATCTTGCCTGTGAGACCTTTCGCCATCTTCGTTGCCTTCCTCTGGACACAGTCTAGTAGTGTGATGTCATTCTTATATCGAGGTGCCCCAAACTGCACAGAGTACTCGAGGTGGGGCCTCACCAGTTCATTGCAGAGTGGAACAATCACCTCCCTCAACTGGCTAGCGATGCTGTGCTTGATGCACCCCAGCACACAGTTGACCCTTTCCATTGCCAGGGCACACTCCTAACTCATATTCAACTTGCCATCAACTGAAACCACCAGATCTATTTCCATGGGGCTGTTCTCCAGCTTCTTGTCCTCTAGTTTGTACGTATAATCAGGATTGCCCCGTTCCAGGTGGAGAATCTGGCACTTGCTCATACTAATTTCTTATGGTTGGTGACTGCCCAGCTCTCTAGTCTATCCAGATTTCTCTGCCCTTGAGGAAGTCCACAGTTCAGTATTGTCAGCAAACTTACTGAATGTGCATTTGATTCCTGTGTCCAGAGCATTTATAAAAATATTGAAGAGAACTGGCCTTAAAATTGAGCCCTGGGGAACCCCACTTGTGACTGGCCACCAGCCCAATGTAACCCCATTTACTAAAACTCTTTGAGCCTGATCCATCAGCCAATTGCTCAGCCAATGTATTATGGGCTTGCCTAGCTGTGTGCTGGATGTTTTATCCTGAAGGATACCGTGAGAGACAGTATCAAAAGCTTTGCTAGCATGCAAAAAACCCAACATCTACTGGCTTCCTTTGGTCAACTAGATGAGTGATCTTGTCAGAAAAGAAAATTAAGTTGGTTAAGCAGGGCTTTCCCTGTGTGAACCCATGCTGGCTGTGACCAATGACTGCACTGTCTCTCAAGTGTTTTTCAGTAACTCCCAGAATAACCTTCCCCATAATTTTACGAGGCACTGAAGTGAGACTGACAGGCCTGTAATTACCAGGTCTTCCTTTTTTCCCGTTGTTGTGGTTGGGACAATGTTTGCCAGCTTCCAGTTGACTGGGACCTCTCCAGACTCCCCAGACCATTGAAAGTAATGGAGAGAGGTTCCATGATAACACTGGCCAGCTCTTTCTGTACCCTGGGATGAATCCCATTGGGTGCCATCCACATCCAACTGGAGCAGCAAGTCTTGAAAAGTTCAGGGTCAACTGGAGTTTATCATCCCCCTAGTCATGGTCTTCCAACACAGGGCTCCGGAAGTCCCAGGGCCCATCATTGGTGTTGAAGACAGAGGCGAAGAAGGCACTAAATATCTCTTCTTTGTCTATATCCCTATTTGTGAGGTGACCAACCTCATCAAGCAGTGAACCAATGTTATCTCTGATTCTCCTTTTGCTATTACCTTGTTTAAAAAGCTCTTTCCATTGTCCTTCAGAGAGCTGGCCAGCTTAAACTCTAATTCTGCTTTGACCACATACATTTTCTCCCTACAGTGGCAAACAGCATCTCTGTAGTCCTCCTGTGTCACCTGTCCTTGCTTCCAATGTCTGTACACCTTCCTTTTCTGCCTAAGTTCTAGAAGAAGATCCCTGCTCAGCCAAGCCAGCCTTCTGCCCCACTTGCTTGATTTCTGACACTTTGAAATTGCCTGGTCCTGCTTTCTTAAGAGGCGGCTCTTAAAAAGTGCCTAGCATTCATGTACCCTGATACATTCAGAAGCACATTCCCACGGGACCTCCCTAACTAGCTCCTTCAGCAGCCTGAAATCTGCTTTCTCCATATCCAGGGTTAAAGTTTGCTGGCAGTTTTTCTCCTATTGCCAACAATTTGAAACTCAACTACTTCGTGGTAACTGTGACCAAGACAGCCACCAATCACCATTCCGCCCATGAGCCCCTCTCTGTTTACAAACAACAAATCTAGGAAGGCACCTTTCTTAGCTGGCTCCCTTAGTACCTGCACCAAGCAGTTATCTTCAACATGCTTCAGAAATTTCCTGGACCTGTTTTTGTCCAATATATGATATTCCCAGTTGACATCTGGGAAGTTAAAACGACCCATAAGGACAAGGGCAGTTGATCTAGAGATATCCCTTAATTCCCTGTAGAGTAATTAATCAGTGTTGTCATCCTGGCTGGGTGGTTGATTAGTAGATGCCCACAACAACATCCTCTTTATTTGCTTTCCCCTTCGTCCTTACCCAGAGACTCTCAACCATGTCACCACCAGCTGCAAGCGCCAAGTCCCCTCCCTTACATACAGCACTGCCCCCCAGCCTTGCCTGCCCTGCCTATCCCTCCTGAAGAGCCTATAACCACCCACCATGGCACCTCGGTCACAGGACTCATCCCACCACGTTTTGCTTATGCCAGTGATGTTGTAGCTCTGGGACTAGGCCAAAGCTTCTAGTTCAGCTTGCTTGTTCCTTGTATATCTTTGTATACTTTGAAATCTTCAAATGTAATGGTGAGGATGGGAATAATAGTCATAGATTTGGAGGGATGATAGAGTTAAATAAATTTATGTGACTGATTGTTGGAGGAAAACTGGACTTTATTTAAGAAGGGGGGACAGGTGAATGAAAGGTAAGTATATTTGAAAATACTCATTTCGACCTGTCCACCTGCCTGGCACTGTATTTATGTCTGTCTTCTCTGTATCAGATTGTTGGTACATGTTGTTCCTGTAAGGATAGGTTCACAAAATTATTTGTAGATATTTAAGTCTTTCAGCCACATTTAGGTTTTTGATTCATGTGCCTTCTGAATATGTGGAGATAGAATTTTGTTTCTGAACCTGCTTCTTCTCTCAGATGGAAGAAAAGATGGTATAAAAATCATACATCTTCTTGCTTTTCTTTCTAGTTTTCATTGTTGAGTGGTGCATTTTGTGCACATCAGCATCAATTTACTGTTACAAACAGCCAAAGAAATGAGGTTTGTGTGTAATACCAAAAGTGGACTGTTTCCAGAGCCTTAATCTCCTGTAGTTTGGGTGTCGTTCTGAAGTTGTTTCACTTAAACCATACAAGAACATTGAAACAGAAGAGAATATTGTTTATGCCACTGCCAAATTGACCAAGAATCTTGTTTTATCTCTGCCATCCAAATGATTGATCAATTTAAATCTAACAGGTCATGGAAAGTAGGGACATAACTGACATGATGAAAGATTAATGTGGTTTAATTTCATGCTCTCTCTTTTGCTGCTTCTAAGCAAAACCTCTGTTGGGTGGTCTTCTGCTTTCTTAAGTAATGAGACCGTGATGTTTCTTTTACCTGCAGTTTTGTTGTGGACGGGCCCTTCCGTTAAGGTGCCACTACCTCACATGCATTGCCATCTGTTGATGGCAGCTGGAACTGCAGCTTCTCGGGAGGGATCCTCATGGCCTGGAGTTTCTCGCAGCAAATTGTAACCCAAATAGTTTAACAAACCTCTATCTATCTATCTGTCTATCTATCTATCTATCTATCTATCTATCTATCTACCTACCTACATCTATCTAGAAGCTAGAGATATGACATATCATTCATCAGCACTGCCTATGTTTCTAGCTTTGCATATTTTTACAAACTGAGCGATATGTTTTGAAGATGTATGAAGGCTCTTTCCTGACACTTTTCATTATTGTGATAGTCAAAGAATGACAGAAATAATAAACTAATCATCTTTCTCTACTTCTGTAGAAATTAGGAGTATTATTAAGTCAATTAATATAATTTTATATGCATGTGTGTATGTGGAGAGGTGAGGTAAAGGGGTGAGTGTTGCATCACATAATGAAAACAAGTATGTGCTAATAAAACTGTCATATTCTTTCCCAGAATTTGGCACAGTGACCTTGTCCAGGACTGTGTGACATGATGTTAGGCACAGAAAGTGGATACTGAAACCTCCAAGGCATTAAGAAACATTAGGAGGAAAAGAGAAGAAAAGAGAAGAAAAGAGAAGAGAAGAATGAAAAGAAAAGAAAAAAAGGAAAGAAAAGAAAAGAAAAGAAAAGAAAAGAAAAGAAAAGAAAAGAAAAGAAAAGAAAGAAAAGAAAAGAGAAAAGAAAAGAAAAAAGAAAAGAAAAGAAAAGGAAAAGCTCTTTCCATGCTTCATGCTCAGCTGCCTTGCCTCCTCTTGAGCATGGCTGGAAGTCTGACACAGGGTTTGGAGTACCACGAATGTCACTGATATGAAACCTTTGGTTGTAGCATCTTATGATGACAGTGCTGGAGTTGTCTCTCCTCAGGAATGCAGAGCTGTGTTTTTCCCAAAGATATTCCCTCGATAAATGATGAGGCAATGCTGCCGTGTTCAGGAACAAAGACAAGGGAATTCTGAAAAAGCTTTTGCAAAATTGCCTTTGTCTTTCAGGAACTTACCAAAACTTACCTGAAGAAAAGCTCACTTACAGGTCATAATGGTGTAGTTTTCTGTAATGTTTTCAGTAGCTGATGATCTGCATTTTGCCCAAACCAATGTAATTTTAAGACAAGATTTAGTCTCTGCTACATTTACTGATGTTTTTTTCAAAGGATCTTTGATGTTGAAAATCATTCCTTCAAGGGTGCTTAACTTTTTAGCTTTGGATTTAATGAGAATGTGATTTTATAGCTTCAAGCATATATTTCAAGCCTTTGTTTGTGTGTCCAGGGTTGGAGAGTACTAGTATTTTTCCAGTCATTGTTGGCTTCTACACATGTGTGTATTTTTGCAGACCTTCATGTTTTGTTTTCAAAACATTTTATCTTATTTTATCCTTGGTTTGTTCTGCCTTTACTTGATACAAGCATGTTTATTTCCCTCATCAGCTGAATTGCTGGATTTGTGTCTCAGGAGATCATGAAAAGTCTAGGAAACCCTTAGCCTGCAGTTAACTTGTTAAAATTTTAACCTATTGTATGGGTTTGCCCAGCTTTGCCAAATAATAAAACTTATCACTCTTTAGCAGCTGTTCAACAGGTCAGTTGAGAATGAGTTAATAGTTCCAAAATCTTTCCTAATGAAGGGATGTCCATGTATCAAAGACTGATATTGTCACTGACACTGACTGGCATCCATCTGGAACATCAGCTCACAAAACTAAGGCTGAATGGGTATGGAAGTTATTTTTTAACTTTTCACTTATATGTTCCTATTCTCCTAACAACCCTGATGAAAATGGGTTTTATGGGAAGCTTGCCATGTGAGTAGTTGAAAACACTGTAAGTAATATGGTTTTGGGGTTTTTTCCCCTTCTTGAAAATAATTTCCTTTATATTCTTCTAGTACTAGACTTTTCCCAGTACTACAATGCTGGTGTGCTTAGCTGGTTTGTTATTGTCCTCTCAGGATACTTACTAGCTCCTAGGAGCAGGCACTGATTGAGTGCATTGGAGGGCTATAGGTGGTGTTAATCATTCGTTCAGTGGCTGAAGAATTTGTCATTGAATTGACTACTTGTTGCACTGTTCTTCCCTGGACTCCTGCCTTTCATCTGTATTGTATTCACTTGATTTTACAGGCAACGTGGAAGTAAGAGTTAGAGCAGTTCCTCTGGCTAAAGGCACCATGCCCTCAGTCATTCTGCAGAATTTGCTTTTTCAGAATTCACTCACAGAACTCAGAGTTTTGATATTTTGCTGAAGCTTCACATTCAAGACTTACTTTTTAACTCCTGACCATGATGAAACCTGGTTCTGGTGCTCTTTGCTCTCTGATTGCCCTGCAAAAAAAAAAGAAAGGAAAAAAAAAGGAAAAAGAAGAGGAGTCATTGGTTTTATAGCATTTGCCACTTGCCATGACAGCAGAGGAACCCGACTGGGGTACAGATGCTAGCTAGGGAATATGTGGAGCTGGTTCTGATCCTAGTGCCTTCATGAGATAGAGACAGGTCAGCTCCAAGAACATGCAGTGGTCAAAGTTCAAAAAGAGAGGAGTCCCTGAAGATAATTACAGCCTTTCCACTTCCTCTGGCATGTGCAGTGGTGAGGTGAGTTTTGAGCTGTGCCATCTGTGCCTGCTAAGACTTTTGCGAACTGTCTGCCTGAAAAATGCAATAAAACCTTGGAGTCTAAAGTAGTCACTGTTGAATGTTATGTTCTCTGAGTGATAATTGCTTGTGCAAGTGTTATCTGGTGTAGCAGAGTACATTAAAGTGGACATGACATTTAGGAGGACCTGATCTGTGATTTACATGGGACATTGATGGCTGTGGAGCCACAAAGTTTCAGTATTTTAGTGCTCTGAAGTACATCCTGCCTCAACCAGCCTGTGCAGGCTAAGACTTCTGTTCACCCCTTTTTGGCTGCTCCAGCTGCACCTACTATACAAATAAGTACTTCAAGACATGTAACAATTAGTGTTTTTTTTTTTTAAATATCATTTTAGAACAATTAAGTAATAAAGGGTTGCACCAAGATGTAAATCAGGAGTCCCTCCATTGAGTGCAGACACAACTAAACAGTGAATGCAATTATCTGAGCAGCATGCCCATTCGTCAGCGTAGTAGGTGCTGCGAGCAAGTCAGACATAGCCAGCCATGTGTGATATCAGATGTTATTAAAGAAAGCAGCTGTATTAACGATCATTCAGTCATCCATTCATTTTGGCTAGGATAAAGACAAGAATATGATTCTAAGTAGAATTATCTAAGTAGCATTATCATTAGAGGAAATATATATACACATATCTTCAGATGAACTTCCCAAATGCTTACGGCTACAAATTTTCAAAAGTGATCTAAAGAACAGAGCATATGGAGTTGTAGAAAGTCTCCTAAATATTTTCCTCTCTAATAAAAAATTAACGTGGCAGAATTTTAATGAATGTTAGGAATTTAAAGCTGGTTTCGAGCTTTTAATAAAACATTCTGTTTAAAGATGGAGCAGGATAGATTCAGTGATCAAGAGCAATTTGGATAAGTTCCTCTAAGTCATATATATCACCTTAATTTCTTGTGATCCACATAAATTGACTAGGAAATGTAAAAAAATGACTTCTTCATGAGACTTCTGATGTTTTTCCTCTGAACCTAGTGATCAGGCCTACCAGGAGAGTGTAAAGCACCCAAGTATAATGAAAAATACATCCTGCTGTACTTTTAGCGTAACATCCAGTTTTTCAGAGAAACTTGAAATACAGTATTTCAGAAATATCAGAAAAACTACAAATAGCTTCATAAACAATAATTGCAGAAGTCTGTTGGAATTTTAAGTAGTTTTTTGACTTAGCTGTTAGATTTCCTTTTCATGAGCTGCTCAGAGACCTCTACCCAAATAAGGTTTTGTCTGCAAGTAGATTTCAGCTGTAGCTGTTTTCTCTGTGAATACCAAAGTGGCATCAGAGCAAAGTTACCTGTGTTTCTGTTACACGACATTCTCTAATCTGTGTTCAAGAGCAGAAAGTGTTGACTTGGGAGTTAATATCTGAAAAGGATTGCAAATCAACTTTTGAAAGTTTCGTGCATGAAATTAATCAATCTGATTTGTCATCTGACTTCCCACCCTCGCCCGGGTCCCCCCAGTGCCAGTGTAACCACCCTGCTCTGCTTGCACTCCTGCGGGATGGTGCCCCTCGGGCAGGTTTTGACCCTAGTCCTGCCTCAGCCCCCTCCTGGTGCAGCCTCTTGCTGCTCCCAGACATGATCGGCATAATCATCCACTCAGCTGTGAAAAGATGTGGGATAATGAGGGTGGTAGGCACAGACTTTCCAGTTAATGCTCTTCAGGCTCATCTGACTTATTTAAATGCAGCAGGTTAGGGAAAGATCGATGTAAGTATTACATTACATAGAAAAAGGCATTTTCACTAGCACAGCTGCAGCACCGTGACTTCAGCTTGTTTTTGTATCTACTTCCAGAACTGCTTGATTTTATGATGTCCTTCAGCAGGGCAGAATATGCATTTTGTGTGCCTCAAAACAAAATGGCATTTTAAAATCCCCTTGTGAAAAGAGTCACCTTTAGCAACAAAGTCTGACAGAAGATAATTTATTGCCTTAAGTTTTGCAGTATGTTTAGAAACCAAGGGAAAATGCACCTTGAAACGTGGAAAAACCAACATTCAGGGCATTTCATTGTGGTAGAAGGAGTTCACAGCTGATATGCAGAAGTGGCAGGAAAGAAATTACAGCAGTTATTTCTTTGTGAATAGGTTGTGGCACTGTAACTTAAATGCTGATTACAAGCAAAACTGATGCTTGCAGATTTACTGAGGCACTAATGTTTGTACCAAACATAGTTATGTCATCATTCTTTGGTGTCATCTTTGTTTCCCTTGGATGGATTTATCTGGTTGGCAGATGGCTATCAAGTAAGTTATCAGTTTAGTGGTATGAGGAAGGGTATGTGGACCAATACTTTCCATTTCTCCTTCATTACACATTTTCCCATGAGTTTCAGCTGTGGTAAAGGGATAATTGTGTATTTCCATCCTTATCTTTTGTGTAGCAAGCACGCTTCAGAACTTTGAATATCTAGTAAGTGTCTCTGACAAGGAGGTACACATTTGAAGGAAGAAACAAAAATGTGGCATGTTTGCTAACAACAGAAATTTTTGTAGTGTTCAATAAACTCTTTTAGGAATGAGCCCAGTACTCTGAACCTGTCTGCACCAGGATCATTTTCATCATTTATTATATATTAAAACCACTCTGTGTTGTTCAGATTTTATTGCTATTAAACAGAGCTAAATAAAATTAAAGGCCTTTTTTTTTTTGCAAGACTGGTGTGCTGTAAAGAGAACCTTGTGTAAATGAAGACTGTCCATGCTCTCCATGCAGTCCTTTATATTTGTACTAAAGAAGCAGTAGGATGCTATGAGTTAAATTGGTACAGTTTGTCCTCAATCTCTGTGTAGTATTTGGTCTCCAAATTTTTAATGTTTAAGAAATAGACGATGTAGCCCGGCGCTATATTATCTCCAGTGAGAAGTCTGTCTTCAAAGATTTGCACCCTCTTTCTGCCTCCTGACCCTGGCTGCCCTTTCCCACATCATGTCACAATTTGACTCCCCCTTCTGCGCTAATACATTCATTTGTGGAACCGTGCTGTGGATGGGATCACTGCACTAAGTCGACTTAAGAAAATTATTATTTGCTTTGATTAATGACCCATTTTACGGGGCAGCCCCATGGACAGTTTTAATGGTACACTGATGAGGGCAGCAAGTGGCAGACCTCATGGAGACAGTTAAGTCCTGCAGCCACAAAAGTAAACCACAAACCAGACTGGATCTGGCTTGTCTACAGTAAAAAGTTGCACTGTGGTAAAGGTATTTAACTAAATCTGATCACTGTGTGAGTCACAAACTCATAGAATCATAGAATGGTTTTTGTTGGAAGGGACCTTAAAGATCATGTACTTCCAGCCCCCCTGCCATGGGTAGGGACACCTTCCACAGACCAGATTGCTCAAAGCCCCATCCTGACCCAGTCAGGAGAAACAAATAAAACTTGAGTAATAAATAAAATTTGAGAAACAAGCAAAAAGGAGTGTGCAATTCATCTATATCATAGCAAATGTTCACCCAGAGACCACACTCAGACAGTGAACACAAACTTAATTCTTTTATTTATCTATCTTTTTGAATTCTGCCTTTGCATCTTTGATATTAATATAATGTCATCTTTATTGGTAAGATTAATAAATCAGCCCTCAATGTATGTCCCTTGCCTTTTTATATATCCAGTGAAATATTTTCCAATGTGGCTAATAAATAAAAATGAAATATTATTAACTTAAATTTCTGATGAAGTCTTACACAGTTCCGTCAAGGCTATGGTCTTGATTTCACGGCAATGGTGAAACATCTCATTACAACTCTTTCACTGCTGCTTTTTACAAGTACTTGCAGAATCATTAACTTGAATGCCATGCTCATCATTCCTCCCAAGTTGTTCTTTCTTTTATTAAAGGAGTACAGAAGTCTACCAACTGAATTTTTAGACCATGATTATTCTTCTTCTGAGTTCTTTAAACCAAGGCTTATTACAGATAGTCTAACTATGGATTTTCAGAGACTGAGTGTTTTGTTGCACTTTTTTTTTTCCATTAGAAGTCTTTGCAAGTATATAAATACGGAGGAAATATGATATTATATAATGACTAATGTGAGAATGCAGTAAAGTAAATAATAGTAGTTCAGAAAACATGCTTTATAGACAAAGACGTAGGGCCTCTTATAATTGTACATGTAGACTTAATCTCTCTGGGAATATTTTAAACATAAGATGTTAATGTTCTAACAGAAATAGGATTAAACAGCTGGATGTGTCTTGTCTGTGAACTGAATTTCAAGTCAGTGCAAACAACCTCCACAAACATCTTCAGCATTTCCAAAAAACCCACTGATGCTAAAATTTGAAAATGAAAAGGTAAGGTAGCCAGCATCACTGGATAAACTTCCAGATAAGCTTCCTTCACACATCTGAATGACAGCTCCAAAAAAACTCTGAACGGCTTTTGTAGTCATGTGAGTAAGAGGATCCAAAAACCACTCAGGAGGATCTGAGAATGTGGGGTACATGTGCTTACCCCTTTTTTCAAGCTGGGTCTCACTGAAAGAAATCCAGATGAGGAATACTGGGGACGCTGTGAAGGAATTCTCTAGTTAAATACAGATCAAGAATTGCATTTTAATGTTGTTTTATTATTATTTTACTTCCAAACCTGACCTGTTCTATTAATTAATTTTTTGTTTTGTTTCACTATTAAGCTTGTCTAGTGTTGCAGATACAAGGTGAATCAGGATAGAGCTGGTAAACTTAAGATGTAATATCTGCATAAAGGCAGAAGCAAGGAGTCTTAACAGATCTGCAAGAAGATGCAAATCTAAACCAGCAGATATATCAGCATCTTGCTCCTTTTGTTAAGATGTTTTAAATCAGTGTCAGGCTGTTAAAGCTATGCAAGTCAAATACGTCTAAGGTAAAAGCTGTATTTCGTGAGAAAAAAAAATAAATCCATGTAACTTCCTCCACATGCTGAAGCGTAGACCTGTATGCAGCATCAGAGCATGCCTGTGTGGACAATGTGCAACATCCTTGCTCAGTAAGGCACTTAAGCATTTAAACAGTGTTAGTCATAAGTACACTGCAGGGGAGTTTGTCTTTTTTCAGTAATAATAATAAAGAAGGTGAACAACTTCTTCCATTCTTTTGACCCTAGCATGCCAACCCTAAATAGTAAACTAAACATTCATGAAAGATTAATCACTTAGGAAATTAGTATCTTCTTATATTTCAGTCAGTGAAACTTCACCAGCACCATCCATTTAGTGACAGACAGGACGATGTTGATGTGGTACACTTCATCTTGAACCATTCAACCTTCAGAAGATCTCATATTGGTAACAGCTGGAGCAGCCCTGTGAAATAGCCACGATGCCTAAACATGAAAAGCCAACCGCCATTGAAGGAAATGGTAATTACAACTACAATTATGCATCTTAAGCACATATTCATTTTCTGCATGTAGCTCAACAGTGTGCAAGTTTTGTTTTCTTCTTGTTCTTTCTAATACAAAATTCTCTTTGTCACAATTCATTACCTTTTTTTCAGAAATTTATTTTACTTGGCTTTTGAAAGCAGCTTTGCTGTGTAAATTGGCTAGTTGTAGCATGGCAGTGTGGCTTTCCACTGGTTAGTAAATCAAAAGGGTGCAACCACAGCCCGGTTACTTGTCTTGCATTTATATGTAGTTTAGAGGGAAGATTAAGAAAACAAGGCTGTTTTGTGGCTTCTGTAAATTGCATAAAGGCAATGTCTCCTTTACTTATCGCTTTGAGTATTTGGTGTGAAATGTCAAACATTCTTCATTATAAGATTAACAATATTTCTATACTGATACTGCACTGTTCTGGATGTAAAAAATGCTTTTGTAGGCTGGTAATGCTTAATGGCTTACTCGGGAAAAGTGCAAGGCAACTCTTTGATATAGGAAGTACTTTCAGTTCTCATGGACAATACTACTCTTTCCAAAATATGGATCCTTTTTGTACAGAATAGACATGACATTTCTTACCTTCAGCATGGAGGAAGATTGCAAGGAACCTTATTCTAGACTGGTTTCTGAATGAATTCATTAGGTCTTTCTAAGTACCAGTGCTGGTACTACTAAAAAGTACTTTCTATATTTTTAATTCACACTCGTAATGTGCCATAGTAATAAAATGGGTTCTGCTTCCATAGAAAACATCAGAAGGGACTGCTTAGCATTTTGGCAAAATATAACAAGCAGTTCATTTTAAGAGTCCATCCTATTTTCTTTCCTTTTTTTGTCTGAGCACCTTCATCGGTTTTTTTCTGCCAGTGTTTTCTACAAGTCCCTTTATTGAACAATTTAATTTTCAAGCAGTACATGTTAATTGAGTTCATTTTAACATGAGCGAAGCACAGAATTTAATGTAGCATGGGCAAAATACTTACCAACTTCAGCAGAATTTTTATCTGAATTAAAAAAATGAGCATGAATATAGAACATACATATTTTTATAATAATTTCTAATTAAAAATTTCTTAGAATATCAAAGTTCTAATTTTATCCTATCCTAAATGTCTGCCTTCTGCTTGCAGATATCTGACTAAATTAACTTACCTTCTTATCCAGTGACTTTATTATTCATTCAAAGTACAGAGGTTAGCATTCCCATGGTGAACAAAACCCACACATCTTTATAACTGGAGAAAGCTGAGATCTTTAGGTTGCAGAAACATGATCACTCTGACACATTTTACATGAAAATTTATTGTGTATGTAATTTATAATAAAATCTAAATACCTTAATGACAGTTATCAGTATATCTGGAGATGAGATCTTGCAAGTAAATTCAAGACTACATCTAGATTTAAGAAGACTTTTAAAAAGCTGGAGCTCCACTTCAAGTAACTATGACACACTTTCAGAATGTGGTTCTCAGTCCACTTTTGACTTAAAATGTTCCAAGGGCTGGAGTTAGTCAGCACAGAGCTCAGGCACTAATCTGGTTGTAATTTCTTTACAGGAGGTTTTGCTTCACCATTGCTGACAGTCCTGAGGAATATTCTTGCAAAGAATGGATGCCCCCAACAGTTGCACAAATGCAATCTAGGGCCATACATTTTTGCTTTTTGATATCTTTAGCTCTAGTGAAGCCCTGGTTTGGCCATTCGTCTTGTTTCATAGCATGTCTTCTGCAAAATCTGTGATAGTAGGACATGTATGGTTCATTAAGCTAAGTTCATGAATGTGAATTCATTGTTCCAGGCTTCTCATGCAGGAAAAGAAGACTTAGGGCACAAATCTTCAGATGGGATGTTTAAAAGAGATCAGATGGAAAGTGCCTATTATCATCTAAAAATAACAAAGAGAATATGTGGTGAGCTGCTCAGCTCTAGGTATCAACCTTAAAAGAGCTGTCTTCTCACAAAGTAGTAAAAAATAAAGTTGACTTCAGATCCACTAAGAATGCTACTTTTGTAACTTGAACATAAACTGTTTTCTCCATATTAAAACGTGTTCTTCCCATGTTAACACTAATATGAATGAATAACAATAAGCTAAGTAACTCACATTTCAGAACCTGAAAAGGTCAGATTGGTATGATTTACTGCAGTCTCACACTTCCTAGAATGCATTGGACACTTAATAGTCTGATTCTAATTCTTGCAGTAGAGACTGGATGAAAATAAAAAACTGCCCACCATCAAGCCAACTGTGTGATGAAGACACAAAGTAAATGTGGCTTCTCCTGGTTGCTTTATTACAGTAACCACCAGGTCCTGCAAGCTTGTCAGATCTCTAGTCTTGCGTAGGACAAAGCACTACGTAGTTAGGTCTTTGTCTGGCATAGGTGGGGAAATGTGGGTGTATCCACAGAGATAGTGTAAGACATGGTGGCCTGGAAACTTTTATCCATGCTTTTCTGAAGGGGATGAAATACTGAGGGCTTTCTCACTAAATTAGCTTCCTCCTCTACCTTCTGAAGATTTTATAATAGCAAAATCAGATTTGGCCTAAAATTCTTGTACTGAAATTGTGCAATAAACTTATTTATCCCTGAAGGGAAACTTTGCCTAAGAGAAGTCCTGACCCACAAACTGAGAGACAACACTCAAACTTCATGGTGTGGAAGTACAGTCCAGGAAGAAATTGGAAAGAGGAGAATGTAACCAGATGATATGCCCAATGCCAGCCACAGTGCCACCTTGATCTATGTGAGCTCAGTCTCTGTTGTTTTAGTAGAACATTTGTAATTTTTCCTTACCCGTGGAAAACAAATGAGCAATTTATGGGTGTGAATTGAATGGATTCCATTTGTTCCCTGTGGTCCCATCTGTAATTTTTAGTTGTTGAGTGGGCTACAATTAGTTGGGCAAAATGTCTTTATTGGCAATCTGCAGAGAGGGAAACCTTATTGCCCTTCAGGCAACATCTGGAAACTCTATGGGTGTAGAAGTCTGCAGGCCACAGCATGTATATTAAGACTAATAATTCTTCCAAGACACTAGTGGCTTTATGACATTGTAGTATAAATGTTCTGCCTACTTTATTATTTACAACCTTACCAATTTAGGTGCAGAAAAATAAGCAGTATATTTGCTAGTGTGACTGTAACTGAATAGGAATTATTATTTTACTTCACAAATTCATAGCTATTGCTGGACAGGATATTTTCTGAGCATTGTGATTTTAATTTTAGTCCATTGGAAGAAAAAATTGTAACACTAACTGGGAAAACCATGAAAGAAAAATCAAACATGGTCTCAAATACTAAGTGTGCCAGCTGTTGTATAAATGTAATTTTTATTTGTAATTTCTGTGTTTCAAGTCCCCTTCTCCTGTGCCCGAGGTCAGCCAAGCTGTTTTTCCCAAGGTATGGTTTCCCCTCATACACTAAGAGGATGGGGTCTACAGTGTTAAGGTCTCAAATCTTGGATGTTGAAGTCTGCACCAATTCACTCTTGCCATAGATTTTCTGTGAGACCTTGGTATATTATTTCTGGTGTGTTTCACAGCTTTTACTTCTAGTGATATTTTTCTCACAGAAGTGTTGTGAGACACTCTCATATTGATATGATCAGAAAGAATAGTATGGAAACATATGTAAATATCTAGAATTTAATATTATACAACTCTTCCTTTCTTTTTGACTGGTACTTCATATGCATTTGTTGTCTAATATGATCTTGCATTGCTTACAGTTCTACATGTTCAGCACCCAGTTTATTAGCTATTTAGCCCGATGACTTTCCGGCACTGAAAAAATTCCAGCACGGTCCAGTCCAGAGGAAGACACAATAATTGCTTGCAAGGCTCTATCTCCATATGATCCATTTTGTTGGCTTGATAATTAATTAACAAAGTAAAAATTTATTTTGTAACATATACAAAAAGCCTGATACCATTTTTTGAATTACAGATTACTTTGCATACCACTGGCATTTTTTATGGCACCAGCACGCAGAATTGCTTAGCAGCCCTCAGTTTAACGTAATAGTAATATGAGCAGTAATACTACACAGTGGGCCATATTTTATGGGGTAGTTCCAAAAATCATTACCCCTCTCAGTGAAAAATCAAGGAAATTATGTCAGTATAAAATCAATTTAGAAAAAAAATCCAAAACATGAAATCTGAGTAGTACCCTCTGATAAGTGGGGTACAAACAACTTGGGAAAATAATGTAAGGATACAACAGCCTCCATAATCTGCTAAATGGCCGTCCCATACAGCAAAGACTCCTGTGGTTTTATACATTTTTTTCTGTCCTTAATTTCCTCACCAGGCAACATGTCAACATTTTGAACTCTCTCCTGAGCTGTCTGATGTTCTGCCTTCATTGCAGTCTCTGACTTGCAAGTTAGTCTGAGCCCATATTCAAGATGTCCTCCTTTAGTCTTGTTGGCTCATTTGTGGCTATAGTCTAAAACATAAATAAGACTTCAGGTAAAATGATAGCTTACTCAGATTACACTTTCCTTGCCCTTAGTCTAGAAAGATAAGAAAGTTTCCCTTAAACTACTGTGGGGAAAAAAAACCCAGAAAGTGATTGGGTTTCCAAGAGCATAAGGAGTTATGGACTATAGCTCCAAATATACCTAATGATGTATGTGTCATTAGGGCAGGATGATTTATCCTGGAAGGTGTAACAGCTGAGCAATCATTTGCTCTGGGTCACATAAACTCAAGTTAGCTGACTCAAAGCCTAATAATCTGATATTAGCCCTATGAATATTAATACTGTGAAGAAATGAGGTCCTATCAACCCTTTTCTGGAACAATGAGTAATTCTAGATAGTGCTTTAGTAAGATATAGTTCATTTTAGTGGAGGATTTACTAAACTTTTGATAAGTGGGATCACAAGAAGACCTGTTTACAAAAGCAGAAGACAAGTATATCTACCTAAAAGGATCCCACATAGTGATGATTTTGTTCCTGCATCAAAGACTATACATTTTTATATTAACAGACCAGAGCATCAGCAATGCTCTTCAGTTTTCCTGTAGGATGATAATACAGTGCCTGTGGAATGCACTCTACTGTTTCTCTATGTTGCGGTTTAGAGAAGAACATTTAAATGTAGTGCTAAACTACATTTAGATTTAGTGTCACCATAAAATGTAATTTGTTTATCATTGAAAGGTTTCTCCAATAATTCAGTAAGACATGGTTTGCCACAAGTACATGAAGTGCTGAGTTACGAGCTGCCTAGCCTCTTGCTTTCTTCTTTGAAAAGTATTACAGAGTTAATGACCTGAAATAGCTTTCTAGTAATAATAATGTTAAGCACAGTAATGATTATTTATCTCTCTTATTGCTCAAATACCCAACCAACTGTCAACATTGGTCTTTTAATGATATGTTCCAAAACCCCAAACACAAAAAGATGATGCAACAGCTTGTCTGAATTACAAGTCTCCAGGGATAGCTGTAATGTGGGTGCGGTTTGGGGTGGCTACATAGCTTACATGAGTGCATGCATATATGCTGTTCAGGACAGACCTCAGGGGTGGTAAAGCTCTTTCATCCCCCCTCCTCAGTGATTTTTTTCCTCCTAAACAGCACCAACTGCTATCACAGCTGACTCAAGTGAATAACTTTTAGTTGTACCCTGAGCTTCAGATTTTATGCTAGTGACATAGCTCATGACATAAAGAAGAGAGCAAGGAAACTGGAGGATCAGAGTCCTCTTTGGCTTCCAGCTTCTTTTAAAAATAAATTCTAGTACAATGCTTTCTACGTCATACCCCAAGACCTGGGAGAGATCTCTTATTCTGTGGTTACACCAGAATGAGAAGGACAAACCTCTAACATTCTTCATATGAACACGTTTCATCTCTATATGACCATGGGGCTGTGGAGGCAGGAATGTTTTGAAGTTCAGTTTGGAGCTATAATTTTAAATTTTTCAGAAATAGCTTTTGAAGCTGCATCTGTGATCGTTAGGTATGTCTGGAGTACTCACTATTATTCTACCTGCATGATTCCATGTAATCACTGATCATGTTTTCTAGACTTGTTTTGTGGCAATATATACTTCTGTTTGATTTTATTCTTTTTCTTCATTTCTTTAAAAACTTTGTTACCACTCACGTGCCTGAGCATTTAGAAGAAAAAATGATATGAACACACAGGAGTCACTATTCAGATACACTCCCTTCTAGTAGTGTTCCCAGTACTTTCTTCAAGCAGCCTGAAATATATTAATTATTTTAACACTTTATTTTACCTGAAATGTTGGATTCAGAATAGTGCATTTGTTACCTTTATGCTATTAGAATTAATTAAACCCCAACAGCTACCTTTTGCCCTGCTTAAGCCTCTGTATTAGTCCATTGTCACTTTCACTATTATGTCAGTATGATGTGAACTTGAGCACGATACACTTTCACTGCTAATACATATTTCAGTATATATGATAAACTTCCAGCTGTCTGCTTGTTATATGGGCTCATCAGAATCTGTAGTGAGGTCAATCTTATACCATTAAAGTGCTTTCCTGGGAATTTCTGTCTGACTGGAGGAGATCAGCAAAAGCATTAGTTGCAATAAAAGACCGTGACCTATTGTTGCACGCAAAGTATCTCTTTAGAAGTGTCTGTCTTCATCTTTGCAAGCTTTCAATAGGAATGTAATGATCTTTGTCAAATAGAGATCTTGTTACTGTCAGCAGCAGAAGGCATATGTCCAGACAGAACAAAGGAACACTTATTTTCCCATTCCACTGGTGATATCGAATGTTAATATTTTTGCATAATCTTAAAAAATTATTGTGCAGATGCCGAGGAAATGTTAGCAAATGCAATTACAATTAAATGTTTTGTGGAGGGAACTTAGACTCTCTACATATATCCAAGTTTTAAAACGCCTGTCAAATTTTTCGTAATAACCCTCTGCCCATTATTGCACGCAGTGAAACAAGACACTAGATTCTTTCTTGTTTGCAGCCTTACATATTTTACTGCTTTTCTTTGATACTAGGTAAAGCTAAGAAGTTGTGCCTGATAGTTAGCTACAGCAGTCCCTAGATAAATAAATTTGTGTATAAATTTTTGATAATCACTAGTGGCTTAATAAAATTTATAAAAGGAACTAGGGAATGGGTGGAGAAAAAATATATAAAAAATTCAACAGTATCACCCATGAGCGAAGAAGGAAGATATCTTCTCACCTGAAAAATACAAATATAGGTATCATGACATGTCACCTGTCCTGTCTGTACAGAGGGGAAATTACACAACATACAACTGGAACATAAATGATATATAGGAGTGGAATGACAGCTGCCTACTTCTAGTCATGGTAATATTTCTGAGTCTTCTCCTAAATCTCTTACTACCATGTATTTTTATATATTTCACTGATGTGTCTCAAGTGCTGTCCTACATGTACAAGCTCAAAGATACCTCAGGAGAACCTATTAGCTGCTGGCTTCTCAGGTATTAGTTGGATTGCTTCTGAAGAAACATTGCTGGTGAATACCACTAGCAGTTTCAGGAGTGACCTGTTAAGTACTATGTTCATACCAATATTTGCAGAGAGCGTATTAATTAAATATTATTATTATGGATATAATGCATATTAAAGTATTTTTCTTTCTTCTCTATATATGTATGATCCTAGTTTCAAAATGTACCAGGCAAATGAATTGGATACTTTCCTGGTTATTGATGGGTAGTACAGACAGCATCTCTTATTGAACTTATTGAGACTGAAAAACTTAAGCAAGAGATCTCCCCCAAACCAAAGATGTTTCTGAACAGAAACACTACTTGCTTCTGAAAATAGGATCTCTCTCTCAAGTCTCCAATGTTGTTATCATCTCCTGAGTGGTAGAAAAGGACTGTGGCACAGCATATGAACGAGCTGGGTCACCTTTTGTCACTATGCTTAGAGATTTTTTTGCTGGAACTGAGAGTAAGTCTCCTCTGTCTTCTGGGAATGTGCTCTTCAGCCATGTTGCAGCTATGAAGCTTCATGCCCTCCAGTCAGGCAATCAGAAATGATTCTTTTAATCTTCTTTAATCTCAGTCAGTGCTTATCCTTCATATGTTTAAGAAAATCTCTGAGAATTGCCTGAGAAGCATTTTCATGTTCCTTGTTCTTTTCCCCAAATTGTAGGATATTGCTATTGTGTTTCTTTTTCAGGGTCTTCCTGTCCTACACATTTCTTCCATAAGAGGGAGTTCTTCATGGCATCACTTTGGGGCTTCTTTGAGTGCTGAAGGAAAGTGTAACTATTTTTATTGTCTTCAACTTATTTCTTGAAAACTATTTGCTCTGTTCCAAAAACCTGGGTTTGTGAAATGGCGTAAGGGAGTACAATACAATAACTGCCAAGAATTTCTTAAAACCCTTGCATTCCTAATGACTGATCCACACTTCACATGCACTAGTCTTTGTTTTCACTCCATAGATGGTAGTGATGTTGACAATGAAGAAGCCAGTGCAGCTGAGAATGAAGAAAATGTCAAAGGAACAGGTAATTAGTGTGGATTACTTTGAGGCCACACTCACATGTTTTCTGATTATCTGTATGAATAAAGGAGGAGGAAATTTCTCCATCTGACATACTGCCTTTTCTCATGTGTTTGTTTTTCTCCATCACCTATAAAGCAGGGAAGAGAGCAACACCGAGAACCAGAAGGGGACATGCAAGAGGGAGAGCCAGGCGTGGTGGTGAGGAGGATGAGGATGACGAAGATGGGACAAGGAGAGCTGGGCATCGCAGGCACAGAAACCGTAGAGGACGGGGACGAGCAGCTGGAAAGGAGGGCAGTGATTCTGATGGGGACCCTGAAAAAGCCAGGAAGAATGAGGCAAATCAGAAATCCAAGGAAGGTGATGAAGAGGAAGATGAGAAAGGAGGTAAAAGTGGTAAAGGCAAAAATGAGAAGAAACAGGACAAAAAGCCTGATAAGAAAGGGAAAAAAGAGAAGGCCAACAAGAAGAAAAAAGACAAAAAGAAATCAGGATCTGGGTAATTCAGTAAATTATTTTTTAAATATAAACCCATAGTTATCTTACATAAAACCTGCTTTCATTTATAGCTGTGAAATACCAAGAGTCAGTATGACTCCCTTACGGCCCAAATAGAGCTGGGCAGATTTTATTTTTTTCCTGCAGTGAGGAAATGCTGGTTCAGTGAAATGGAAACTTTCCACAAAGCCATATCCACTTCAGCGGAATGAAGTCAGGGGTTTGTCACAGGTCCAGGGTGGGACCTCGGGAAATGACCAGCCAGGCCCTTCTGGGACTGCTGGTACCCTGAGGATCAGGTTAAAGCTGGTCTGGTGGAATGGGACCTCAAGCCAGGCTCACCCTTATTGTAGTTAAATACCCTAAGTTTATGAGCTGTTCTCTGGAGAAAGGGAGTGAAAGTGACAGAGAAGGGGAGGAAATGACACAGAGAGGTTATAACATGTGAGATCTCTCCTGCTTTTTCCTTTCCCTAAAACTAAAATCTCCCAAACCCTAAGCTGGTAACCCTCCAAAACCCCAAGGCCTAGTTTTATTTCCAGTCCAGAACTAAAATCTTGACACTTTTCACAAGATCTTTTTTTCCCAATCAGGTTCGAGCCAGCTTTTTGTAGAAGGACAGTGCCAAAATTTCAAGAATGCAGAACCGAGGACTGACATGGGATTTTCCAGTCTGTCTCCTACTCACTCCTCTGAAATATTACTGTTCAGTTTCCCAGAGCATTAATGCAACCTGGGGTCTTTGGAAGACCTCACTGACACTGGCTCTGGCTTGCTCCCTGTCCCTGCTTGTGCTATTGAAAGGAAACAACCCCTGGGAATGGTGTATAATGGAACGAATGCAGCTAGGCATGCTTATCTCAGTGGAGAGGGAGAGAGATTTCCCTTCCCCACTCAGCACTTGCTACAGCTGTTTGTGTTCCCAAAGGCATCACTGGAGAGCACAGCAGGAGTCAAAGAAAAGAAAAAAATACAGTGGGAAGTGCTGTTGCATTAATTTGTTCATGATCCCATTTCAATATACCTCTACTTCATTTCCCTTCCCTACAGGAGTGCCTAAAATCTTTCTTCATGCTGGGTCTTCACTGTCGTGCCAATTATACCCCTCTGTGCAATTTCTGTATGCATATAGCAATAGTCCTGAATGTGTGAATCCATCTTCTTTTGCTAATAATTGTCTTCCACTGTAAACATTTATTGAGTGTTATTTAAAAAAAATCACTGAAAATATAAAATTGAATGAGGGCACAATATTTTTCATTGTCTTTCGAAGTTCTTAATATTAAAATACATACATTTGGGCTAAAGAATTCGAAATTTCTACCTGGATCAAGACTTTGTTCTGGAGGTGGTAAGCATAACATTTGAGGAAAAACTGAGGATGTTCTGGGAGATACCTTAAGATCATTATGTTTTTAGACTTTTAGGGGACCATCTGACAAGATTACAAAGTAATAAATATAAGAATATTTTAAAATATTTTTAAAAGAAAAACAAAAATAATGTAAGAATAAAGGAAAATAGGCTGGTGATCAGTTCAGCTGTGATTCAGATGAAGGATTTGCAAATCTTCAGGACAGCAGAGAAGGGAGGCAGCATAGAAATACAGCCTCCCTAGCACATCCATTAAGACCTACCACAACAAATGCTATGTACTGTTTAAATGTACATCTTACTGATGTAGTTTTTTAATTACCAAGACATTTCAGCATGAAAAAGCATGAAAAGAGTAAAATAAGAAGTTGAGAAAGAAAAAAAAAACACAACAAAAAATCTGTAACAAAAAGAAAAGTAAAATTAAATGTGATATTATTCCACAGAGAGATAATACTGTATTTGCTGCTGTGATTGTGGATTTTGTTAAACAGTACAAACGCTTGCCTTTCTAGCTAGATCACGGTACAAGTCAGTAGAATCTGCTGCCGTTACCCTCTTCCTCCCCTCCACTTTTCACCTAAATCAGGACAACATCTTTATGCCCTAGTTATTCTACATAAAGGACATAAAGGAATCCTAGATGAACTATGTGTTGATTCTTTTTTTTTTTTTTAACCTGATTATTTTGAACTCTGCTAATTGGTGGTAGTGAGTTTCACAAGATAATTCCATGGTGAAAGGAGTTATTTCTGGGTGAGTTTTAAATCTTCTGTTCTTAGGCAGAAACCGTGTGCAGTCACTTCAGCTACAAATCCTCAGAGAAGGAATCTTATATTCTGCCTAGCCTATGCACTTTCTGTTTTTACTGTATAGCTCTACATGTGAACAAATCAACTGATTTTTAGTAGGATTACTGAAGAGTATAAAGCTTATGCAAAAGTCCATGAGTACACGGAAGATTAAGGCAGTACAGACACTGCATCTTTTTGCTAGCAGGAAGATTGCTGAAGAGCACTAACTGCCAGGGGATGTTATGGGGATTATCAATAAACAATAGAATTTTCACAAAAAACTAGAAAGAAATATAGTGAAATTTATTCACTCATCACTGTAAACTTTTAAAGTCCTACCAGTCTTTTCACTGAAAACATCCTATCTCTGAGAAAACATTTTCATCTTAATTTTTACCTTTATAAAATGGCTTTTACCAAAATTGTGAGAAAAGTAGATTGCATCCATAAAGAGGAGATGAAACTAACATCAAAACACAGATGTACAATATGGGCATAAAACCAAAACACAGATGAATATTATGAGCAAGTTCATTATGTGTGTGATTTAAGGAAGCATCATTGATTTCAAAAGCTCTACAGACTTAGGAAAAGATGCATTGTGTGCATTGAACCGGAGCCAGAGAAGGTGGGAGCTTGATGTGAAATTATTTAGTGATGCTTTGTGCTCTGTGTTAGTCTGAAAGTCACAGTGAACCCTTCTGGCCTTCAGCTGTAGGAATTGCAACCTTTCATGAAAGGCTAAGACTTTCAGTTGCAGAAGATGGAATTCTGATTTCCTGGCTTAAATTTCATAGTGTTCAACCACTTGAGCTAAAGGAAAAATCTGCTGTAACTGCGTAAAGTTTGACTGTGTAGTGTAAACACTCTTGAAAATGCTGATTTCTTAAAGGTGCTTAGAAATTTGGAATTTTTATTGTTTTCCTGGTTCCAAAGGAAAGTGAAAAATGAAAGATGAGATGTGTTTGCAAAGATAAAGCAGTAGTGGGCAATGGGCACCAGAGCCAACATTATCCCTACTTTACCTCTTGTGTTCTGCTCAGCCTTCTTTCCTCAGTAAGGTCACTGCATTAGCACTTACCACTCATATTTCCCACCAGTCTCACTACGATCTCATAAAACTGCGTATTTCAATTTTGCATAATGCAGCAATCTTCTGTCAAAGGAAATCATCAATATTGGGCATGTTGCTGTCCGCTTTGTAAAATGCAAACCAGCCGATTGTAACAGCTACAAATTTAAAGCACTCTCAAAAACAGACTCCTTTAATCCTTGTGCTCTTCTTAAAGACATGGCTCATTTTGCATTACAATGCCTTAAAATTGTATGCACAAATCTTTTTCTTGACCTTCATCCATTTGACATAAGTTTTCATATAGTACTTCCCTTGCTCTTAGCAATACTGGAATAACAATAAGTATGTCTCGTTTTCAGTAGCTGTGTTCCTTTCTGTAGATTTATATTTTCTGCAGCACTGTTTTTTATCACATGAAGTCTGAAATTTTATGGCTGATGGGTTCAACTCTCTAATGTGACAGTCCTTTCAACAAATAGCATTTAAGTCTTTAATAGCAGGGTACCTGATAACTATGAGAGCTTTTTTCTTTCCTTTGCCAACTTACTCCTGTGTGTCTGAAATTTTTTAACTGATCTGCTATAGCTTTTGCTATAATGATGTGTATTTCATGAAGACTAAAGGTAGATGACCAATGAGAAATTTGTATTTTGCTGTGTTGCAAAAAGAATTTTGCTTTTATTGTATTTGTTTGTTTTGAAACTTTTCATAAATATTCTTACTGATAAAACCTTTTGTCCTTTATGTCACACAAGTAAACCCTTTGACCTTCATGTCACACAAATCTTTAATGGCACCTGTGTTATCTATTTTGGTAGAAGAAAAAGTTTATGATTCTTTAGTTGTCCAGAAGATAGAAACTGTAGAATTAGGTGGCTTAGGTAAAAAATCATTCAGCTCTGACATCAGATTTCGAATATCAAACACTCAGAAAGGTGAATTATAAGCAAAACAGTCTGAAAACTGCTTACCTGGTAAAGCCTGAATGAACTGTTCCCAAAACAAACCAGAAAACTATTTAAAAAAACCCCCTTCAGTAAATTTTCAAATATTCAGAACAGGAAAAAAAAAGGCAAAATAAAACACAACAAGAAACAAATAAAAATGCATTAAACTGCTTTTACTAGGCACTCACTTAGTGGTAGTTGTCACTGTCAGCCTTTTAGGGCAGGAAGTCAGAGTCTAACGATTGCCTTTTTAGCATTTTCCTGTTTGCTGGCATAAGAAAAGGTTAACACCTGTTGCTAATGATTTGCTATGTGCCATTATATGAGATGTAAGATTGCTCACAAAAAAGGATATCTATGCAGGTTTTAGGAAAGTGGACGTTGCCTTAATCAGCAATGCTTTCCAAAGATACTACAAACAGATGCATGAATAAGAAGTTCAGATTACCACACAACACATCTGGAGATGCCATTACTATTGCATCTGCTTACTCTCAGTGCTAGGACACATCACAGCCTTGCTGCGATGTGGCGTTGAATCTTTCCCATCTCTGAAATGTTACTGCCTTGATCAGTTGATGGGCTGTCATCTGGTGTTTACACTTGTCTTTGCTGTGGCTGTGGTGTCTCCTCTCTCCTGTGGCACACTGAAGTGGGGTGAACAAGTTTATTTTTATGACTGCAGTTACAGTGTTCTCACTTGTCTGTTGTGAGTTTGGGTTGGACTCTGAGGAGACTGGTTATTCCTGCAGGAACAATCAGTGTCTGTCAAACATTTCCCCAGGAGTGATGCCCACTCTCCATGGGATGCTCTGGGTGCAGTGCTGGTTCAGCTGCAGCTCTGCACTTTTTGCGCAGGCTTTGCCTTTCATACTAAAATTAATAACAAGTCTAAGTGAACTGTGTCCTCCCTTCTGTGCAACAGTGAAGGCATTTATCTAGGTCTCAGAGTTAAGAAGAATTAACACCAAGTATGTACTTGAGTGAAAACTTCTGTCCTTTCTGATTTTTGGTGATGGTTTTTGTTCCTGCTTTTATTTGAAGCTCTGATTCTGACTCTGAGGAGGAGCCAATTACAGAGGAGGAATTGGCCAAGCTGAAAGAAGAAGTAGAAGAAAAAAAGAAACTAATCGCCACGCTACGAAACAAGCCATGGAAGATGAAAAAGAAATTGTCCGTCCTGAAGTATGGTTTGATTTCCATAATGAATATCTGCCATCCTGCTTTGCACTTTGCATTGTTTTTCTGAACTTTCACTTTATTTCTAGACCTACTGGCACAACTGACTTCAAACCATCTCTAATCTCTCTTCCCCAGCGTGTGTTTTCACAGGAAGTGGAAGTAAATGGCATTGCAGATCAGTACTTTCTTGTCTCTGTAGACCTGAAATCAAATAGGAACAACTCAGGTCTTTTTCTTTTTTAAGTTTCCATTACACGCCCCTGCAAAATCTTTCATTTTCATCAGTTAGGTTAATGTTGGTAAATTCTTTCATTGATAAGTTTAATATCTCATTCAATAAGAATGATGCAATTTCAGGAATACCTCAAGATTACTAGGGTGGGAAGAAAGGGTTTATCTTTCTACTCTTACTTTTTGGAAAGAAGAACAGATTTTATTATTTTTTTTTAACTTATGAAAAAGCAAACTGATTGGAAACTGAGCTTGCATTTTCATTGATTTTTAGGTATGCCACGTATAAAACTGCATTTTGCCCTAGCCAACCTGTTACTATATTTTCATTAAGGCTAAAAGTTAACTTTTCATTTAGAGTTAAATTTCCACCAAGCACAGGGAACTGAGTAAACACATAGAACTTCATTTTTTTTGCCAAAACTGCTAGGCTCCTCTCGTGAATAACTCATTCACTGCAGTACTGCCCAAATACCAACAAAACCTATGGTCATGTTTCATTAGACACATCTAACAGAAAATATGGTTTCTTGTGCAGACAGTTTTTGATATGGATAGAAAACACATACATAATGGTAGGAAAGAGCATATGAAATATGGTGTGGAAGGTCTACAATTTTTTCCTTCTAGAAGGTAAGGTCATTTTGGGAAGGATACAGTTGCAAAGAGGAAATGGAAGGTATGTTGTGAAAGAAGGTGACATGAAAGGGAGTAAAAGAGAACAGAGGACCTAGGAGATGTAAAGTGGAAGCATTGTGAAGGTGAGGGAAATTTAAAAAAAAAAAAAAGATGAGCAGATTAGATAATCAGATAACAATTACTTTATTTTGCATAATCTATAATTGAAGAATCCCCATATACATAAAGTTAAAATTTGTTGTATTCTTACTCTGAACAGAGCTTCTATTTTTATACCCAATCTTATATCCCAGCATTCCTAGCAATTTCTAGTTCCTAGGAAACTTCCTAGCCTGGTATGACCCATTATTGCTCTTCCATGTGGGTGGCAGTGAAGCTTCAACAGGTAGTCCAAGGGCAATCAAAAGAGACTTCTGTGCCTTGGGACAGTTGGTAAGGGGATCTGGGGCACAGGTGGCTTTTTCCTCTATCCTTCCAGTTGTGGGCAGTGATACTGGAAGAAACAGACAGACTTAGCCTATCAATACGTGGCTCAATGGCTGGTGTCACTGACAGAATTTTTCATTTTTTGGTAACAGGATGGTCTACATGACACGAGGCCTGTTGGTGTTAGATGGGATTCTTCTCTTGAAAGTGGAGGAAGAGGGTCTGCCCTCATGAGGCAGCAGGGCTGCCTGATCAAGGGGAATGTACTTACAAAGCCTTCTTACTCCAGCTGTAGGAGGCATCGTGCTTGTAGGCTCTCATCCTGCTGGGGGACTTCAATCACCCTGACAACTGTTGGAAAAGTAGCATGGAGCACTGTAGGCAATCCAGGAGACTCCTGGTGTGCATTGAGGATAATTTCTTAGGCCACATCTTAGGGACAGGCCTAAGGACCAGAGGGGATGTAATACTGGACCTGTTGGACACCAATGCAAGTGAGCTAATCAGAGACGTCAAGATTGGAGGCAGCCTGGGCTGCAGTGATCATGCACTCCTGGAATTTGTAGTCCTGAGGGATATGGGACAGGCAAAGAATAAAGTCAGGACCCTGAATTTTAGGAAAGCAAAATTCCAGCTGTTCAAGGACTTAGTCAATGGGACCCCCTGGGAAATTGCACTCAGGGACACAGAAGAACAGAGCTGGAAGATCTAAGGATGCTTTCCATAGAACGCAAAAGCTCTTGTTGCCCATGTGTAAGAAATCAGGAAAGGACAGTAAGAGACTGGCATGGATGAGTCAAGGCCTTCTGGTCAAACTAAAGAGCAAGAGGGAAATGCACAGGCAGGCAGTTGAAGCAGGGAGAGGTATCCCAGGAAGAGTATAGGGACATACATGTGTAGGGATGGGGTGAGAAAGGCCAAGGGCCAGCTGGAGCTGAACTTGGCAAGGCATGCAAAGAATAATAAGAAGGGTTTCTATAGGTATGTCAGCCAGAAAAGGAAGGTCAAAGAAAGTATACCCCTAATGAACACAACTGGCACATTGGTAACAAGTGACAAGGAGAAGGCTGAGATACTCGACAACATTTTTACCTCAGTCTTCACTGGGAACCTCTCTTCTCACACTTCTCAAGTGGGTGAACCTCAAGACAGGGACGGGGGGAGCAAAGTCCCTCCCACTGCAAGAAAAGATCACGTTCATGACCACCTGATAAACCTGAAGATACGCAAGTCTATGGGACCTGATGAGATGCATCCCAGAGTCCTGAGGGAATTGGCTGATGTGGTTGCCAAGCCACTCTCCACGATATTTGAAAACTCATGGCAGTCAAGTGAAGTCCCTGGTGACTGGAAAGAGGGAAACATTGCACCCATTTTTACAAAGGGTAGAAAGGAGGACCATGGGAACTATTGCCCTGTCAACCTCACCTCTGTGCCTGGGAAGATCAGAGAACAGATCCTTCTAGAAGCTATGCTAAGACACATGGAAGAGAGGGAGGTGATTCAAGACAGCCAGCATGGCTTTGCCAAGGGCAAGTCTTGCCTGACAAACCTAGTGGCCTTCTATGATGGGGTGACTACATCAGTGGACAAGGAAAGAGCTATGGACGTTATCTAGCTGGACTTTTGTAAGGCTTTGCTATGGTCCCCCACAACATCATCCTCTCTAAATTGGAGAGGTATAGATTTGATGGATGGACTATTTGGTGGATAAGGAATTGGCTGTATGGTCATATCCAGAGAGTTAGTGGTCAATGGCTCAACGTCTGTAGGGATATGAGTGACGAGTGGTCTCTTTCAGGAGTTTGGACTGGTACCAGTACCCTTTAATATCTTCATCAATGACACAGACAGTGGGATTGAGTGCACCCTCAGCAAATTTGCGGATGACACGAAGCTGAGTGGTGCGGTTGACATGCTTGAGTGACAGGATGCCATTCAGAGGAAGCTGGACAAGCTTGAGGAGTGGGCCTGTGTGAACCTCATGAGGTTCAACAAGGCCAAGTGCAAGGTCCTGCACCTGGGTTGGGGCAGCCCCCAGTATCAATACAGGCTGGGGGATGAAGGACTTGAGAATAGCCCTGCAGAGAAGGACTTGTGGGTACTGGTGGATGAAAAACTGGACATGAGCAAGCAATGTACACTCACAGCTCAGAAAGCCAGCTGTATCCTGGGCTACATCAAAAGAAGTCTGGCCAGCAGGTCAAGGGAGGTCATTCTGCTCCTCTATTCAGCTCTGGTGAAACCCCACCTGGAGTACTGCATCAATCTCTGGACTCCTCAGCACAAGAAACACATGGACCTGTTGGAGCAGGTCCAGAGGAGGGCCACAAAAATGATCAGAGGGCTGGAACACCTCTCCTTAAGGAAAGGCTGAGAGAGTTGGGGTTGTTCAGCCTGGAGAAGAAAAAGCTCTGGGGAGACCTTATTGCAGCCTTTCAATACTTAAAGGGGGCTTATAAGATGGGGACAAACTTTTTAGTATGGAGTGTAGCAATAGGACAAGTGGTAATGGTTCTGAACTAAAAGAAGATAGATTCAGAATAGGTACAAGAAGAAATTTTTTATGATGTGGGTGGTGAAGCACCGGAACAGGTTGCCCAGAGAGGTTGTAGATGCCCCATCCCTGTAAACATTCAAGGTCAGATTGGATGGGACTCTGAGCAAACTGATCTAGTTGAAGATGTCCCTGCTCATTGGAAGGGGGTTGGACTAGATGACATTTAAAGGTCCCTTCCAGCCCAAACCATCCTGATTTGATGATTAACATCAGCTGCTTCTCTCAGTCTGCTTATATAACATTGTAAAAAAGATGTGTTTCAAGACAACTGGCAAACATATTTGCAGTGAGGGTAAATGATTAACTACAAATAGAAGCCTCTAAATCAGATGTATAATTTTTTGCATGATATGTTTTAGTTCAGCCACTAGTTGTGGGTTTGAATCAGGAGTCCCTCAATGAACATCTGTAGCCTCTGTCATCCTTTCCATGTCGGAGTGAGTGGCAATATCAATCCTTTCCAGCCTTAAAAATCTATGTTACTATGAAATGTTTGTAATTGGATGAGTGCTTCTAGTCATCCACAGTGAATGCTAAATTTCTGCACTTTTTTTATCCTTTGAGGTGGGCTTTCTCAATTAAGCCAATAATAAGTTTTCAAAATCCCACCTTTGTTAGCTGCCTTTTTATCTTAACAATTTCTTTTTTTAATATTCAGGGTGAGGTGGTCCTTCTACATTCAGCATGGGCAGCAATTCTGCCTAAAAGTTCACTAGTTTACCAATTTTCAACCTCTAGTTTATCAACAATCTAGACTGGAAGACTAGACATGTATTCAATTTTATTTGCCAACATCAGAAAGTTTATTTTAGTAAAAGATATGCATCAATGTGCTCTTACGGCAGTTTGTAACAATGTTTTTTTTATATATGCTTTGCTACAGCTCTTTCTGAAGTAGGCTTGGAAGCATGTTATCAGTTTCTTTGCCCTAGAAAATGGTGTATTCCAAGAGCAAATGACAGTTCTTCAGATTAGCTTATTTATTTTGAATCCACCTTTATTAACTGAAGAATTAAGTTTATTACTATGTTTCTCTGTCAAAAAAGATTTAAAAAATAGTTACTTTTTATTCCAGGCAAACCCATTCACATTTTCACAGTTCTGTGCAGAGTTGTGCATATCTCAGTAGACAAAACACATAAATCCAGCAAACAGCTCGAATAAAAAATAAAAGCTAAAACCTAATATTTGGTCACATTTTTAAATGTGTGTGCTGAGAATTAGGCACTTAAATCTGTGTTTAGCATCTTAGATGAAAATGATGGAATTTGGAAGCACTGAGTACCTTTGAAAAAATCAAACCCAATCATTTACACTCCAAAATACAGTCATAGACTGTTTTCTAGAGTCCTGTTTTTGTAATTGGCTCTTTGAAGCCTAAATTCATCTGAGTTGTAATGGAAGACCTGGTGTTATTATGCTGCTTAAAATAAGAAATAATATCTTATCAATGGATGCTTTATTGTGATTGTAGTTATAACAATACAGAAGTGTCTCTATCAGCACATCTTAGGGTTTCTATGTATTTGTTTTGTATTTTAGCAAGTCATTTAAAATTTATACCAGAATCATTAGTCTGATAGATTGGCATTATTCTTGTATATGTGGAAAATGGACACACACCGGCTTTAAGTGCCTTAAACTTGTAAATCAATAACGTGACTTCTGAATGTCCTTGTATTAGCATATCTTGCTGTTGAAACTTTTGGTCAACACTTATTATTAGCAAGTATTTTCCTATGTCATCCGCTTCTTCCCCTGTGCAGATTTTAGAGTATTATGGCATTTATGGGGGGAAAAAAGGCCTATCTTCTTAGAGGTAGAAGAAGATATTTCCTTATTATTTGTCTTCCAGCTTCCACAACAGAGAGATACTTCATTGGCGATTTCTTCTCAGCATTATGAGAAATGTTGTTGCTGTGTGCCAAACCCCATTTCCATGTTTGTTCTGTAGTAGGACCTATTTTTTTTCAAGAGTGGAAAAAAAATGCTTGCCAGGAATGCTCAAGGATTTGTTACATATTCATGACAAAATAATACAAAAAATTGTATTTTTTTCACATTATTTCGAAAAGTTTATGTTAGGGTTGATTAGGACTTTTCATTCTAAATATTTTTTTGAAAGTTGTGTAAATTTCTCAGAACAAACTATTTTTGGGGAAAGATTTAGTTTCCACTAAATTTTGTGTTTCAAAAAAGTGATAAGAAATCTTAAATGGCTGAAACATTTTGTTTAAGCATTTTCAAGGCCAAACAACACCCTCGCTTTGATAATTCAAAATCAGTTTCTCCCGAGGGAGCGTTGTTTCATAGCTTAAAAAGTATAGGGTCGGAAAGATGATTTCTGCTTAGCTCTAGTGACTACTTTGTAAAATAGTTAATCTTCTCCTTCATTCTTTTTGTTCCGAAAATGCATGAATGAACAATAACTTCAGAACACAGATGCAGAACTAGTTGCTCTGTGGAAAATGCCTTCTGTCAAAACCTGGCTGAGATATTCATTGCTGAAATAGCATTCTTAATAGAGCTGCACTGGTAAATTAGATCAGCTCTAATTTCTAATTTACGTTGCTGTGTCTGGAAAGATGCATTTCAAACAGACCCTGATTATTATCTGAAGAACCGTGACTAAGGATACTGCCCTGCTGCAGAGTGTCCATCTGCAGTTTGAAGTTGAATTGTACCAGTATTGTCAGACTCTAACCTCACCTTGAGACTTCATGGTCAGATCTTTACAGGTCTGGAGATGTGAAAAAAAGTGAGGAAGAAGCACGGTTGGGAATGAACAGATGTTATGCAGGAAAGGGCACCACCACTCTCTCAGGCTCTAAGCAATAGACATGTTAAGCTGCAGACTGGGGACACAGTGGTCTGTGCTGTTGAGAGCATGGGTGTGGCTGGAGACCAGACTTTTTCTCATTTCCAAGACAAATATTCTCCTTCAGAAGTTTTCTTGGTTGTTTTTTTTTGTTTTTTTTTTTTTTTTTTTTTTTTTTTTTTCTGTTTTCTTTCCACTGGTTTACATTCTTTGTGAGTACTTTTGTTTTGCCTTTTCTATTAGAGGCAATAATTTGTGCACATTTCCTCTTGACACTGCCTACTCAGGCCAGCACAAAATTACTTGAAGGGCCATCAGATGATAATGACCATCAATCATTACTTACAAGAGTGAGATTTAGAGAGGGGGGTAAACTATTGAAAAGATTTTTGGATTAGAAAAAGGAACAAAATAAAATAAACCCTCATGGGCAATAGCTTCAGCCGTTGCAAATTGGAAAATTTCCAGGGAAAGCTATTCCAATTTACCTCTGAGTGTCTGATTTTGGGGACTTGCATCCCTACCTGTGCATTTTCCTGGTGGGGTTTTGCAGAGTTATGAAGGAAAGGGGAAGCTTTAAAAGCTGTGCTGCTGTGTTTGGCTCTAGTATACTAACCTCACTCCCCTTGTTAGTGCACATAACACTTCAGATAGCCAAAGTTTTGTGCTATAAAATAGCAAAGGCTATTAACAGCTATGTAGTTTATATCCACTAGCAAAGCCTATTATGGCACCATATAATCAGAGAATTGAGCACAAGAATCCAGAAATGTGCCAACAGTGGTCTCACTTTAAAGCTGTAGCACAAGCCAGTTAGCAAACTTTCAAAATAAATGAAATAATGAAATGACAACATTAAAAAAAAAAAAAAAAAAAAGGCAGTCAAATGTCAAGCTTAGGCTTTTTAAAGGACTTCCAATTAAATACAGACCATAAAGAGAGCCATGACAAACTGTTTGGCCTTTCTAAGAAAAACAGAGCAGAACAGGCACCTCTTCATCTGCCAGAGACAGAATATAATGTATAATGTGGTGATTTTCCAGTATTTTTTTAGCATAATTTATTTTTATTATATGACTTAGATCACCCATCAAGACAGATGAATTGGAAACAGAATATTTTATAACTATACAAAACCCAAAGATACATAAGGTACCTGTGTGGGATGGTGGAAATTTTTAAACTTTGGATGTGCTCTTTGTACCCCAGTGAATCAGTATTTCACCTCTCTTACTGTGGACGTACTGGCAGTCCTGGAGGCCAGTCTGGATGTCCTGGAAGCCAGCTGGGTATTAAATAACACTATAATTTGCCCATTATTACTGCCGAACTGCTTTTCAAGTGAACTGTGCCTGACAACAGTTGTTTTGCAGTCAGTTTTTAACCAATCTTTTTAAGACTTGGAGAAGTCCTGGGTGATCAATATTAATACGACATTTCTTTTAAATGAGTTTTTAGATCTTAGAGACTGAAACCTTCCTGAACTGTTACTGAAAAATGTGAGCAATGCACTTGAATCCTACTCATTAGCAACAACCTCTGAGAGCTGTAATTCATCCTCTCTCTGCAACACTGAAGTGGCTGAAGTACCGTACACCTAGCACTTTGGAAGCTGTAACTCCACACCTAGTATAAATAATGAACTCAGGCTTCTCTGGGACAATAATGCCCAGCCCCATGCAACATTTATTAGTTTCTTGTGTCTGTAATTCAATTAATAATGTTTCTCTGAAGCTTCTTTAAATTCACAGTAGGCTAACAGGGCACACTTTGGCCTGTCTTGTGATATAGATAATTTACCTATAACACATGATACCAGTGATTACAAAGCTCAGTTTTGTTGCTCTGTGTTGTTTTTGACACATCCTCATGTTAGCGAAGTTGCATTACTTCCAAGTAGGCGTGCATATATAGGTACATGGGTTTGGTTGTTGTTGTGGTTTCTAAAACAGTTCTATGGGTTTAGGGCTACTTTTTACTGCTTGATCATTCTTCCTGCCCTCATGTTTTATTTTTGGCACAAAAAAGATGGAGGGTAGGACAAAATGTGGCAAAAATCTTCAGGGATGTGCAAATAGAGGTCTTTCAGCAAGACGGTTTAGACATCAAGGTAGAAACCTGAATTAAGTAACATACTGGATTATATTTAACAAAAGCGAGCATGTGTCACAGACATGGAAGTGACATTGCTAGCCTGTTCCCTGACTGAATGGTGCCAAGTCATGGCTGAACTTTTAAAGCCAGGAAGCTTAAGTAGAAGTCAAGGAAAGGTCTCCCTAACCTACAAATTGCAGAGGTCAGGAGTAACCCAGAGGGACTAACGTGCTGCAGAGCTGCTAAGGGAAGAAAAGCTGAGGGAGAGAAGGCAAACATGTTTTGTTTGACAGCTCCAGCATAGTCTGGTAGTTAAGGTTTCTGTATTACTTCCTTGCACGTAACTGCACACATGTTTCTGCCTCATTACCCATAGGCCCTCTTTCAAGTTCTTCTTCTGCGGTTAATTTGCTTTTCAGATATTTCATTAAAACTCTGGTGGGAATTTTTCATAGAATCAAGTTGTTACTGAGATTTGCATTTAAATACCTATTAAGTAAGATCTTTAAGTCATGAAAATATTCATGGATGCAGCTAACAGATAGGCTGCTGTGGGGCACTTAATAACTCCTCTGTATATTTGCGTGTGGTGGGGTTCCCTTGTAAGACTTAGTGTCTCTAAATGAATGGTATGAAGAAGCTACTTAGAATGTTATTGGTAAAATCCAAAAGGTAAGACATGCTTGTAGAACATCAAAGGTAACTTGGTTTCATGTATTCCAAGAGTGGAAGAAATCTTTCACTCTTTTCTTTCACAAAATAACTTCTTTTTTTTTTTTAAGAAAAGAATTTCATTTCTTTCAACTACGTAATAATTATAGAATCATTTAGGTTGGAAAAGACCCGCAAGATCATCAAGTCCAACTGTTAACCTAACACTGCCAAGTCCACCACTAAACCATGTCCCTAAGCACCACATCTACACGTCTTTTAAATACCTCCAGAGATGATCTCTCAACCACGTCCCTGGGCAGCCTGTTCCAATGCTTGACAACTCTTTCAGTAAAGAAATTTTTCCTAATATCCAATCTAAACCTCCCCTGGCACAACTTGAGGCCATTTCGTCTCATCCTATCTCCAGCCACCTGACAGAAGAGACCAACACCCACCTCACTACAACCCCCCTTCAGGTGGTTGTAGAGAGCGATAAGGTCTGCCCTCAGCCCCCTTTTCTCCAGACTAAACAACCCCAGTTCTTTTAGCTGCTCCTCGTAAGACTTGTTCTCTAGACCCTTCACCAGCTTTGTTGCTCTTCTCTGGACACGGTCCAGCACCTCAATGTCTTTCTTGTAGTGAGGGGCCCAAAACTGAACACAGTACTCAAGGTGGGGTCCCACCAATGCCGAATACAGGGTGACAATCACTTCCCTGCTCCTGCTGGCCACACTATTTCTGTTACAGGCCAGGATGCCGTTGGCCTTCTTGGCCACCTGGGCACGCTGTTGGCTCCTATTCAGCCGGCTGTCGACCAACACCACCAGGTCCTTTTCTGCCGGGTAGCTTTCCAGACACTCTTCCCCAAGCCAGTAGCGCTGCATGGGGCTGTTGCGACTGAAGTGCAGGACCTGGCACTTGGCCTTCTTGAACCTCATACAACTGGCCTTGGCCCATCGATCCAGCCTGTCCAGATCTCTTTGTAGAGCCTCCCTACCCTCAAGCAGATCAACAATCCCTCCCAACTTGGTGTCATCTGCAAACTTACTGAGGGTGCACTTGATACCCTCATCCAGATCACTGATAAATATTAAACAGAACTAGCCTCAATACTGAGGCCTGGGGAACACCACTTGTGACTGGTTGCCAACTGGATTTAACTCCATTCACCACAACTCTTATTAACTATGTGATGATTATTGACTATGCCACTATTTTGGCTATTACTTCACAAGAATGGGAAATATTAATAGTCACAGTTTTTAATACATGTTTGAAACACCTTCTTGTTATGGTCAGTGTGAAATATGCATTAATGCCAAAAGTCCTATTAATTCCAAAAATCACAATATATTGTAACTAGACTAGAATGCAAATACAGTATAAATGGAAAATGAAAATAATATTGTTAAGTCCACCATTTGGACTTAGTTGATTTTTTTCAAGATTTATACAACCAAATTTTAAGTACAGGAAAGCAATATATAAAAAATGAACAGAGTTGCTTCATATGTCTTTCATGAAACACAAAAGTAGCTTCACAAATATTGTGCATGCATGGATCCAACTGTTTTTTTTACTCTGGTCTTGTACGTGTAACTCAGTTGGCTGCATGTGTAACCACCCAGTAAGAAGTTTAACTGGTATCAGATTACTGTCTGGTTTGTTTGTGCTGCAACGATGCAATTAGAGCAATGCAGGCCAATGGAGTGAAAATCTGTGAAAAACAGATTATAAAGCAGTAACATTTAGGGGTGGTTTATGACAGTTCTGTAACCAGCACACACTGGAGTGGGGCAGTGTTGGGGAAGAAGGGATGAAGGGAGAAAGGAAAACTCAGCCACTGGCAAAGTAAGAAACAGGGAGGCATTCAGGAGAGTCAGCAGTGTTAAACCTGCAGATCCCAATCACCAGCTTCAAAAAGCAATGTTTTGGTTTGTCCTGGAGAAAAAACTTAAATCCTGCTAACACTGTAACTTGAAAGATTACTTGACGGAGAGTCCAGGAGGCAGAGAGGGATAAGAAATACTATTTTTTGTAGAAAGTCTTGTAAAAAGACATTTCAAGCAAATGAACAGAAGGCTTAGATTGAGAGTGTAAAATAAATCTTTTTATGACTTTCGTTGTGGAAAGTTCCTTCTTGTTTTGGCTTAGCTTAATTTTGTAGCAGAACATGGTTGTGGAGAACTTTCGTGTTCAGCTACAGATGCAAAATGTGTTCACATCTGCTGTGGAGGATTTTTTATGTGTTAATGGTTGTTTTCATATTATCCCCTTAAATTTCTACCCTCACTGTAAAAAACCCCTGCTATAATTTGAAACCTTCAGATTCTGCAACATAACTGCGCATAATTAGTGACTGAAAGCACAGGTTCTCTACAGCTCTGCAGTTTTTATTTCAGTAATTTTTCATGAACAAGCCCCAGTGCTTGAATTACCTAGTGATAGAAGTGGTGGTAGAAGGTTTTCCTCTTAAGTCCAGAATATCATATACTGACTTGGGAGACTGGTACACGTCCAGTTTATTGATTCTGGCTGCTTTTCTGGTAGTGCTCCAGCACTGACTGCCGAGTTTATGAGGAAGCTGCCATCTGCTGTTAGGACTGCCTTGTATCTCCTGACAGTGCAACAAGATTTTAAATCCTCTTGGACACTGGTTTCCTGAAGCTGAAAGAAACTCTTTTCTCTGACTTATTTGAGAGGGCTGAAATTTAAGAGCAGATTTTTTTGAGAATCAAAATGAAAGAATGAGATGTGAGTGCTGAACCAGCAAATCTCTGAAGGACTTGAAGTGGCTTGGAAAATAAAGAAGGCCCAGTAAGTGTCAAAGTTAGCTAACGTACAGAAAGATCAGACTCCAAAATGCAGAATACAGATGTGATCCAGAAGCACAGAACTGAGAATAAGGGACCTAGAGCCTTAAAAAGACACTGACTTGTGTCCCTGAGGAACACTCTGAAGTGGTGAATAGGTGGGATGTGTGGCTGGGGTCGTGGCTGGGTATTTTATCTTTTTTGTTGGAATCTTTGCATGCCTCATGCCAGAGAAAAAAGAAAAAAAGAAAAAAAAAAAAGAGTGATTGCATTGGGATTCATGTCATTGTGTGTAGCTTTTTTGCTTCTGCCAGCTTGTGACTTTGAAGGAGAAAACAGGTTCTCAGATAGTGGGAAAATGCATGCTGAACTCTTGGGGAGTTCAGGTGAACTGGCACTGGTCCTGATGCCTCACCAGCTGGGTTTAGGTGTGAACTCTCAGAGGGCGAGAGTGCTCAGAGGGCTCTCAAAGAAAGAGAGCTCTCAAAGAGCAAAAGCTAAGTTCAGTAGCTCAATTTTGCACTGTCTTGGGAAGCACAGAAACACAAGGCTGTTCGGAGCCTTGGTACTGTGAGCTAAAGAGACTGGTGCAGTGGGTGTCTAGTGGAGAAACGTTTTGATAGGTCTTCACATGATAGTATGAAGATCACCCTAAGCATTTGCAGTTACTAAAAATACACAATATTTTAAAGATGTTTAGATTTTTAACCATGAGTTAAGAGAAATTCTGATACAGCTAATAGCCTTCTTCACACATAATTTTAATTCTCCTTTATCATAGCTACACCACTATTCTGGCAATGCCATTGTCAGATTTTGCAGTTTAACACATTTTTTTTGCTTGCACACATAAAATATGTGAGCAGAAAATATAAGCATGATAATTAATTTCATTCTGTGAACTTATCTGTAGCACTTCTGGAGAGACATGCATCACAATTAACATTTTCCCAACGGGCTACCTTTTCCCAAGTGCTTAATGTAATACCTAATATAATATACAATGCTTTGCAGTCATCTAGTGTGAGGACAAAAGAGTTATACTGTCTTGTGCATACACTCAGAGCTAAGAATTCTTATACTCTCTAGTGTTTTAGATTAGGCATTTAGCCTTTAGGGTACATTTTTTCAATAGAGACATACAAAAGTCATACTTATAAATGAAAATTAGGTGAAATGGAGAAAACATTCATATGCTCTTGATCTCATATGTTTATTGTTTAATCCTTGGACATGATGCCTTTTTAAAACCATTTAAAAATCTTCCTTTCATATTTATATCACCAGGGTATTATTTAACTTCTGTAAATTCATAAGCAAAATTTTAGTCTTTCCGCGAGCACTGAAGCTACACTTCTGAGAAATGATTCTGAGAATGATATAGTTAGAGGTGATATATGCAGAAATTCTGAGGAGTTGAACTAAATCTAGTCTTGACAAAGGTAGACACAAGGGAACCAAGGGTCTAGTGTATGCATATCTCCAAAATAAAAGAATGAAAATAAATTTCCCTTAGCTGGACAACAATTTATATTAGGTGGAACCAGAAGGAATAACAGTTTGTGAGTGGCACAAACGGGCAGCAGCTGAACTACCAAACAAAGTCACTGTGACCAAAAATATTTGGTAACATTAATTGGATGTAGGCAGATCTCAGAGCTCCAAATGCAATTGGATTAGAGCAAATGACTGAAGCTGCTTGTTCTGTTTTCACTACATATGATTAGTCTTCTGTGAAATACAAAATCTCAGAGATTTTCTTTCTAAACATTACTAAGGGAACAAGATTATACAAAACTATAATGAGTTAGAAGACATAAAAAATTACATTGCAATGGTAGAGACAAAAACAAATTTACCATAGCATCATCTACATCTCTCTTTTGCCCTCATTTTTCAGGGAAGCCCAGCTTTTTGTTGAAAAGTTTGAAGGTGCTCTTGGAAAAGGAAAAGGAAAAAAATTCTATGCATACAAAGTGATGATGACCAAGGTAAATTTATTATTTCACGAACTTTATGTAATGCAAATGGAGAGCCTTTTGCAGATAATTGCTATAAGCACCCATCTTCCAAAATAGAGCTCCTCATCTTTCTTTGCATTTTAACACTTTTATTTTCACTGTTCTCACATGAAAATATTTCTAATGAAAGCTCACAGCTTGATTGAGTTGTCATAAAAAAAAAAAAATCAACTGTTTTGCAAGAGTTTGCAAGAGATTATCTTGTGAAAGTTAATTTCTCTTGGTGTGGACTGGGTTTTTCTGTGGACCGAATCCAAAACTCAGTCCTTCCCTTCAGACAGCCCCCTGTGAAGGATCAAAAAGTGTCTTTTGCCCCACAGCAAAAATACTGTAGGCATCTCCACTGAGCCAAGACTCTAGGGATATGTATATCCTAGCAAGCAATATGGCTCTGTAGGATTGTGACTGAAAGATCAAACAGTGGTTGCTGAGGACCTAATGTCCACACAGTATGTGTTCTGGCAGGTCTTGGTTTGGGCTAAGTGCTGTGTGGTCCTAAAAACTAAATACCCAGTAGTGGGCGACATGGATTAGTACGCTCCTCAAGTGCATTCCTCAAGTACAGCTTTTGACTTATTTTTTGCTCTGACACTGCTTTACAGTGCAAATGTGGTGTGGTAAATTGGGATGGTTTGGGAGATTCACTTCAAAAGCATACTTTTGCCCTAAACTAAAATGCTGATGCAGAATGATGCTAAGAAAATTTGGCAGGACTACTTGCTATGACCAGGTTTACCCTTACTTAGACTGGATTTTCTGCAAGCAGTTGTGTAGTCACATCTCATAAACACCAATGTTCACACAAAAAAAATTAGGCTTTCAAACTCAGCTGAGCACAGGAAGCTGAATTACAGAAGTTATACTTATCCAATAGGTAAACTACTGGATAGAGTAATTGTTATTAAATGACACAGCTTGAGCTCCAGATCTGAATTTTGAATAGCAAAGGAAATAACAAAATAAATTCTCAGAAAAAATTGCAAAAAAAATTAATGGCATGAAAGGAAGGGATTATTTAGTCATTCTTCCTGTGGAAGAAATAGGGACTTCACACAAAGCCAGTAGGAGACACATTCAGAACAAACAAAAGGAGAAGGTTCTTCATAAGCTAGTGCTTCTATTGCAGTGGGCTCTGCCAAGGGATACTGTGAATGATTGAGGGGTTACATTAGCTCAAGGGGAAACTGAGCATCTGGGCACTGAGATGATGGTGGTTTTTCTTAATCTTGACCCTTTTCAGAAATGGATGAAATTTCAAAGAGATTTTGAGAATTTTAAGACTGCCTGCATACCCTGGGAAATGAAAATTAAGGAGATTGAAAGTAAGTACTTATGGAAGGTAATAAAGAATAGTATCTAGTATCGTATTCTTGATGCATGCCAGAATGATAAATTACTTCTGATACTTTAGAAATACATGTCTGTATTCAATGTGTAGTATAAAACCAATGAGTATTTATTTTTCATTAATATTTATTGAGCTTGATATTATAGCTCGTTGAAAATATCCTTGAGTGTTAGTTATACTAGTTAGTTAGTTAGTTACAGATGAAAATCCTCAATACACAGGTAACAGGTCAGGAGCTAGTGATTAAATTAATCCTAGAAAAGCAGAATTGGGATTTAGCTATTGCCTACCTTCAGTTTATTTTGTCTGTATTTATACTATAATTATTTCTGTGATGTTTTTGCATCTTCTTGAGCCTTACTTAAGAGGTATTTTAGTGTTATTTCTCTCATTTTCAACTATGTAATACAACACAAAAAAAACAATACTGGTCTTGGATACCCCCTTATTTTAGGCATAAATATAAACAAAACAGTGTAGTAAGTACTATGGGTATGTTTGAGAGTAGGTTTTGGGCACAAGTCAGTTTTATGTTTCAGTCCCAGTGATGAATTCAAACTGCAGCCCTTTCTTTGAAGGAAATTTGGCTTAACTGCATGGGTACCTGAGTGAGGCTCTGCCACTGACGAAATGCAGATGAAAGTGCAATGGAAACTGATTTTAGAGAAGTTGCCATTGGAAGAAGCTGTGAGTTGCATCAAAAGACAATAACCAGAACAGTAGAAGAACAGGAAAATGATGAATTGTGGAGTTTCAGACTGCAAAATAACCATTGAAGAGAACTTACATAATGTCCTTAAACATATGGTCTACAGACTGCTGAACAGATGATCTACTCACTTGAGGTGGAGTTTAGAAGGAAGCTGCTGCATATGTGTAGTTAAAATCAAACCCAGCAGCAAGATGCATGTGGTCTTTTACTGGTCTGTACACATAACAGACGAGGTTTTCGTGGGAACAACGTTTCTGCAAGCCTCTGTAAAGGACTAGTCCTGGCACAAGCTGTTCTGCTGGTAATAGCTTCCAACAGAAACATTTCTTTCCTTATAAAATCAGAATGTAAAAATAGAACAGGATAATTTTTCCAGTCCTGCCTTTATAACTATTTATTTTTTCTTTTGAAATGAGTAACTTTTTTTTTCTGTCACCTGTAAGGTCCAAAAATCACAGTGAGATAGTATCTTTTTATAATCTCAGGAGGTAAAATTGTGAAGTTTACTCTTTTTCTATTATTTTTGCTTCTGTTCAGAGTATTGCTAAGGCAAGCTGCAGTTGCTTTTACTTGCAGAAACAACGGTCTGTCTGAATATTAGTAATTTAAGAAGTTAAACCACGGTTTGTTCCAAAACTTTGTAGTCTAGAATAAGGCTTGATTTTAAGGGAACAGCTCTGAAATATTGCTAAGGAAAATAATTTTAAGTCACAATATATTTGATTCTGGTTAATGCAAGCAGTAGCTTTTAGTGTGTACCTCATATTAGTGAATTTGTAGTACTAAGATCAAGGTCATCTTAATGATGACACGGATAAAGATGCCAAGTCCCAGAACAAAAGGGTGTTTTAGACATTAAAAAAGTGGAAGTGAGGGAAATTGAAATGCAAAAAAGCTAGTCTGTGTATAATGGAAGAACAGAGATTAAGATACATTGAGTTACAGAGATAAAAAACTGCTGCTTCAACTTTTTCTAGAAACCTAGGTGTCATCTGAATTTATGTGTAGCTAGGACGTGTACTACATTGGTCATATTGCATCAACTTTAGTAAATGGTAAAGAGTTATCCTCCATTTCTGCTCTGGCTGTGTCCCCTCCCAAGATCTTGCCCACCCCCAGCCTGCTGCTGAGGGGGGCAAACGTTGGAGAGAGCCTTGATGCTGTGCGAGCACTGCTCAGCGGTGGCCAAAACACTGGTGTGTTATCAACACCTTTCTACCTACCAATACAGAGAACAGCACTAGGAGGGCTGCTATGGGGAGAGTTAACTCCATCTCAGCCAGACCCAATACAAACTTTCATGTGGCCACTGGATCCTTCAGTCCACCCAAAATACTGAGGAGTGTTTGAAGAAAGTGGTTGAACACTGGCCTTGGACACCAGGTTCAATATTTAAAAAGATACTGTTGTTGGACAGCATTGTTTGTGGTCCGTCCTTAGTGATGTCAGTTCCCACAGGCTGCAGTTTCATGTGGCAAAATATGATTGCATAAAGGAAATTGGAGGGAGCACTGTCTACATGACAGTTCATTTTTTGAGAAGACAGTACAGTGACACAAGCAGCAAATTATGTAAGACTGTAACAGGTAAAGTAGGCTGTTTGGACCACTCTTGGAAATCTGATGATGCAAAATGTGCTTGCCCAGTTCTCCACCACAGAATTGGGTCTGTACAACTGCTTTCCATGTCACTATATAGTTTAGTGTTTTTAAACTAATGTTTCTTTTGTGGTAATTTTCCCACCAGAACACATGCATACACACAGATAAGTATCTGGTATATTTAATTCACCAGTTAAACATGTTTGAAAATGAAATGTTCATGGGTAGCTTCTGCTCCTTCCAACAGACAAGATTATAGTCAGATGAACAGTCTTTTAGCCCCCCAAAACCTAGGGGTAAAACCTTTATATAATCCTCCATGATCACTGCTAATACTATGCTATGAGCTATTTTCTTTCCAAAGGCAGGCACTAAGCACGGAAGTGTAAGTATTAACAGGGTATAAGAAGACGTCATGCCAATAGCACCTAAAAGAAAGGCAAGAATTTATGAAATTTCAAGTTCTGTTTGAATCTTGCGTGACCCCGGCTAAAAGAAGTTGTAAGCAGCAGGAGCATGAAGGGAACAAAAGCCTGACACTTATGTGCAGAGTACTCTGTATAGGTAACCTCTTCATTTGGCTAAATACCTTTGTGTGAGGAAATAGTTTATGCCTGGCAAACCTTTACAGTTGTTAGCTTCCAGCCAATTAAATTCTCAGCATAAGTCATGTCTGTGCTCTTACATGAAGATGATTTGCATTTTCTGATCTTAAGGTGAGCTCTTTGTAAAAAAATCCCAAGCAAACAAGGCAGTAACTGTTTACAGTAGAAAATGAGGGAAGTAAATTTAATTTTCTGACTGCTGAGAAACACTAATGTTTATTCTTCAGTCCTTCTAAAAAACTGCATCTGAGCAACCTAGCATGACTCATCCAAAAGAAGACACTTTCAGAGAACTAACAATTTTTGCCCTATAAATTAGAATTAATGCAGGACTATCATGATACCTACTTTAAAATCTAAAGGATCAACAAACCAAAGGAGATCAAGCCATATATTAATAGAATGGCAAAGAGCTGTCTTCTTTGTGATGCAGTTCAGGAGTTAACATTTAATAGAGCCTCTTTTTTAGAAAACCTGATGTTTATACTGTAGTGTTGTTACATGTTGGTCCATTCTCGAAGCCAGGGTTGTACACAGATTGCAAATGAAAAGTGAATTAAGGTCCTGTACAGAGGTAAAAGATCAGTTAGGTAGTACTGGGGAAGATTTCTTTGACTCAGAAGAAAATACTGTACTGGTAAAACAATGTTAGATACATAGAAAGTTTTCTCTCACGCAAACTGAAGAGGACAGGTAGCTGTGCCAACCACTGCCAACTGATGCAGGAAACTTAATGGGAAAGGCAACATTGAAATTAACACACTTTATGAGAACAACAGAACTGCTAAATTCACATAAAGTCAATAGAAATAGTATAGCTTTGGCAAAAAGGAGGTTAAATGAAGAATGTGCTGGACTGGGGCAAGTGGCACACATGTGCCTGGCAGTGCTACCAAACTGAAAAGTTCCTTGGGTTATTACTTATACCCTAGAAAGACCTGGGAAGAAAAAGCTTCATACTGAACAAACTCTCTGCATCTGGAGTCGTGCTGGTGTGCTTGAGAACTCCCAAGGTGTATCATAAGTTCTATCAAGCTTTTTTTGTTACCATAGTTTTGGCTTGATGGGAAAGTTTAAACAGACTTCAAGAAGATACTTTTGAGAAACAAAGGGCTTCTTTAGGACAGGTTGGACTAATCTAAGGTGACCAGCTAATGTTATAGGTAAACCTCAGCGCTCTGGTCTGCTTTGAAAAACCAATTCTGATTTTATTTCAAGGCCACTTGTAGTTACCCAAGAACCACCTTGACCACATCAAGTCAGATAATTAACTGTCACACTACTGTGCCTTAGATATGCTATAGAAAGGTATAGTAAAAATAAATAAATATTATTAACTATTGATCATTATTAATATTGGCATGAGAAGAAACATCACTGTTTTAAATTTTTCATACTGGGTCCTAAACTACAAACTTGCATTAACAACACATTTAAACTTTATACAGAGATCATTTCTGATGGGTCTATGGACTGGCAGCAGGAGGTTGTTAATGCTTAGATACTAAGATTCTTGAGAGTTTTCCTTCCTGTGAAAATTATAATCAACAATGTCATTTAATAATAATAAATAAAAGAATAAAGAAATAAAGAGAGTAACAGAAAGAAGAAAAAAGAAAAGTATTAACTACATTTGAACCCTCCAAGAAAACTCATCTTCAATCTCTGCTTAGTTTCATAATAGTGCCTATTATAATAAATAGGGCCCTTCTTACCACAGCCCTCTTCAGTTGGGTCTGACTCTTCCAGGCTGCTAGCTATCTAGAAAGAACAGGTATCAACATGAAGTTCTGGGCTATCTTAGGTAGGCTCCCTGCTTCAAGATGAGAGTCCTTTCTAGCACAGGGAGCTCAGCTTCAGAATAACAGGCATCAAGCTCTCCTTGTAATGGAAACAGGTGAATCTGCTGCTGGGGTTTTGATTTTAAGAGAGACAGAACTTGATAAATGTGAAGTATTTGTATTTAGAAAAGAGATGATTCTTTTTGTTACGGATTTGACATTCAGTAATATCTGTGCAACAAGACTTTATGGGAACACACATTGCTGTGTTGCAACAGGGAGAACCTCCTCATTCTGCTGCTGAAATTTACACTGTGCATGCCAATCTGCATGCCAATGCATAATATGGTAAGGCTGTGGATGTGGGAAAAGATGGCCAAGTCTACTTTAAAGTATTACTCTTTCCTTCACACCTGGAACATGTTGCACCCCAGAGTGGATTCAAGATGCTGGTGAAACTTGGACTGCTTTTGTTCACAGATGGTGCAGGCTGTTTGTACCATTTTCCATGTTCCCTGTTGCACCCCCTGTTTGGACCTGCCCACTCTGGAAATGTGTTTAAGGGCATCCACAGCTAAATTATCCTCATCCCCAGCTAAGCTTTTTCACTTGAGATTGCTGTTCTTGCCTCATTGGTGAAAAGGAATGAAGCCCATGTGCAGTCTGTGCATTGTGACTTGCAATAACTATACTGATGCATGTAATTCCAATACACTGCCTTAATGCAGATGTTCCAGATGGATGCATGGCAGTAATTTCATCAGGTTAACTGATACAAGAACTATAACTCGATGCATGAAAAGAAGCCATTCCCAAAAGAATGGGGATATTAGGATTTGAGCAAAAAACCTAATGCGGTATGGAGAGGTCTACAGTATCAAAAGTGTCTTGAAATCAGAAATCTTCCTAATTTCCTGCACTTCATTTTTTTGAGTCCATAGCATCCCTGCAGGCTGTAGCTGGGTTGTAATTGGGTAAATAGCATATCACAGCCAGATTAACTAAAAGTCTCCTGCTTTACGCCCCTACCTAGACTTCCCAGTATATAGGTCACTAAGATTGGCTACTTCTTCATGAACAATTTCAAAATTTTGGTTCCACTCTGAACTGTGAATAAAGCAGATTTTGAAATGCTGACATCCTTGACAGAATGTTTTGTTCCTCCCTTTGCACAGGCCTGATAAAAACCTCTTACTAGTCAGTCTCTCTTTATACTCTGAGGTTATACCAGTTTAAGTGTATTACATTTTCTACTGATTTTGTTGTTATAGCAAATTCTGCATATATATGCCCCAAATAGCAGCAATCATGTCAATGTCAATTTACAGAATGGAAGAATCTAATACAAGCAAGGCTTGCAAAACAGTGTGGAAATACCAACGTAAACTCCTCTGAACAGAGGGATTTTCTTCTCATTATTTGCCATCAGAGCACATCAGGCTCCTTAACTAGACTGTGTGTGAAAAATCTGTTGAAAGGTCACTTTTTTTCCTGTGACTGACTGGTAATGGAACTGAAATCTGGTATTTTGCTAACTCTGACAGACAGATGAACATGACTGCCAGCCATCTTATATTCAGCAGACATGTGCTGCAGCAAGATGGGGTTGAATTTGGACTGTTATTTCTGTTTGGCCTGACTTGCAGAGTGTTGGTCAAATCAGGCACTTAGTGCTCACTGCTTCCCCTGCAGGCTCCTCTTCTTCGCACAGGTCTAGGTCAGGGGTTTAGAGTGAGTGGAGTCCAAGGTTTCATCTGTGCACCTGGTGATGGGACTACCTCCATGCCTGGGTGCAGGTGGAACACATAAATAGCAAAGTAAGAGAAAGAAAAGGTACAAACACTTGCAGATCTTTTTGTTGTCCCCTGGTGAACAACTCTGGTGAGCACTCTGGCAACAGCACTTACAAGTATTTTGTGCCCTTGGAAAGGCTATCCCCACGGGGAGTGGGGAGAGGGGGGAGGGAATAGTTTTCTTTGAATCCTGCTGTTAGAGGATTTAATATTAGTAAATATCACAGCTTTTACATGACCCTAAATACTCTGTATAAATAATACTTTATTTTTTGTTTCTATTTTCCCTGCCAGGTCAGTGAATGCTAGTATGCAATCTGAAAAAAAAAGTTATTAGAATTATGGTAATAAAGAAAATGAAAAGCCTCCCCTGATTTTATTTATTTTGAATAAACTTTGAGCTTCTCATCTTTAGGTAAAATAACATAAGAGTACTAACTTATCTGACCTTTTTTCACATCTCATGTTTTCATAGGTCACTTTGGCTCATCAGTAGCATCTTATTTCATATTCTTGCGCTGGATGTATGGGATAAACATGATTCTCTTTGGACTGACCTTTGGACTTGTAATGGTGCCTGAGGTGGGAATCTTTTAAATTACCATTAAGAGATGTTATGTGAATTTCTGTCTTTGCAGTGAGATTTCATAGGACTGGATCTTTAAATAAATTTGTAATCTCTTTATGCTCCATTTAAAAGTAATAATGTATACTAAGGCTGTCAAAATGTGCTTTGATTGTGGACAGTTGTCTCTACAGAGAGGTGTCTTCAAATAGACACAACAGAAAAAAGTATATAGGCTTGTGTCCTGAAAATGTTTGTCCGTGGACTGGGATGGTGCTAAACTTTTTTTCCTGCATAGAAAAGAAGGAGAGGAACTGAGACTAATTAGCAATCAAGTGGAGTATCTTGACTGGAATGTGCATTGCAATAGAAAGATACATTCCAGGCCCCTGAGGCACCATGAATCCTTTTCAGCTGCTTTAATACTCACATGCTGATAAGGCCCAACAGGGCTGTAAAGTCACGAGAGGGGACTCTCATGTTTTGCACTGTGTGCAGCATAACTGTTAATATTGCTGCTCAGAGAAGGTGTAATTCAGGTAGAAATCACTTCTGTGAAATATATATTTTTCTAGCTCCTTTGAGCCATCATACTGTCTTTCTAAAAAGAGGGCTTATATGGAATTAAAAGTATTGTGCCATCTCTTTGATTTCACTATTCCACATCGTCTTGCTTATCTTCTAGTAAGCAGGTGGGAAACAGTCAGGTAGGAATTTCCAACAGCATCCTAGTACAGCATTTCAATAGTATGACCCATCTTCCACTGAAGCCAAAACGGAGAAAATCCACAAAAGTTTCCAGGGTAAAGCCTGGAAAGGACCCTGTGAGGACATATACCGTGGCTGAGCAAGCATCTCGCCAGCACCAGTGGGACTCTCAGAATCCAAAACCTGAATCCCTAGCATCTTCCCATACATTTCAATTAAAAACCCAATAAAATCCATAATACAAGAAAAATTAATGTTCTGGTCTTGTCTTTAAGATAAACACCACTAATCAGAGGAATTTGGACCTCTGTGTTGCCTTTGAATGTAGTTTGACAATCCATTGATACTAGTGGAACACCACTTTAAATTTAGAAAACACCATAAATGCATACTTTAAGCATAGTTTCAATCATTAATGTGAGAAGCAATCAAAAGAATTGGAGAAGTAGGTCATCCTCACTAAGGAGTTCAGGGGCATAAAAGAAGTCTTCCTAAGAAATGACAGATCACTGTCCCTTCCCTTTGTTGGTATTTTGCTTTAAAATGTAAATTGCTCTCATTTTTTTGGTTCCAGGCTTTGATGGGAAAGCCATATGGCTCTTTACCTAGAAAAACTGTCCCAAGAGCTGAAGAAGCAAGTGCTATGAACTTTGCTACTCTCTGGGATTTTAGTGTAAGTGCATAAACTTGCAATATGTATATTCACATGACTATTTGATTATTATGGGCTTTTATTTCATTATTTAATATTCAGAATTTAAGATTAAATATTTCAGGAGGAAATGGCAATAGAATTAATTTACATACATTTTTCACAAGTTCTGAGTATAGATATTTCCTTCAGACAAAACATATAATGAAGCTCAATGTCCAAATGCACTTTCAGTATATTTAGCAATCCAAAGACACATGGAAAAGAGTCTCCAAGCTGGATTCAGATCCCTGGGCACTGACTTTCCATTTCTTATGGGTAAATTTGGTCCTCTGTTTTTATATGATTATGGTTCCAAATTTGAGGATGTAGTGTGAATTAGAAAAAAAGAAAAGAAATTCCAATAATGTGCTCTGTAGGCTTTTTCTAAAACAAAGAATTCTATCTTTAGTTTTTCTTAGTCTTATAGAATATGCAGATATTTTAGCTTTATTGAGAAGCATGTCTTAATTCTTCACCGTTGATGTGATGCCCACTCTATCCTATGGATCTATACCTCCTGTACTGACAACCTAACAGTATACGTCATACTGCTTTTTCTTCCTGAAAACAACAGTTTTATCTAATTTTGCACGTGGCACATCTCTATAGTCGGCCTCTTTATATAAAGATGATACAACTTTGCATAAAGTCAACTGATTATAAATTTGGTATTACAGTATGTTGCTTAGAAGGCTGTTAGGTTTCTCTATGGCATGCAGTCAATGCCATCAAAAGGTACTCTTCCCTTGTGAAAGGGTGCAACCATCTAGTTAAGGTTTTCCTTCAGATTAATCAAAGCAGCATCCATTGAACTAAGTGTGATTTCTCCCTCAATCTCCTGCACTCTTTCCCTTTTGTAAGAAGTACCAAGACTTTTAAAAAGTTATGAATACACATATGTTTTAGCACTTGAGTTGTTTTAGCAACAGCAAGCATGAATATGATGTTGAAAGCAGACCCATTTCTTGGAAAAATAAACTCAGGCGCAGGTTCCTCCAGTTTAAAGCTCAGACTTGCCAGCTGTCTGCAGAATGACTCATCTAAAGTGGCCTCTCCATGTAGCTTTGGACCATGTGACGTCTCATTCCAGCTGTGCCAGTGGGGAGAACAGTGCAGGCTGTGAAGCTCTACACAGGCAATCCCTGGAGAGGCACAGGCAGATTTTCATACCTGTCCCTTTTCCAACAGGAGGTCAGCTCTGATGTGTCCTGAAAAAAAACCATAAAAAGGGTATGGTGTCTATGCTTCTCATTAATATTGCCATTTTTTAGTATGGTTAAGGGGTGGAGAGACCCCTAATGTTGTGACTTGCAGATCTCAAACAGGATCCCTTGGTTTGTGGCTTAATACCTTCATGTGCAGACTCAGATGATGCCAGATTTTGGCCCTTTTTTTAGCTTCCCTAGCTCTATTTTCAATCTTCAGCTACCAGTGGAGGAAGAATCATGTTGTCAGATGACAGAACATCAGAAAAAACTTGGCTGGATATACCCATTTTCTTATTTATAAACAAATCGCTCAGGTTTATTAACTATAGACGACCAAATTAAAAGAAAATAATAAAATAATAGGTAGAAATTACAATGTTTGTCTTTTGACTAATAAATGTATGCAAAGTGAACAGATTGCTTCTTTATTTTTGCCACATAAAGTGATGGACCCTCTTTGGATACAAAAGGATAGAAAGATCTTTCTAAAAGGTCATGCATGTAACATTTTGCAATGACTGCTGCATAAAATGACATTGTGTCTAGTTCATCAGGACTTGTGTATTTGAGTGACAGTAAGAATACATCTAGGCATGTAGCTGGGAAGTTAGATCATGACATTACAAAATAAGAAATTAAAATATCCGTGAGATACTGGAGAAAAAAAAATCATATTAACTTGCATATTTTGTAAAAAGAGTACAGACTGGAAGAGCTTTACACAGCAAATGGCAATAAGGTTTAAAGAGAAACATATTTGAGAAAAGATGAATGAAGACAGATGGTGGAAAGAGAGAGGAAGTTTATAATAACTGTCAGAAACAGGGTCAGACAGCTCTGAATAAGAAAGTGTCATAAATAAGAGAGTAGCAGTTAACACAAGGAGCAAATGCAAAGGTAATAAACACAGAATAGGGCAGTGACAAGATGGATCCCATGAAATACAGAGGGGAAAAAAAATTTTCTTGAGGTGTGTCAGATTGACAAATACTCCCTGAAGACAATATCATCTTTAATTAAGCAGCACAGGAAATAGTACCCTTCATCTGCTAGCAGTTTTTGTATGCTACCAAGTAAGTTACAAATAAATGAACCCATGTGAGCAAACAGTATTTCATCCTAAAAAAAGCCCCAAACCCCACCACTCTTTGAGACAGTAAAGAAAAGATAAGCTCAACATATCTTTTGCTTTTTTTGTGCTTAAAATAGTACTCATTTTACTGACATGGCAAAGAGAAACAGTTTTGGATTTTGATGTATTTAAATTGGAATTCAATTTTAATGTTGTATATTTCACAAATCAGATATTAATTCAAACTTAAAAAAAATCAGAATCTCAAGGGTCACTACGATAAAGCATTTGACCAATATTCTTATCTCACCCCTCTTTTATGTTAGGCTCAGAAAGGAGTGAGAGAGATCTTCCATGCATACTCACCTTTACACAGCTAAAGATATTCAAGTCTCACAGTGAAATGCAGCAGGCAAACCCCACGGAACAACATACTGAATGACATGCAGTGGAGGAATTATCTCTGACTTTGCAGAACACAGTGACTTAAAAAGCGTTTTAATAATCTGCGGGATCCAAAAGGCTCTCCAGAGCTGTGTTAGGCTGTATTGAAACCTGGGCTAAGACGGAATTATAGGATGCTTTAATGAGCAAATGGATGCAAAAGACATACTATTGAATTTGAATATGACCTGACTGGTATAGATGTTTTACTAGTAATTAGTTATAAATGTGTTCTATAACAATATTTCCCTTATCAGAGAAGAACATACTATTATCTGTTATGTGTAGGCACATCTCTCAAACCTAGTCTGATAAGAGGAAAAATGAGATATGCTGATTACCAAAGCAAGACGGTTTGAATAATATTTCTGTTTATCATATATTAATATTTCATTTTCATCTTAGAATTGTGAATTAGGTTTTCCAGATAAGACCATGACTCATTTCATATATAGTGAGGGCTAAAATAAGTTAAGTGCATGTTTTGCAATAATACATGAGAAAGATATTACTTGTTTTAAGTAAAATGAGCAACTGAAAAGCAGAAGGGAAGTAAATGGCTTTTTTAATTCACAAACCCCTCAGCTTACTGTACTAGTGTCAAAATAATGCATGGTCTAACCACTAATTACATGGTCAAATACTCTGTATTTGACTTGAAGTCATTACACCCAGCTGGAGGATTGCCATTGCTGTGCAAGTGCTGAGTTCTTGCAAAGGCTCTGGATACAGTCTTATTCTAGGAAGCAAGTTCTTGCTCTAACCTGATGGTTATCAGGAAGTTTTAGGTATTTGAATCATTTTAGATACCAGCAATTGCTTACATTTAATAATGTACCATTAAATTATTTAAAAAAATCAGCAATCCAACCCATAGAAGAGAGGGTAATTCTCATTAAGATTTTTAGAAAAGGAGGTATACTTTGAATTGCTGATAAAGAAGGTACACTTACATTGCACTTTTTACAGCCTCGGAGTCTAAGCATTAAAAAACCACTGCATACTGAATAATCATCCATAAAATGCAGTTAACTATTGGTTAATCTATATAGAATGATCACCCAATGAACAGCAGACAATATTGCTAGACAGAGAAGGTGTATGAAAATTTTATATCAAATAGGCTATGCAAATAAATTTTAGAAACATGAAAACTAAGTTAAGAATCTGGCATTTTATCTGCAAGTAATTTGTAAAACAAATTTTGTAAAATGAAATGTTTTTTTTCTTTACAAGAAGTATGTAGATGAAAAATTTTGACTCATTAAATTGTAGATGGAGTGCCCATGAAGAGTTTTAAATATAAAAGATTTGAAAGTTGACATGAAATATTTAGGTCTTTCTAAATGAAAGGAGAGATTTTCCATCCTGTGATATTTATTATAGTGATGCTTACAACTGTTTTGAATGCATTGAAATTAATGTTTCTGTACATTGTTATTAGTACAATTTCTGAATATGTGCATATTTAACAGATGTAACATTATAATTTTTGCTGACTTTACAGGGCTTTGCACAGTATTCTGTGCTCTTTTATGGTTATTACAATAACCAGAGGACAATTGGATGGCTCAAGTTCAGGATGCCTCTTTCATATTTCCTTGTCGGAGTTGGGACTATTGGCTACAGCTTTATGATTGTCATTCGAACGTAAGTTTTCCTTGGCTCTGGAGTACAATACATTCAGAACGGCAGATAATTCCTCTCTTGACCACTGAGGCTATCTTTTTAAAAATACGATTATTGTAAGGGCAGGACAATGCTAGATCAAGTGCAAGGTCAAAGTCATGCAAGATTCCTTCATCCTGTATTTATTTATCTACTGTTCTTCACCAGCAGCTGCGTTGCAGTGTAGTGGAAGTGGGAAAAAATCCTTACTGAAATAACATAACACTTCCCTGCTGCAACTTCAAAATGAAAAATGAATGCATAAAGTAAGGAACAGAGCTGTCAGCCCATCTTTTCATAATACTCTGCATCTAGCAGAATGTCAGCTAACATCCAGGAAATTCAATTGTTCTACCTTTAATGATACCTTATGTGAGTTAAATTCTTCTGTGAAAAAAGAAGACAAGAAAGAAATAAACATGGCAAATAATTCTGTGTGTAGCTCACAGTCAGCAGTAAATGATGCTCAGCAAGACTATAGTGGTTAGGTCACATTTGCACAGTGGTGTAGAGGGAAGAATTAATGCTACTGGGCGTAGCAAGGGTTTAATATTCTGTGGAACACAAAATAATCTCCAGCAGTGTGAAAACTATGCTTACTACAATGTTAAGAACATAACATTTAAGCAGTAGGAAGAACAGGGGTCAGTGAAACAGGGTTTATGCAGTTCAGCTGGTGATATAGTAGCCTTTTGCCTCTCAAATTCTGGACTTGAATTTTGTCTTAGGGTCAGAATTTAAATGAAATAAAATTATTATTCACTATTATTAAACACAGTTATAAAACTGTTATTCACAATAATTCACTGTTGGAATAAACTGTGATAATTCTGATAGTTTCTAACGACATCATCCACCAATGAGTATAATCTTTAATACTCTTGACTGAAGCAAGGTGACTACCTACGACAATACAGCTAGATATACTGGTAGCTTTAAAAGATCCCTACAGTGAATGAGTGCATGAGCACTAGTTTAGTTCATGTTCTGTTTTTCAAATATTACATGGTTTCCTGCATAGGGCAAGAAGCATTTCAAAAGAAAAAAAAAATTGTCTTCAGATACATATATGTATTTCTGGAGAAGGAACAAACTACTGCAATAAAAAAGTAATTGGTTTAGCTTGAAAATATATTTTAAAATATTTTTTGATAATGTAGCTGTGAAGATTAGAAAAGTCTTAGTATCAGACAATTGTATTTCAGTGACTGACACACAGACCAAAAAAAAAAAAAAAAATAAAAAAAAAAAATTCCTTCTAGCAGAAAATGCCTGTGGCCCAAACAGAAGAATATCCTTGAGGAAAAAATACTTTATACATGTTGACTTCGTATCCAGCCACATAACACTAACGCCAATCAATATTTTGGTAACCTTATGAGCAGTTCTTGCAGTCTTCTGCTCTTTGCTGTTTCTCCACAAAGCGACACAGTGGGCACAGCAACTAAAAGAAGTGCAATAGGAGGTGCAACCATTTTTCTTCTTTTGACTGAGATCTGGAAAAAGGAATGTCTATGCGAAAGAGGCAGTGAGGATTATAAACATTATTATTTTATTTAGGGGAAGTATTTAGATTTAGGGCTTCTCTCTACAGCTCTTCCAGTCCATAACATAAAATGGAAACGTTTCTGGTCTCAAAGAAATTATATCCCAACCACAAGACTGTTCACTATTTCATTAGGAACCCTTGAGAAGGAATTATCTTAGTATAGAAAACAGCAGCAGGGCAGATCCTACTAAGAACCTTTAATGATCTCTGTCCCTTCTGTATATAGAAGCAAAAACAAAAAAACCAACCCTGGTATTGGTTTATGACAGGTCAAAAGAATTTTCTGTATTATTTACTTATTATTCTCTTCCTAGATTTGAGAGTGTGTATTTTACTGGACTGTTAAAGATGTGGTATGTAGAACGTATTGACACTAATAACATAACTCTGCTGCATTAGTGAGCTTTAAAATAGGTGTTGCCTTTCCCTGACCAAGAAATCAATACAATACCGAAGGCTAAATGTTTTTTACCCTACCAATATACACCATCCTGGTGCTTAATGGTTTGAATTAAGTGATACTATGCAGAAGCAAGACCACTATTATTACAAAAATGACAACACTTTGAAATAGAGACATTAGTAGTCAAGATTAAGTCAAATCACTGAAGAAATAATTTGATGTTTCTGGATACTGTTAGAAATCTTGTTTATAAGTGCATAAGAGATGAAAGGGAAGATAGAAAGCTGTATTAGTGATACTTTTCTATGGCATAACCAGGGTTTGTTTTGGCTTTTGTTGTTGGTTATTTGGTTATTTTAGAACTCTTTTTCTCTTTGTGAATTCTCTAATAAAATCTACTGCAGGTCAGGATGCTCTGCAGCTTTCTGTTTGAGAGATCTTCTTCGTATTGTTTACTCATTGAGTTTCTTCTCCAGCAGAGTTTCTCTGAGATATTAATGAAATAAATTCATTCTTTCTCATCAAAATGTGTGTTGTGACCTCATAAATTGTCTAAATATGAAAATCTCCATCTTCCTCTCTTGTTTCAGACTGAGCTTTCCATATTTAGTATAACATGACTGACAGTAATAATAATACAGGGTTTTATTCAGAACTATGTTAGAATTTAGGAACAATTTAAAAATCATGCTTACATAGCAGAACTAGTTCTAACGAGGTCTTCCTGTGTCTTTCTGAATTTTGTAGAATGGCAAGGAATGCAAATGAAGATGGTGGTGGGGATGATACTAGTTTTAATTTCAGCTGGAAAATGTTCACAAGCTGGGACTACCTGATTGGCAATCCTGAGACAGCAGATAATAAGTTTGCATCCATCACAACAAGCTTTAAGGTAAAATAGAGCTCACTAAGGAGAGGTAACCTGATTTGTCTTTCACACTGCTGTGAATCAAATGGAACTCCAAGGTCAAGTATTAGTTGTGCTTGGGGCCTAGAAACTTAAACTAAAATTGGCAGCTCTATACTCTTTTGAGTCTGGGACTTTGTGCCTTGCCATCTTAACTTTTTCCTTTTGATTGTGGAAGAAAAAGCATTAATGGCATCTTTTTGTGTCCTCTGTGACTGCACTACTAGTTTTAGAAAAATGATTCCACTATGAAAATGATCTTTTTCCCTTTTCTCGTCTCTGATGGCTTCTAGTTTCTATGGTGCTTGCCTGAAACACTTATTTTTAAAATGCTGGTGACATTTTGCCAACCTCACGTTATCATCCTCTCTTGCTACACCGAAGAGATATCATAAGATAAAGCAATAGGATCATCTATAAAGGGCTATTCATCATGTCAGAAGACTTGGCCTCAGAATTTTGAGTGTAAACTCATTTTTCAGTAAGAAAAATGTTACTTACCTTGCTTAATATGAAGTTTTTATTTTTGAATTAATTACAAAATGTAGCCCAGTTTGCAAGGAAATACAAGGTGTTTTTAGGCCTCTTTTCAGTTTATAGGGTATGTTGATTTCAAGAGTTGTTGTGTGAGGAATCTGGGCAGGATGCAAAATGCACTGCCGTGAAAAGAGTGAAGGGGATATATTGTATCTGTTGAATGTTAAAGAGTGTGTTTCCACACTGGGGTCACTGGGACATACCAGAGCAGCATGTAAAGGAAAATCTAATTTTCAGTGTAGTAATGTACAGGGAATACACTGGCAAGGTGTTGCCACATGATGAACAAGATGCTAGTCTTGCAGTCACACTGACAGTATGTAGCATGGGAGCTGGAGGACCAAGCACTAGCTGTGCCATCCAATCACACACAACACCCTTCCTTTCTACAGTGGTGATATAGCCAATATACCATCTCACCCAGCCTACCATCCCAACTGCAGGCATAAAAGATAACTGCACTCAAAGTCAGTAGAAAGAAAAGGTCCAAGGAAAACAAATATTGAAGAAATACTGACCGAAAGCACTGAAACTGTGTGAAGTTTCCCTGCCTGCCTACTAAGGCCAGTTGCTGAAAGCTATTGGGAGAAGAACACAAATCATTTGAGACAGAGACTGAATTTTGAGAAATAAACTCATGAAGCTTTACAGTGATCTTTGCAAATGAGAAAGGAACCTCAGTGAGAAAGTGTGAATCTTGGCTTGGGTGAGGTCATGAGAGTTTTGCTCAAGAGCTGCTGCAATCTCCTTTCATTTATGTAACAAACACAAGATGTAAGAAAAGCAGAGCCATGCAGAGTAATTATTACAGTGCTGAAGCTCAGCTTCCCCTCTGGGCAACTCATCTGTATACCAAAGCGAATAGCTGTAACCGAACTCTCTTTTCACAAGGACACATCAGAGCAAAGCTCTTTCTGGTGTCAACAGTGGGAGCTGGAGATTATAGCTACACCAGAGCCTTAGTGTTTATCAGTCCTGGCCCAGGTTAAATGTGGGACAAACATTTTATTCTGCAGTCTGAAGTTGTGCACTGTTTGCCTTTTCTGGGCTTCCTACAGCTAAACTGTCTTTTCATTTCTTCTGAACTGCTGACTTTCAGAATAAAACCTTTTACCTTTTTCTCACAAATGCACATTTTTAAAGTATGACAGTTCTTTTTCTGGAAGCTAATCACACATTCATCCTGCTGGGTCACTCAGCCTCAGAGCACCTTGCAAGCTGACAGAAAATGCTGGTTTCTTTTTGGCACAAAAGTGCAGGTGTAATGAGACTCAGTGAGGACACACTCAATAGAAGCAAAGCGAGCTCTGGGGAGTCAAAATCTCAGGGTCCACCAGGCTCCAAAACAGATTTTATGAGACAATTTAAAGTCTTTTCAAAACATTATGACCAGGTGTCCATTCACGTCTTCATAATTTATTTAACTGACTTCTAACAACTGGGGAAGCAAGGTGGAGCCTTGACCATTAAAGTACTCATAATATTATTTTCTTTCTAACAAGTGCAGGAAGCTATCGTGGAGGAGCAGGAGAGCCGAAAAGAGGAAAATATTCACTTGACTCGATTCCTGAGGGTTCTTGCTAACTTCTTAGCCCTATGCACACTTGCTGGAAGTGGCTACCTCATCTTTTTTGTTGTCAGAAGATCCCAGAAATTTGCCCTGGAAGGTCTGGAGAACTACGGGTGGTGGGAAAGAAATGAAGTTCGTGCTATCACATTTCTAAAATAGATGTGGTTTGAAACTATGTTTCTCTACTCTGCATGTTGCCTTTTTTTCCTGAGAATTTAAATACTCTGAGTGTGGCTGGTAAAAGTCTAACAAAAGAATTGTTCTTGTGTCTCTGCTTCCTGCTTCATTAAAATGATTGTCCCTTGGTTGGTTCTTTCAAATGTCCCTTTGTATTTAGTTTTCATTTGAAGCCTTTACCTTTCCTCCTCTGTGCTCTTAAGACTGTTTTCCAGCCATTCTACGGACTCACAAGATCTCTTCAAGGGGCCTGCTCTCCTATTGCTTTCCTCCTGGGACTGGCTGAAGCAAAGTGACCAGTGTGTGGGAATATTCAAAGTTATATGGGGCCTCACGGATATGACTCTGCAGTGTAGCAACAGGGTGAAAGTCATGCCTTCCTGATCCAGCTGCCCAGTTCAGTACCAATTTTTTGTGCTTAATCTGCTTCCTTCTAGAGCAGATGCAGCCCTGGCTGATAGAGGTGTATAGTGATAGTGATTGTGTTTGCTGTAGTAGTGTGCAGTAAGCACCTGAAGTCAGTGTTGCTATATGAAAACCTGGGCAGGTTTGACTTTCTTAGTGAAGATGCTGCTGTGTATGTTGTAAAACTAGCTGTTTGTTACTTAAAGCTCATCTTCTGAGCTGGAGTGTGAAGTAGATACCTGATTTAAGCTAAGGCAAAAAGATGCTAGCCTCAAAAAGCTGCTGGGACGGGTGACAATGGAATGAGGAAAGTCAATCACTAATTTTCAGCACCAAAACCTGACTGAGAAAGTAACGCAAAAAACTCCAGCAATCAACCTCTGGAATCCAGAGAAATGGGTCTATAGAGATTGGGTCAAGTTACTTATAAAAGTTATTAAATTTTGATCTGATGGGAAAGAAAATTTGTGTACAAAGCTGGTTAGCTTAAAGCAACATGAGCTTTAAGTGTGGTAACAGACTAGCAGATGAAGACAGTTCAGGAGGAATTCAGCTTTCTCTCAGTTGAAAGGTGTGGTAACAGATTTGTACTAACAAGAACTGTGCTGCCGAAAGCTGTTATATTAGCTTATGCTGCAACCTGGAAAGTAGTTAAATATATGCATGTTTACATTCATTGTTTTACTTTTGTTTGCTTTACAAAAATAAACTGGTAAGCAGGCTCTGTATCACAGAACTAAGATCTGGAGCAAGTCTGTCTCTAAAGGAGAGTGGATAAAGCAACATTGCCATTATTTGGTAAAAGAATTTTTCTTATTGACAAGTAATGAACATATTTGTGAGGAACAAAATATTGCCCTTGATTGGATATTAACATTTAGTTACATAAATATATTTGGCTTCTATGTAATAGCCATTTAAACATTTTTCTTATTTTCTAGATCAAGCTCTCTTATGTTTTTATCAGTAATAACTGAATTGAGATTTTGATCGGGAAAAAACCCCATATACACTTAATGTACTACTTAGACTAAATGAAAGTGTAGCTTTTATGTACAATTCAAGCAACAGTATGTAAAAATTGACATTCTTCATAAAAATATTAAGCTCCTTTTGTAAGAAATTTCTTTTCATCACAATGAATGTATTAAGGGATTAAAAAATTATTACATGTAGTTATGGTGTCCTTGGAGCAACCTGAAGTAAATACATTTTATGTCATCTGTTCCTGAAGTTCACAGCCTAAAGGAAGTGGCGCTGGTGACTTTGTGGACAAGACCTTTTTCTGACTATCCTCCTCTGTCATAGTGTTGTAAATTTTTAAACTCCCTCTCCATATTGGCAGTACCTAGTTCTGTCAGATCACAGTTCAGACAAAGGTGTCTACTGTGTCATGGAAAGCAGGAAATTAGTGGAATCAGGCAGACTAGGACTGTTAAGGTATTTCATCAGTGTTTTCATTGCTCCTCATACATGGCTGTGGCGTGGTGGTTGGTCATGGATGAATGATGGTTCTGCATCATGTGACAATTTCCCCATGACTGTGGAAATTTTGGTAAAATGGAGAATAATGCCACTGATTCCCCTGTTAAAGTTCTGAAATTGGATGAAAATTGCTGAACAAAATTGACTTTTCTCATTTGACAGGAGATAGTTTGCAGAGCTATATAGTAGTATGAACATTTCTCTGGTACTGAGGTACCATGTTTTCTCAAATATATTCCTGTACTGTTTAAAAATAAAGGTACTTAAAGCAGAGGAAACTTATGAGGAGACAGACTGATTTCTTTGAGACAGAATCATTAACAACATTTGGGCAAAGAGGAGATAAGTTTTACCCATATTTTTTTTTTTCCCCAGGAACAAAAAAGTATAGTTTTAACATTTCAGGTCTTGCAAGATGAAACAACCCCATAGGTCTTTTGCGAAACACATCCTGCTATTTAGTTTAATGTTGCTAGTAATGGCTATGGAGTACATTTATACTGAAGTTATTAAGCCATGTTGTCAATGCTCTGTTTAATTTTAGAAATCATCAGGCAACTTTTATTAGTATGAAATATAATTTTTAATTCTAATTTCTTTTTAAAAAATGAAATTGCATTTACTGGAAAAACAGGTCTTTATCAGTCCTTTCTGCAGCAGATGCTAGACAAATCTATGACTATTGCAATCATTGTTAGTGGAAGATATGATATATTTTAGCTAGACTACTTACACTTGATGAACTTAAAATTTAACCAACAAGGGGTCAGTGTTCAATATTTAATGTTGTGTTGGCAGAGTTTAATATGCCGGGAGGCTAGCGTTTAGATGCGATTGCAGTGACAGGATTTCTTACCAGATTCATAGCAGCTGGAAAAGCTTGTGTAAGCAGTAATTTTCTAGCTTTCAGAGAGTAATGTGGAAACTTAGTATGTGGAGTAGTTAATGTCACAGAGAGATAAAAATCTGTGTTTTGAACCAGAGTTTTAGTAATTATTGGGTGCCTCTTGATTGTTGTTGCTTTCTTAGGGAAAATTCTATCTCAGTAGGGCAGAGAGGACTTTTGAGATTCACTCAGTGGATAGTGAATACAAGACCACATTGGTTATCAGCCATGACTCCACCATGTATGCATGCTGGCATGCTGTCCCTCTTCTGGCATATCATTCTACAATTTGTAAGTCAACACAGAACAGTGAAATTGTCACTGATAAAAACAGGGCAGGAAAATCAGCTCCAGCACTTGAGCTTCAAGTTAACAAGAAGTCCAGAATAGAAATCAGATTCTTTCTGAAATCAGACTACATTAAAGTGGATAAAATTCAATGGACTGTTCAATGGATGATTCAATGGACAACGGCAAAATCCTTCACAAGAAACTAAAAAGTATAAAGATAATATATCTATGAAACTATATGAGAAATGTTTATGCTTTTGAAATATAGAACCCATCATAGTTTTTGGATTTTGAAAACTCAATGTGCTACATTTTGTCTCAGTAAAACATTGCATTTTTCCTTGTAATAATTTTTCACTTTTCAGCTTTGCAAGTTTCTGTGCCTCATTTCACCGCTTAGCTTAATAATATCTTTCCTCCAGAATTAGAAATGCTCTTGAGATGGGGAGCATGAATAGTCAAGGCATGGAAAGATGCAGATAGAAAGCAAATCAGAAAGAATATGCTTGCATCAGATAAGTGGTAAAAAAGGCAGAACATAACACAAATACAGAAGATATTGAATGTTCAGGAGAAAGAAAAGCAGTGACTTCTGTCCTGCCTCTCCCATGCAGCAACAAGGAAACTTTTAATAAAGTTACCAGGTACTATATTTAAAATTACCCAAAGAACATAACTTTCCTTCCAAAATACATATTCACTATGTCTTCCAGTATGAGAACTAAGGACATCAAATTAATTGAGTAAAAGCTAGGTTCAGAAAAAGCAAAAGAGAAGGAATGGTAGATTGTGGGTGACAGTGCACATCTGACTGAAGGAAGACTGATCTAAGGCATGAAAAAGAAATCCTCTGGGGTTGCTAAATACATAAAAAACACACCTGACTGACAAGTACCCAAACTGAATATAGTTGGAGTCTAGGACTTATTATTCATGTATGTTTGCCCTGTTGTTCATCCCTGGGCATCTGTTGGGCTAGGCCAACCCTTGGGGTGACCCAGGATATTTCCTCTTATGCACATATTTGCATCTGGAACTTGCTACCATGGGAGGATATGACACACCAGAGCAAGTGAGGATTCTGATTTGAGATTCAGCAGTATCCCAACAGGACTGAATGTTTCTATTGACAAACAGGATACACAGCCTGTTCCAATAAGTTTGAATTTTGAGAGTCCAGGACTGGTCATGTTGGCTGTAGGTGACTCCTGCAGCTTTACTATCTTAGGCCATATTGGGCATAAAGTCTTTGGTTTGATGGTGACTGAGACAATATGTGTTATAAACTATGTTAGATATATCAAAGACTTTAAGATAAAAAAGTTTACACGGTTCATTATGAAGAAAAAATAACCAATATTTTGGTCACCAACATCTCATTACCTTCTAGAAGTACCAAAAAGTAGGAATATCCACAATTCTCATAAGAAAAAAATTATTCAAAGCATTAATGTATGAAACCCAACACAGCTGTTAATAAAATGAGGTAAAAGATGGCAGAGGATTCAAATATAAATTCTGCCCTTTTCAGTTATAAACCCAAGTGCTGCAAGAGATGATAGCTACAAGTTTTTGGTTGTTTGTTTCTTTTTTGAGTGTTATGAGGTAACAGTGACTTCTTGTTATTTTAACAAGGTAATCCTTGTTACAAATAACACTTTCTAAATACATTGGAAACATCAGTGAATTCCTGTACTCATTTAACACACCCCCTTCCCCCCCACACCTTACAGGGTGCCACAAGCCATGCACAGGATGCAATACTGATTGCCTACAAATGCAAAAATCCAGTAATTAGCTCTAGAACTCATTAAAAACCAAGAATAGAAAAGCAGGAGAAAGCAAGCCATTTATTTCTATGCTTTAAGAACACCAGTCACATAGATGAAACTTTTTAAGAGTGGGAATGTACATATTTGTAAGTGAGTGAATTTATTTGTTGGCATAGTGCCTTTCTTCTGCCATATTAATTCTGAGAAGCAAGAGCAGTCCTAACTCTCTCAGTAGCAGGAATTTAGAAATTTATTAAAATTTGTAATAGTTCTAGCAAAATGGATTCCAGCATGGTTGAGAAATGTTAGTTTCAGACCAACTGGAAGACCAGAATTGTGTGAACAATTACATTTTTTTGTGACTAAATAAATTATTTTTACTTAATTGTTTTAATATGAACCATCTCAAATAAACATCATTGTGTTTTCCAAAAACCTTTGTGACTTAGACTGAGCCAATTGTTTCTCTTTCTTGTTTGTTATTTTTAGTCCCTTAAAGGCACACTTTTTGTAATGCAATTTTGTTTTAAATTTGAATTGAATAACTGCACTCTTAAACTTTTTCAATTATTTTCATTTTTGGCTGACACAATGAATTAGAACAAAAAGGTTCAGGTAGACTTGAAATAAATTTCAGCAATCACTTAGGCATGTTACATTACTAGAATGCCTCACTTTGTAGAATTTATAAGCTATGTTGTATTTCAAACTTTCTATAAAAGCTAGTTATCTGTATTTCTCAGTTTGCTTTCTGTAAACTTGTTCCATTTCCATATTGCTAAGATGGTGAGTTAATCTTACTAGAGGTTTCTAAGAAAATCATACAGAAAGAAGCATGGTTGATCTGAATTTGCTTATGCAGTGAGGATATGAGATCTGAGAGACTAGAGAGCTGGGCAATCACCAACCATGCAAAATTTAACAAGAGCAAGTGCCGGATTCTCCACCTGGGACAGGGCAATCCTAGTCATACGTACAAATTAGGGGACGAGAGGCTGGAGAGCAGCTCCACAGAAATAGATCTGGGGATTTGGGTTGATGGCAAGTTGAATATGAGTCAACAGTGTGTCCTGGCAGCAAAAGGGCCAACTGCGAGCTGGGGTGCATCAAGCACAGCATTGCTAGCCCATTGAGGGAGGAGGTTGTCCCACTCTACACTGCACTGGTGCAGCCCCACCTCGAGTACTGTGGGCAGTTGTGGGCGCCTCAATATAAGAAGGACGTCAGACTATTAAGAGGAGGAATTGCTATTAATTGCTACTATTAAGAGTGTCCAGAGGAGGGAGACCAAGATGGTGAAAGGCCTTGAGTTCAAAATTTCTGAGGAGCGGCTGAGGTCACTTGGCTTGTTCACCCTGGAGAAGAGAAAGCTGAGGGGTGACCTCCTCACACTCTACAACTTCCTCACTGGGGGGCAGTGGAGGGGGAGCTGCTGATGTCCTCCCTCTGGACACGAGGAGATGGAATGAAGCTGTGTCACGGGAAGTTCAGATTGGACATTGGGAAAATGTCTTCACTGAGAGGGTAGCTGGTCACTGGAACAGGGTCCCCAGGGGAGTGGTCATGGCCCCAAGCCTGTTAGAGTTCAAGGAGTGTCTGGACAACAGTCTTAATCATATGGCTTAGTATGTCTTATCTCATATATCCATCTGCAGTAGATTGCAACTGGCTTTTCAGCCCTTTCTTCCTTTGTGAAAACATCTTGTGACTCCCAAAGTAAATTTTGTTTTTCATTAAATCAAAAAACAAATAAAAAGTAGTAATGGAAGTACACCCTCTGCCCAAATTAATAATAACAAAAGAACTTGCCTCTAACATTTAATTGTGAACTTTTTATTTTCTTTCCCCCCTCTCAGGTGAACATGGTTATGTCACTTTTAGGAATGTTCTGTCCAACTTTATTTGATGTAATCAGTTCTCTGGAAAACTACCACCCTCGAATAGCTCTAAGATGGCAGCTGGGACGAATCTTTGCTCTTTTTCTTGGCAATCTCTACACTTTCATTATTGCCCTAATGGATGAAATCAATCTCAAGGCAAGCTATTTACTTCCCTTCACTATTTTTAACATGTAGCTGGGCAAGGATGAGAATTTCCAGCCAGTCACAGACATGTCAGCAAAAGATGTTCTTTTCTTTCGGTACTGTAAATCATGTCCATGCCTGAGCTGGTAAGGGGAGTCTTGGAGTAGAAAAGGTTGAGCTGGTAACAAGCTCGTGTTGTTTGTCCCCCCCCCCCCCCCCCCCTTTATTTATTTCTGTACTTAGTTGGAAGAAGAAAAGATAGTCAAGTATAACATGTCAATATGGGAAGCCAATCTGTACAACGGTACTATTCCAGAAAATTCGACTGCTCCTCCAATACAGGTAGACCCTGCAGATGTCCCCAGAGGGCCATGCTGGGAAACAATGGTAGGACAGGTAATGTAACTGCTTTGAGCTCATATTTGAAAACAGGTCATAGTCTGTTACAAGATATGATATCTAAACCATCTTTATTTCTGCTAATAAGTGGCATTAAGGTGGGAAAATGTGAGGAAAAGCAGATGTGGGACTTTTTCTTGAGCTAAAAAGTTAAGAAAAAATTATTTAATTTCTTTGGACCTTGTCTAGCCAAGAATTCTTTCTTCTGGTAGTTGACAGCACTGAAAGTGTTTTGCTTTTTCTGCTCCTTTTTGCTATTTTCTTCATTTACCTTCCTCTTCCTCATCCTATCTTTGTGTTGCAAAACCTGTTTAGCAATTTTGAAAAGTTGGGTTCATTACAACCCCTAATAAATGTGGTAATTGTTATTAGAATTTTGATCAGGCAATATCAGTTGTAGCTACAACAGACCTATAGAAAAGATTAAAAAAAAAAAGAGTACCTCAACAAGGAAATGTGTATAAGATAGCTCTTACAGAAGTGTGATTTTGAGAAAGCAGCTCCATCTTTAGCCAAGTAACATGATGAAAAAGGACAGTCATGGTTTAATGGTAAATCTGCTCAGTCATTTTATTTGATTTAGTTGAACATTTATTCTTATTGACCTATTAATATAAAATATAATTTCCAAAGAATTTTCTAACATCCCCGTTTCCTCTATTTGCTCATACCCCATTGTTATTTTGTGCACGAGAATGAATTCACCACTGAATCACAACTTTTGCTGTTGCTCCATCACTCTGACAATCTCACCTTCTGACTGAATAAATCACCAACAGGGAGCAGACAGGCAAGAAAAACAGCCCCTCTATTCTTTTCACTGATGTGGAATAATAAGCTAAGAACACTAAGAGCTTATCACTGCACTAACCTTCTCTTTAATTTCAGATTAGGGAGAGTAATAGCCTTTTGGGCTATTGGTGTATGGCCTGTTACAGTAGGGTTTAGTGGGACTTGCTAAACTAAAGTAGAGGAGTGAGAGTTTCCATTAGGATTTTCTTCCCTTGTTTTTTTTTTGGTTTTTTTTTTTTTTTTTTATATTCATTGGGAGTTGGTGCTCCTTGAGAAAGAAAACCATTCTTTTTTTTTTTTTTTTTTTTTTTTTAAATCTTCCCAAAATCAAAGGGTTCAAAAGCAGTTTAAGATATCAGCTCAGATTTCTGTTACAGCAGCAATCTTGGCTGGAAGCCTTTCCCAATCTAATCACACCCTGGAAGTCTCATCTGATAATATGAGCACAGAATAGAGCAAAGGATACCTCTAGCAAACGAGGGGCAGTTTTTCTCCTGGCATTTTTCAGAATCGGTGAATGTAAAGGAGGATCAGAGTCTTCTATGTTGAAGCAGGGTAAGCATAATTAGGGATCTAGTCCAGTATTTCACTACTAGTATAATTAGTAATTGCTTAAATATATTCTTAAAAGAAAATATTGCTCTAACAGGAATTTGTGCGGCTGACAGTCTCCGACACGATGACAACATACATCACAATTCTAATTGGCGATTTCTTGAGAGCTGTCTTTGTTAGGTTTTTCAATTACTGCTGGTGCTGGGACTTGGAGTATGGATTTGTAAGTATCTTGTTTGCTATTTTAAATGTCTTTTTCAGATTATCACTTCATATTTTTAGAATAAATTATGTTTTCCTTTCAATCCTACAGAGTTAACAGTTAGCTAGACACATCACCTTCAAAAACCATGAACAACATTGTGTTAGTTTTTCTCAGAATTTGCTTATGTTTGTTTACAGTATGTATGTGTCTGTACTGGAAACAAAAATTTATGATACAGTGCTTTTTTCAGCAGACAAAATAATAATGAGACACCATGGCTCAATCTTGAAGTAAAAATTAGAATCAAACACACTTAAATTAGAAATAAGATATTCATACTAAGCAGGGAAGACAATGGTTGGCAATATCTATCAGTGCTCAAAAAGAATCTTTCAACAGTAACTCTTAAAATATGAAAGACAGTGTTATAGTTCAAACAGGAATTAAATCACAGCAGCCTTATGGCTGGTACTATATTAGAGGACACGTTAGATGACCACCACTAGCCACTTCAATGGAAAATTTATTAACTGTTTGGTTTAAAAGTTACCTAGTACCTAGAACTATCTTTAATTCTCCATTAGCACCTTCCTCAGAACAAATCTCAGAAAGATTTTCAGTAATATACAGCAAGTTGTATTAAAGTCTGCCTGTTGGCCTTTAGTCATATTAATTTGTTTCATGATTCACTGATATGCTGTGACAAAAGGCCTTACAACACAATGCCAGTATGCTGCTGCTGTTGGAAGCGATGGTTTTAACCTACTGTAAGTCATCTTAAAACCCTTTGTGCAAACTTAATGGAAGCATCTGTATTATTTCTTTCAGCCATCATATTCTGAGTTTGATATAAGTGGAAATGTGCTGGGACTGATCTTTAACCAAGGCATGATCTGGTAGGTATGGCAAAGCATGTTGCATCTGCAGGACTGCAGGATTTAGCTGTATCTGTGAAAGATTCTTCTGAAATCCTGATCCTGTCCCATTGCTTTAGTTTGATGGAAGTGTAATCCAATATATATCAAACTCTGGTACGCTACGATCAGTGGGACTACTTCAAAACTAGTTCTGGGCTAAGATTATGAGACCAGATGCATCAGGATTTTGCAATAAACTGGTAAGACCAACCGATAAAAAGCTATATAGATGACTTACCTTTTTTTGACTGACTGCTTGCTAGAGGAAGCACCTGTCCTGTCCTGTTTTGCTTTGAATTTCAGCCTTTCAAAATACTTTACCACTCTTTTCCCATGTGTTCTGTGAAAAAAGGCCTTGAAACAAAAGTATGTACACTTATCTGTGCAGGCATGTGAATGTGCATAAAATGCTTCTGCTGCACTCTTAGCCCTTAGCTCTAGAGAAGAGGTCTGTTTCATCCCATTTTTGGACTTTACACTAGAGATAAAGAATACCAGCATGTAGAGTCCTCATGCAAGACGCTCAGTCTTCCTCAGGAACTGTCCTTCTCAAGCACTGTTGACATCTCAAAGTAAATTGTTGCTGTAGCCTAATTTTTCACCTTTAATATGACTTTGCTGATCCGACTTTCTGCTTGGTGAACGTCCTCACTTCTGTAAAGCCAAAGGTTGTGTGCTCTGTGCATGTTAAAGAAATGCAGCAGAAATATGGCAAAGAGGCTGCAAATATCTTAGAGTCCCCGCAACCAAACCCTGTTGGGGGGATGCACTGAGGACCCCAACAGCAGCACTGTGGGCTTGCTCAGAAGGAGGGTATATCGCTGGGGATGAGCATGGCACCACCTATGGCTTCGTAGTGATGGCGTGCCATAGGAGTGTGGGTGGAGGGAGTCCAGACCTGCTGCTGGCATGTGGAGCACCTACATTGTGTGCTGCAACTTAGAAAAGCTGCTTAGCTTTGCAATTCACATCTTGCTACCTGCCTTAGGACTGGAATTCTAATTTCTGATGAGAAACATTTCTAAGGCTGCTGTTCATCAAGATGATGAGGCTGCAGCATAAACTCTCCTTGCAATTCTATACACAACTGATGGCACTAATACTTTCTACTGCTGTAATTAACACATCGGAAGATAGGTTGGAAATCATTCTCTACCTGAGAGATGTTGAGGACTGGGTGAGGGAGTCAATTCCTGATTATTCTCTAACAAAACTTCTATACCTACTTATCATTTTTGTATTTCATTACATGTACAGACTCCGTGCACTTATAAGCTGCCATGACCCAATGTGCACATTCTGGCACAGAAACTGTGACTTGTGCTTTTGTGATGCTATTTAGATACAGCATCCTTTGGTTTACTGCTTATTGCAGGGTTGGGACCAGAATTTATAAGCTAATTGATATTTGCAGGGCTGAGTAAGGCACTAGAGTTGTAGTGTTTTTCAAAATAATGTCTGATGATTTAAACTGAACCAAATACATCAGGTGAGTACAAAAGGGTAGATTGACTTATAATAAATATACACTGCCAAAACCATGTTTATCATTAATACATACAAAGGATAAATCAGTTTCTGTTTCATCTGAGCTTTACAAATTCTAGTGCACATGTTCATGCTCATCTGAAACAGACTAAAAAAATGTTTCAGGTGCAGCTGGTAAGCTGGCACTATCATATAACTAGAAAGGATACAAGAGGCATGTATGTGTGCATTTATTTTTGTGTACAAGAGAGAGACCACGTGGTTAGGAAAACTCCTCTCTTCTCCTTCTCTGTTTTCAGAAAGCAAGTGGGATGCAAATAATTTGCAAGTCTTCATCATATTAATAAGCTTTGGCAAGAATTTGTTTACCATATAATAAATGTTATACTGAAATATGATAATGGGCATAAGTTACCCAGATTCTGAACTTGTTGAAATTGAGGGGTATTTCGCAACTGATTTCCATGAGGGAAAGGAACAGAGCCAGGAGGTGCTCTCTCCCTTCGACTGTAAGACTAGCAAGGCCTTCATCTTATCACTGAAGATATATAAAGAGACAGAAGAGATATTAATATTACAGAGAAACTGAGGCACTCAGAGGCAAAGAAGCTCAGCCCTTTGTCACCCGGACAACGATTAAGGAAAAAGTAGATTCCTGATCTCTTACATTCTGGATCATTTGTCCAGGCAAATGAAAGTAATTGCTCTTCAATTAGCAGGGCACAAGAAACAAGGTGTGATAAAAATAAAATGGTCCCAACTGTTTCAGTGTCATAACCATGCAACCATACATAATAAGGAAAAAACCAATATTTAGCGGGATCAATAAACAGCTTGTTGGAATGAAGCACTAAACAATCATGGTAACAGAAGTAAAATAATTGTCAACTAAGAAAAAATATCTTTCCTAAAATGGTGCTAGTATATTAAGAAAAATAATAAAGAATAAACTACATTACTTTGGTAATACCTAGCTTCAGGACTATCCTTGTTTATAAAACACAAGTGAGATGCTACCTGAACTAAAGGGACAAGTTAAGAGTGGATAACATTTCATCAGGTGATCATTTAATTTGCAGACAAAGAGGTCTTTGTAGCTTCTCTCCATACATCTCCTGCTCTTCTTAAAGCAAGACTGAAGAGACAAGAGCAGTAAAAAAGTATAAAGGTGGTTTTATGAACTTGATTTCTGAGTGCACAGTGTGTATGGCTGCAAAACACATTGACAAAGGGAATGGCTAGCATATCTAGGAAGACAGAAATGCTACAACAAAGTGATTATTTTTTTGTTGCTTCTTTTCTAGGATGGGATCTTTTTATGCTCCCTGTCTCCCAGCAATCAATGTGTTCCGCCTCCACACTTCGATGTACTTGCAGTGCTGGGCAGTGATGTGCTGCAACGTCCCCCAAGAGAGGGTCTTCAAAGCTTCCAGATCCAATAACTTCTACATGGCCATGCTGCTTTTCATCCTTTTTCTCTCTACACTGCCTGCTGTGTACACCATTGTTTCCATCCCACCATCTTTTGACTGTGGTCCTTTCAGGTTTTTGCATTTTACATCCATCTTTTGTTGTTGGTGTAATGTACTGCATCATCACATCACAGTGAATGATGCAGTAATGAAAAAGAGTGTTAGCACCTGATAGGCTAAGTGTTTAATTGTGGATAATTCCTGAAGCTGGAATCCTAGAAAACTGAGTAATTCTTTGGAAAGATTTATCTGAAGTGTAGAGTAGAATATATTTTCCTTTAGTTAGTTGTAATGTAAAAAATTGTCATTACTGCTGTAATTAAGCCAGAAATTATTCTTAAAGAGTAGACCAGTGACCTGTTATGCATCTCTGGTCTGCTGGCTTGAGAGCGGTGACTTTCAAGAAATGTCTGCACATGCCTTGTAGAAAGGGCATATCAGAACGTATGGTGGTGTGCTAAATGTATGGTGGTGTAGTCTTTGACTGCTGTGACTCTCTCCAGCTGACACAGTATTCCATGCATCTGTATTACCACTGGACGATGATTCTGTGTCTTCAGTCTTCAAGACCTCAACATTCATTAGTCCCTTCTGAAAACTTAGGCCTGCCTTGCCTGTGTAAACATGTGACTTGCATTCAAGCTAGCTTAGATGTTGCCACATTTTCTCCTTCTGTGCACACGACCTGGAAAGTCCAGGGCCATTTCTATCATCTTTACTTAGCAGGTAGCATGACATACAACTATAATGAATACACAACAACACTCAATATATGAAATTAAAATTTTTTAAAGACTTTTGTCTTTGGTTTTGAACAAAGTATTAACAAAGAAAGAGTAGGAGAATAGTAAAAGAGACATCCTGATTCCAATAAAAGGTTTGAATAATACATTACTGTTGTGAGTAAAATGATATCTGCATAATCCCCAGTACACTTTGTAAAGGAGCAGAAGTCTTGCCACATTAGCTTTGGCCAAAGGCAAAATATCTGGGAGATAGTTTCCAGCCACCTGCAATAGTCACAGTCACCTAAGAGGGAGAATTGCATGACATGCCAAAATTTCTGAAGAGACAGAATATTGCTTTAATTTATGGAAGCATGATAACAAAGCAAGTGATGCAAACTAAGGGTTTTTTTTGTCATAGCAAACAAAGTACAGAGGGAGACATCTGGAGTCAGATCAGAGTAGCTGCAGTTACTAATTGAATATTACTGAAATGGCAGGATTACTGTTGAAAATGAGAAAGATGATAGTGCCTGTAACTTTTCCTCTGTCAAATGCAGAGATACCCTGTTCTTCATGAAAAGTGTGAAATAGTCAATGTAACTTTTAATAGGGGAGGATTTGAAACTAATGAAGGTTCATTCAAGCTGAATATAGGTAATATTACTATTGAACAGCCAGTAGATAAATACTGGTAGTGGATGGCTTTATATTATAAAAACCAAAACAACCCACTTTCTTTTGGTAACTCACTGTCTCATCTATTATGAAACTTCTGATTCTTTGGGGGTTATTTTTCCTTCTTTTGTTGTTGTTGTTGTTGTTTTGTTTTGTTTTGTTTTGGTTTTTTAATCTGTCATTAAAGGCAACATACACAAATCAACAGAGACTTGCCAGGAGTAGGGAAGCCGGGACAGAATTAGCAAAGTTGTAACAGAAGAAGCTTTGTGCGTGCTGGGGAAAAGATAAGGAGAGCACAAAGTGGAATTTCTCGTCTACCATGGGTGGGTAGGGGAAGTGAAGAGAAAGAATTGGACTGAAGAATTCTCCCTGCAGCCTTTTTAGATTACCAGGAAGGGGTTAAACGTAAGAACTGGTTGTCAGAAATGCTTTACAAGAACTGAAAAGAAGTGACAGGAGACCTCAATGACTGGAATATCAGGTGGCAATTTCGTGACAATTCCTTCAACCAATTAAAACTGCCAGTTAGTATCAATCATATAAAGACCTATTTTGCTGGTATTGTTCAGGTAAAAAACTTCAAACTCTATATTGTGTTGCTCAGCCAAAAGCAAAATAAACAGGAAGCGACTTTTGGAACATCCATTAAAATGCTTCTGCAAGAAAAACTTAATGTTAATGGTCTAGGGAGAAAATACTTTCTAGATTAAACTGGCCATGGAACAATTATGCATGAAGGTTATTAGATTGCTGTAACAATAACAAAAATCTCCTAAACCACAGCCACTGACTTTTATAGCATTGCTACATGGCAAAGAGAGGAGAATTAGGCTGAACACTGCTGGATGGAAATTAATTGAAAGCAGACCAATTTTTGCTTATCAACCATAAAAAGGTGGGATTTGAATTTTTCACCAGGAATTCATAGAGCACAAAGTGCACTTCACTCTTTGGTTGGTGCCATGGAGTTCACAACATGGTACACTGATTCTTTGAGGAGTAATCTTGGTGGTAACTGCAGGCAAAATCTATTAGCATACAATAAAAATATTGGTGTCCATTCCCCCCCTTAAAATACATAAATACTCTTTTAAATAATATTCCTTTCAAACTGTCAAGTTTTAAATAATGTAAACATATAGTTCATTGACCTATTCCCGGGTTTGATGTGATGTGATTAACTTATATATTCATACTACTGCATTGACATAATATTTGTGTGTGATATATTGTCAACTTTTCTTTTTAATAGTGGGAAGACTAGAATGTTTGAGGTCATATCAGAAACTCTGGAGCATGACTTCCCTTCCTGGTTCGGGAAGGTATTTGGTTATGCCTCTAACCCTGGACTCATCCTACCTTTTATATTGCTGATGGTGTATGTATAAAATATTAACTCAAAGCTTGCTTAATCTAAGGTCTGTTAAGTTTCTTTCACTCTGAATCTTCATTGTGTGAATATTTAATTAAATACAGTCCTGATTGCCTCTATGGTGAGGGACCTAAACAATTCACAAGCCTTTTATTTCATGATAATTAATATGCCTTTGAACAAGGGGTAATATCTCTTTTTTGTTCAATGGCTTTCTTTTTGGTCTTGTTATTGCTTTTCAAAAATGTTGTTGTTGCCACAATAATGGCAAAGCTATTAAAACACAAAAGCCTGTAGGGGATCTGAAATACTGTGACTTTTATCAGCTTGTCCAGCAGGCAGAACAACGTATCATAAATCCTTAGCAAGTTTAATAGAAACATGACCACCAGGAAGCAGAGTTATTTCTCAGTAACTTTCAGGGAGTGATCTTCAGTGCCTTGGCCTTTCCTTGATAAACAAAGTACTCTATGGTGTTGGGATAGACGTGTGAGACAGGGTGTTGGAGACTTTACGACATAGGGCTAGTAGAGATTTTTTGTAAGTCAGTACCTGGTAAAGAATAATGACCCCAGAATAGTCTTTCTCAGAGACTGTATTGAGTCCTGCTTTATAAAGGCATTTTAAACTGCTGTATACATATATCGGATTATTTAGCATACTGCTGAACTAAAAGTTAATTCTATGTAGAGATGAGCTGGGATTTAACCCTCCATTGTAGAACTGCCAATAAATATAGAGAAGATTACAGAATACAGTAGAAACTGCAGAAGGATTTTACATGAGCAAAATGAAATTCTGAGATGAAAATTTTCCAAGGTTCACTTAACATCAAATTCTATTTTAACTCTTGGCTGGAAAAAGAAAGAATCCAGGCTGTCCTCTGAAATACATGATCAGCTCCTACAGATATTTTTTTGAGCACTATTCTCTTCTTGGAATGGTCCAAGGCAAAGATACTGAAAATAAATAAAAAAAAAAAAAAAAAAAGAAAGAAGGAAAATACAAGGCAAAATCAGGCAAAACAGAGAAAATAGTATATGCAGAGTAATTATTTACTGCTTACATCAGTAAAAGACTTCATATCAGAATTTCTCTAATTAAGTCAACATGGTGAAAAATACTAATTTCATAGAGTTATCAAAGAAATAATACAATACACTGAAAAATGAAAATTGCATTATGAAGTTATGTTTTTATTCAGTAGAAGGTGTAGGTCATAATTTAATACAAAAATAAAAACTTATGCTTTTGGCTGTTTTCTTGGCAGTACTTGAGTTTGCCTATTGTATTAGTCCAAAAGCTTTTATAAATATGATTTACTCATTTTTAAGGTATGTCATACAAGTTAATTAACTTTTATAAGTTATTCTTTAGAACACACTTCATAGTGAGGCATAGCTTTCTGGAACATCTTCCTTAACTACTGGAAGATTGCATGTGGAGTATTAATAGACAGAATAATTTCTTTCAGCTTTTTTTGACCCTGAAGTAACAGTGTCATCTTCATACTGTAAGGAAGCACATTGTTCGCTGTCAAAATACTACTACTGATTAGGCACAGTAAATGAGGAAAATATACAGACTTTATATTAGCACAACTGTAGTTGTTGCTATAGGAAAGTTGTAAGAGTCTTTATATTTAAATCATTACATAACAATAAATTATTTTTCTTTAAATTTAGCTTGAGTATTTATTATCTCAACGCTACATCCAAATCCTACAAGGAAGCTAACTTGGAACTTAAAAAGAAGCTACAAAGTGTAAGAAATAGAGAATTACTGGTTTTCAGTTTTACTAAATATCGGAGAATTTGTTCAGGTCACTGAAAGATGCCTTCTCTCTCCCCCCACCATTAGCAAGCAGAAGAAAATAAAAGAAGAAATAAACAAAAGGCACAAAAATCAAATGAACAGGAGGAAAATCCATTTGACACAGAACCACCGCAGCCAAAGCAAAAAGGAGGCGAGCAAGATGAACCCACTCCAAATCAAGGTAAAGACTGTTTTGAACTCCTCAGGACGAGGAATTAATGTATGCCAGACCATAGTGTTCCTCACTGCCTTGACTGTTTTCTTTGCCATAATCTCCTGAAAGAGATTCACAATACTGAATCACAAGTATTAGCCTAATCTCCAGTCCATTTTTCTTTCTTCGGCTTGTTTAAGAAACACTGTAACATTATTCCACACCAGGCAACACCAAATTAAAAAACCCTGTAATACAGCTATAATGAATCGCAAGGTCCCAGTCCCATTAAAAAAACACTTAAAGCCTGGTCTGAATGTCAGTGATCGCTCTTACCTATCACAAACCAAATTTTGCACCCTCCTATTATATTTCGTTGATCCAAGACTGCTCAGGACAATGTTTGTCCTCTCTGCCAGATTCACTGGGAGAAGGTATAGTGAGAACACAGACTGGTAGCAACCCTTATCATAAAGCCTAGCTTGGTCAGGCAGGTTTCAGTCTGTCCTGAAGGATTTTGCAGGCTGTTTCCTTTTCTCTGGACACTGCTAGACTTTCCCCGTCACGCATGCATGTCATACAGCCAGTGTAAGCTCAAACCTAGCAGAGAAACACAAGAGTAGAGATGACTGTCTTTGGAAGAACCGTGTGCAAGGCACATGTTCAGCATCAAAACCTGCCCACTTAACTCTGAAATAGCTACCTTACCATCATTTATAGATGATATCTAAGTGCTAGCTGCTTGGGAAAAGCCTCCACTTTCCTACACTGGGACCCTGAAGAAAGGACTGGAAAGAAAATACCGGTGCAAAGATCATGAAGGTCCATTACCCCAGACTTCAGCTGCTAGCAGGGGAGGCACAAGACTTTCCAGCACACTCTGGAGTGGACAGGTGGCTGCAGGTTTTTCCTCTCAGGGGATTTCTGGTTTGCATGTTCATTTTTTAATTCTGTTCTCCAAACACATTTCAGACAACAAGAAAGGACAGGGTGGCAATGAGGTGAAGAAGACAGGGCAGCCACAAGAAGCCAGCTCCTCTCAGGCACTCCAGCATCCAGGCCCTGCCCTGAACGGCCACTATCCCCCCCAGAGCAGAGGAGGAAATCTTCCTCCCCCAACCATAGCTGTGACAAGGCCACCGGGGCCCAGGGGGTATGGAATGATGGGCTATCCACCCGGAAACCCACGCTTCCCAGGGGCGCAGCCAGGATTGCCCAGGGGGTCTGCCAACTACAGATAAGGAGCCTCAAGCACATTGTGATATGATGAAGGATGCTGAGGGACAGAAGAGTCATCCTAAACCCAAACACACTCCTGCAAGTGCAGAACCCTGCTGTGTTTATTGTAAATCTTCATGTGCATAGAAGTTACCCATGAGCTTCAGTTTTTGCAGGATGGGAGGCTTCAGAAGAAAACGTTGCATCTAACTTCTTGCATTTGAAGGCATTGTAAAAATGTGTTATCTGTGTTAATAAGTTACTAAACTTAGGGATTTTTATTGGAAGATATTTATTAGAAGAATGAAAAACATTTTGTATTCAGTTGATTATTTTCTTAAAAGCCTGGAAATGTGTCCCTAACATCTTTTCCTTTTTCTTAGAAGCACAGTTCACTGAAAACATAGCTTACTACAAAGTGTGTGGGAGTCAGTTATATTTAAACACTGCATACAGCTTGTCTTCTGCAGGTCAGATATGCTTACCCAAAGATTTCAGATTTTAGATGGGAAAACTAGGATCTTTCCAAAAGCTGAATGATCACTTCTAAAGTCTTTGAGAAAGTATTAAAAAGGTAAAAGAAAGCCAATATTCTGCCTGTTGTTATGAAGAACATTTAACTCCTATTACAGTACCATTTTTAGGTAATAATAGTTTTATTACATTCTGAAAGACTAAAAATAAATTTAAAAAATCAAAGTGGTGAAGAAATCTCTCCTGTGCAGAAAAACGTATTTGAGGATTAGAGGTAAAACAGTTATGCAATAATCTCCCCCAGGTACTCTGCAGGATTGTGTCATAGCACAGAGACTCTTATTATTGGATAAGATTATGTGCTGTATAATCTCCTTTGGGAATTTATCATCGTATAGTTGCATTGACCTCTATGGAGTCCATGTTGGAAAAGGTCCTTAGTCTGATAGGCCTTGTGGAAACACAGGCTAGCTGCGAGCCCATGCACAAGCTGATGTTACTTTTTCCAATGAGATAGCTTTATTTTTATGTCTGATTTTATGTCCTTGTCCAGAATTTGGGCCTTGATAATTATTTTTAAGACTCACAAGATTAATAACAACAAAATTAGTCAACTGACTCTTTTCTAAAAAATAAATGTAATTCCATTGGGGGCCTTCTGTAAAATAGAGGTCAGTTTTGTACAGTGGAAAAACTTTAACCATATTTCAGTATAAAAACAGTTTGTGACATCACAAAACAACCTCCATGTAACTAAATTGTGGAACTTAATGAAAAAGGCTTACAAAAATCCCCAGTATATACTATGTATCCCCATAGAACACAATAATCCAGATGCAATTTCCAGCTCCAGCAGTCTTTAACAATTGCCAGAACCTGGATGGGTAAAGCAAGGGAAAGTTCACCTTATACTTGACTTGACTCTGTACTGCTTCCATAAGCATCTGCTATCAGCTGGAGAGAAGATATTAGCTCAATCAGACCTTTAGTGGGCACCAGCATGTAAACACTAAGCACGGATAATGAAGTCAAGAGATAAGTGTATTGCAACAACTACAAGGGAGGGCCTTTTCCAGCCGACAGACTAGAAATTTGTTATTACTAGGGGAGAGGACAAATGAGTTAAGACTGGATCCCAAGACATGTCTGCATCCGGGGTGCAGCGAGTCTTGCATTTTATGTTAGAGAAAGTGCAGCTAAGTGCAGTGTAAGTTGTTTCATCTTTCTCAGATAAGATTTCTAATCTATGGACTTCAGACATGGAAAAAGTACAGTAATTCAAACTGTCTATTAATCTGAAATCTTCTTCTAAAATTATTAATTTTTAAACTGCATATGTTTTTAGCCCAGAAGCATAAGATTGTCAGTAGTCTTACTGAAGTTAAGCATGGGCCCCAGTGCTCTAGCGTGTCCATGTTTTTAAGGTAAACCTTTTCTAGAAGCTGGGATTGATCTGTCATGAGACACTGATTTGCATAGAGGTTTTAGCTCAGTGTTTGTTAATATTTCATATGTGTATTCCTTAGGAAAAGTAATATTGTTTATAGCAGTGAAGAAACTGATTTTAAAGATGTTTTGTGCCTTGGTGATCCATCTGATTTTTTCAAGGGGTGTTAGAATAAATTGGAGTTGTAAACTGGTTTTGATGCAGTCTGGTTCCCTGAAATGTAGAGGGAAGTTTATGCTATGTACACAGATCTTAATAAGGATTCCTTGTTCTGTTAGGAGTGAAAATTTTCTGTGGGTATTAAAGGCTTTCTCATTATTAGCAAGCTTAGTATTTCATTCTGTTGGATTGCTTTACATCATGAATAGGAGAAACGACACAGTAAGGAATCCACCAGCTGAAATTATTCTGAGGAACTTTCTGTTAGATCTGTATGCTGTATTGATTTTCAACAATAACTGTTCTCAGAATGCACCTCTATATGCAGTGATGAGCATTAATAACCAAAATGAATAACAACAACAAGACACAGTTGCTCATGCCCTGTGATCAACATCAGACTGCTGTGACTGAAAATGAAATATGTATTCTTATTCTTTGGTACTTCTAAGTAAAGGCCTTTCATCACTGTGTTTCATGACGCTGTGCTTTCAATGCTTCCTAGCTTAGTTCTGTTTCATTGTCTGCAATCTTATTGATAACATAACATTGACTTAGCTGACAAAACGTGATCTTATACATTTTAATGTTCTATACTAAGTCTGCCTTTAGGAAAACATGCTGCTTACTTGGTAAAAGTAATTTTGAGATTGTTACAATAATCTTGCATTATCAGATTTCAAGTCACATTTCCTTTCTGTACAACCTTTCTCTATCTCTCCTAAACTTTGAGTCTTTCAGTTAAAATTTTTTGTCTGCTTTTTTTGAAAAAGCGCCTCAAGCAACCTTCATTCGCTTACCCACACAGCTACTCCTCTGTTTGATTCTTGTACTGTGCTAACAGGTAACAAATACTCCTGACAGTAGGAATAATACTTACTGTGATTCAAATCATGGCAAATGGTCTTACTTATAGAAACGAAATCTATTTTTTTTTCATTGGTGACACCTATACCATTTTCTTTCTTCTATGTTTTTAGACCTGCAAATTGAGCTCTATTATGCATTTATTTTCAGTGAAATCAGGACTCAGAGCATCTTACCATGTCCCACATCTTCATCTGCACAATTTACATGCCATCTTCATAACATTTGGCTGACCATTTAGTATAATGTTCTGTGTAATAAAAGCGCAATTCACTATATTAGTGTACTGGTACAGAGGGACCTTCAAAATATTTTGAAGTCCCTGCCAAAGATTTAATTTCTCACTGATCTGTGAAAATTATAATTACTGTAAAATGATGGTTATTGAACACACATCCCTTCTCCTATTTGTCTTTTTTCTGCTGTTGAATTAGATATTTTTACTCAGTGACAAAGTCCTACTCTGGGAGTGTGCAATGCTCTCAGATGAACAGGGAGCAAAAGGACGACAAGTCCTGTCTTGATTGAATTCACAAGTGAGAGACAGCAGGTTTCATAACATAGCCTTTTCAACACTAGATTTGTGGTAGCTGGGACCTGAAAATAACAAGTATAATGAATGCAATAATAACATCCATGGAGATCTGCGGAAATTTAGAGCTGTTGTAAAGCTGATAGAGATTTAAATTAAAGGAATCATTTTATCACCTTACATTGTTTAAAAAAACCACAAAATGCTCACTGGAAAATTAGGTGCAGTTTTTAGCTGTGTTTCGCTTCACTTTCTAGTCCTCTGTGAAAACCCAGGCTGTTAAACTCATTATGGCTAGAGATTAACTTCAAAAGCAGGTAACATCTGCTCTGTCCTTTGTTGAAAAATGAAGCTGTGAGCTCACTATGAGCTATTTGCTGTCCATGCCACATAACCATGTCTGTATTAATTCCTTGAAATCACTGAATGGACAAAAAAAAAAAAAAAAAAAAAAAAAAAAAATCATAACAATATGTTGACACAAACAATATTCCCCTACCTCCTGTAGAAAAGGTCATTATAATCCGAAGAGCACCCATGCCTAGTGGTTATAAGAAAGCTATGAAAAACAGTATTTCCCTAAACTAAACAGTGACCTGGGGGTTGTGACAGAAGTTTCTGTATGGATGTGGCAAATGTGCTGTTTACAGTCTATAAACACTGGACTATAAAAATGTCAGTGTGTGATTGCGCTGTATAATTGATGCTACCTCCCAGATTATAACTATACTCAGTGGTAGCTGTGCTTCAAGATATTAAAGTCAGGTTAATAATGGAATGTATACTTTTTTGTGAGTTGTCCGTTTTCTCCATCTATTTCTGCTCAGCTACTGTCTCTAATGCATTCACGAGCCTAGTTATCACCGGGTAATCAGGAAGCAGCACTCACCATTGTGGTCTGTGGTTACGTTATGGCTGTGGGACCTAACTATAGCATAGTTTGGAGAGACAAAACACATAAGCACCCGCTGCCCAACTTGTAGGTGTGAGGGAAAGGATGCAGTTCTCATTCTCCTTCCACAGGGAGATTGTGGTAGTCCGTGGAGAGACACTGCTACACCCCTGTGGTGCATCAGCTACCACTGGGAGAAACTTTTTCATTTTTATTGTTCTGCTCGGTGGGTGCAAGTAAAGGTGTTTCCAGGGCATTGCGTCAGAGGAAACAGCAAGGTGGAAGGGTGTGCCTCCCTGGTAGCTCGGCTGTGGCTCAGCCTGCTGGCTCAAGAGAACACGGATGTGATTTCAGCAGCAAGCTTATTCCAGAGGATCATAGTGCAGAAGGCTTTGCAAGCCACAGCAGGAGAGTCAGAGAGCTTCCTCTGACAGCTCAGTGATGCTGCCCTGCAGTGCTGGGGTGGGAGACTCAGCTCCTTGGGCCACAGCTGTGTGCAGATGAGCTCTTTCTCACACAGCTGATTCATGCAGTGACACTAAAACTGTGCACAAGGGAAAGGAGACAAGGTCAGAGTCACCAGGATGCCGTGGTAATGGTTTGTGAGATTCAAATGCCACCATGGTTGCTTGTCAGATACTCACTACGACATTTTCCTGGGTGAAACTGGACTGTGTGAAACAGCAGGGCTTTGGCCACTGTAGTAACTGCTTTGGAAAGGAGCAGTGGCTCTGGATGAGGGCTGCCACATCTTCGTCCCAGGCAGCTGTTCTCCCGGGGTCTCAGCAAAGGAAACAAGTCACCACCTTGTCCCCCTCTTTCCTGTCCCCTTTTAGTTTATCTTCTTTCACTCAGTACCACAAGCAAGAAGCTGTCTCTCCATGGTCATACTCCATCACATGCAGCCACCAAGTCCTACACACAGCTCCTGTCTACATACTGTACATGACAGGTGGCCATTTCCTCAAATAGCAAGGTTATCCAGGGAATTCACATGTGTCTGTGTTAACAAAAGCCACAGAACCAAGATATTTTTATCACAGTAAGTTTTTGCCTTATTGCCTAAATGCTGTGGGAGGACACTGTGTCAGAAATTACAGATCCTATTGACAGCTTGCAAATAGAAATGTTGCTAAGGTTAGGATTCAAATGTACTACCAGTATCATATTTGGGTATAAACATTCTCAGTGGAATATTTGTTTGTGTTTACATTATTAGAAGATTTTTAGGTTAGTGTAAAGAGCTGAAAGACGTTTGGCATTAATAATAATTCAAGGTAGGAATGAATATCACCTCCCTACCTGTCTGGGGCACACCTGAATATACTGGCCTGCACTTCAGGGGTCTGATTCTTTTATCCTGCTTAACATGACCATCTAAAAAAAAAGGATCTTGTATATCACATCAGATTTTGTTTTCTTTCCTTTGAGACATAACTTCTCAGCTGCAGTGCATAGTCATAGAAAGCTGTGAACCACATCTGCTGAAGTGTTAGCAAAATAATAATAAAAAAGTATTGCAGAATTTATCTGAGGCTTATTTTTGTCCTTGACTTTCTGTTGGAAGATTGTAAGGGACAGGTGTCAGACATTTGTCTTAAACTTTTCTTGGCACAAGAACATTTCTTTATACACGAGACTGTATAAAAGTTTCTTGGTATGAAGGAAACCACAGGGACAGAGCAGTCTACCTGTACCCCAACAATGATACCCACAGCCTGGCGCAATCTGTCACAATCTTGACAGTGCAGGTGCAACAAAAGTTCGGTGGGTAGTTGCAGAGACATGAGTGTTCGACTGGAGACACCACATGATTTTTGCATGGGTCTCCGTTAGCTTGACTAGTCAAGTTACAACTGGGCGGAGATTTGGGGGACTTGGACTGCATCAAAGGGCACCATTGGGAACAGAAGTGGGGAGATCTCTGATACCCAACACACGGGGAGAGTTCCGTCACCAAGTCGACACACAGGGAGACACCACCACCAGCCAGCTGAGAAGACCAGGACACCAGCAATCAACAGGACCAAGAGAACATCTCTGGATCCTAGGGTGCTGATACCTTTTACCACTGTCTCTCTCTCTTTTGCTTTCCTACCTTGCTCTTCTTTTTCTCTTTGCGGCCAGCACCTTATTTTGCTCTTGCTCTTTTTCGCTGCATTTATCTCACTTTGTGTACATAGTTTGATGTTGTTAGTCATCTGAATAGTTCATCCATAGAGTTTAAGTTTCATGTCGAATCATTTTGGTAAAATCAGGCAAACTTCTCCCCTCTCCTTTCCCTTCGATTTTGTGACTTGCTTGGCAGACAGCAATTTTTTGAGTTATCGTACAATTGTTTGGGTTTTGTTTATGTTTGTGCTCTATAAACAATTTGATTGTTTTTTTGGCATCATTTTGCCTTAATCTACACCAAGGGGATTTCGAGCTTTCCATGACCTCCCACATTACCCAGGGTAGTGTGCTGGTCAGGTCATGAAAAAGATGATTCGTTTATTTGTACATACTACTCTGTGCAGTTAACGTCACAGTTACGTATATTTTGAAAAAATATTGGTTATTTAATTTTGAAATTGCACAAGAAAAGAGAATTTCTAAAACTTGTGGTAGATTTTTTTTCTTAAATCCTTTCTTATCATGTGCACATTGCTATCATACAATAACTAATGAGGTTTGCAGTAAATTATGTTTATCAGTTACCTTTTGACTCTTTTGTCTGTGTCCTTGCCGGCTCCCCACAGCGTGGGGAAACCTTTAATATTTCAAACTCTTAACCCATTGTGAAGAACTTCCTAAAAAATAGAATCAGAACATTTTTTTCCCTTGGAATTAGATCAGGAAAAAAATTCCAATATGTAATCTGTGGTCAATAATAGTTACAACCCATTATCTCAAAAGAATGGAGCAGAAAACAAAACAATTATGTTGGAGATATTTAAATTGCACAATTCTTAGAGCAGGTAGTTTTCAATCAATATAAATTCTACTCATTAAAACTATTAATTTAAAATTTTGAACTTCCTGACTACAAAACTCTACCTGTGCTTATCCCAAGTGATTGACTCACAAAGCTAAAAGCTACTTTTATGCAATGAGCTAAGCAAAAGAGAGTCAAATGGCTAACAGACCATTAAAACCATTAGTCTGCATCTCTGAGAAGGGATGAGTCTTGTTTTTTTCACTAGATAAAGCCGTTTTTAAGACCTGGAAAAGTGAACAGAAGAAAAGGTGTTATGTAATAAATGTAGGAAAAAAATATCTAAAATACTTTCAGAGGTTCTCAAAGTACAATGGCCAAATCTTCAGCAAAACACTAATATCCACCAGTAAGAAGATATCAACCTAATACATATTGTATATAAAGTAACAATTCAATCCTTCTAGTGTTACAGTATGAAGCACAATTTCATTGTAATCAATATGGGATTAATTTCTTACTAGCTGAAGATAAATGTGATTTTTCAAAACCTTTACATTTCTTTCTCTCTTCCTTTTTGCTAGAAGGATGAAGCAAATGTATTCTCAGTGTTGCACTGTTTTTTGTCAAGAGCATTCCCTTCCTTTTTTTTTTTTTTTTTTTTTTTTTTAAATCACTTAATGACCACTCCACAGACAGAGCTACAGCTCCAGATACCTTGCACAAAGGATGTTTTTAGAAAGTCTTCAAGCTAAATTCATTTGTTTAAAGGAATCATATTTGAAACACTGAGGACATTTTTCCAAACACCTTGTAAGCTTTGTTATTGCTTGTAAACAACTGTCTGAAAACCTCTAAAATCTCTTATACCATTCTAAAGGCCTCTTCTTGTCACCAGTGTATAGCACCAGTCTGGCACCTTCAAGTATCTCTGATGACTACACATAGCAATGATGCCAGTGGACCATAAATCGGCTTACGCTCCAGCTGCAACCACATTAAAAATATGGAAGTGTATTTATTTTTTTTAATAAGCAGTTTCTTTTTGTCAAGATCAGCCTCAGTGCTACCTAGCGTGCAAAAGCAGACTGACAGCCCTGTCTGTGCCACTGCTGCTCTCATGTGCTGGATTAGCATCATAGAGATGGGTATTCTCAGATGGTAAACTGTGCTTTCACTGATTTTGTCTGCTAAAATAATCTCCTTGGCCCTTGGTATTTCCTTTCCCAAAATGAGCTTTGCTGCACAGTGGAGAGCAAATATCCTGTCATTTCCACACACACAGGAAAGCGGTGTAACGTTGTCCTGGTTTCAGCTGGGATAGAGTTAATTTTCTTCCTAGTAGCTGGTACAGTGCTATGTTGTGAGTTCACCATGTGAAGAATGTTGATAACACACTGATGTTTTCAGTCGTTGCTCAGTAGTGTTTAGGCTAACGTCAAGGATTTTTCAGCTTCTGAAGCCCAGCCAGCGAGAAAGCTGGAGGGGCACAAGAAGTTGGCACAGGACACAGCCAGGGCAGCTGACCCAAACTGGCCAACGGGGTATTCCATCCATACCATGGGACGTCACATCCAGTATAGGAACTGGGGGGAGTGGAGCTGGAGGGATCGCCGCTGGGGGACTGACTGGGTGTCTGTCGGCGGGTGGTGAGCAATTGCCCTGCGCACCATTTATACATTCCAATCCTATCATTATTGCTATTGTCATTTTATTAGTGTTATCATTATCATTATGAGTTTCTTCTTTTCTGTTCTATTAAACCGTTCTTATCTCAACCCATGAGTTTTACGTCCTTTCCCGATTTTCTCCCCCATCCCACTGGATGGGGGTGAGAGTGAGTGAGCAGCTGCGTGGGTGCTTAGTTGGTGGCTGGGGTTAAACCACGACAAATGTGCATTGGAAGTGAGATGCTCTGGGGCATGGTAAAAAATTAGTATAAATAGCAATTTTCAGAGAAATTGAGTGCCCAGTGTCTGCCTGTATAATACCAAGTTACTTTCATCATGCTGCAAGACTAGGAATAAGTCTATCTATCTATTTATCTGTTTACCTACCTATAAACAGCCTGTGTCCAAGGTTCTGTGACAGCCTAGAAAACGGAACATAATAAAGAACACAAAGCACGTTACATGTTAAGATCTGATTTCCTCTCCTGCTTCAGTATTGTCTCCCTGGGGTTTTCCGAATCACCTGTGATTAATGCAGGTTGTAAAGGCAGCTGCCCTCTACCCCAGCCATCCCCTCCACATCAGGGTGCTGATGGCACTAAGAATCCTTGTCATCATCTTGTGGGCTCCTCTCTTCTAAATATTGCCTTAAATCAGAGAGGGAGCCTGACCTGATTCAGCAAAGTGAGCATCAACACAAGAAATATCTCTCTGTCCTGCTTTGTTCAGTAATTTGTGGAAGAATGAGTTAAATTAAAAGAAACTAAGCCACAAGGAACATTCTTTTGTTTATTGCTGGTCTGTCTCCTGGCAGATTTGTTCAGTGAATATACGAACGCATCACTGTCCGTACAGAGCTGCCTCTAACCTTTGCTTGATCTCTGGTTTGGTTTTACTTTGCACAAGGATTTTGATGAGAATTTAGTGGAGGGATGCAGCAGGCACAATGAAGAGCAGACAGACACTAAGAAGAGCAGGGAAGCAAATTGCTTTCCCTTCTCTGTACAGCATTGTGGTGGTGCAGCTCTGGCTGTAGCCCCAACACCCTAGTGACAAGGTGGTTCAGCCGCGTGCTGTGGGACCACCCCGGCCCAGCAGAAGAAGGATCTCTTTTTTCTGGGACTGCCACAATCTGCCTGTAGCATGGCAAGAGGCTTTCCACCTTTCCCAGCCCTGCAGCTACTACTCCCTTATGCCACAGCTCAGCCCCGTAGATGGGATAGGGGAGGTATGTTCACGTTTCTTCTCTGTTCGTGCTACGTAATTGTCTGCTTTCTGTGAGACAGAGACTGGCAATCCCTGTGTGTTAGGCTACCCATATTACACTAGTGGCACTATGCTAGGATGGTCCTGAGACAGGAGGGGAGGTGCCCTATTTTTAACTAATGTTTTTCAAAAAGCAGGCCTGCCAGGCAGTCTTTTTCTGACAACAGAAGTCCTCCTTCTTTCACACATGGGATCAGCTCTCAGGGCTCAATGTTTTGTTTACATAATTTCATGTAGGTCTCTTTTTTGTTCCCTCTTTTGTATATGATGTGTATGATTTAATCAGTATAGAAAGTTTCTTTTGGACTGCATTTTGATGAAGAAACCCTAACAATTCAAAATTACTTTTTTCTTTTTCTTCACCACATCTAGATAGTGGTTTCTTTGCTTGCAATCTTCTCCAAGTCATTCCCACGTGGGAGACTCCAGCATTTCATTCCTCTTTTGATGAACTGCTAAGAAAAGCCCCAGTACTCTTGTGCTTGCTCTTTTTCTACTGTTTCACTTTACAGTTCACAGCAGAATTTAATTGAGTCAGAGGCTAAAATTATATTTGCTTACTTAACGTATGAGTTTACCACACTGCCATGCTCACTTCTATGCTGCAATTTTGCAGGATACCATTAGAAAAAAAGCCACTGGTTTTATGTAGGCTTATTTAGGCCTTTACCTGAGCAAGCCCAGGCTGCTTAGATTTACTTTTAAAGCCTATATGATATCTCCAACATGACTCTAATATTTAGCCTGTTTCTGTGCCCCTAAACCAAATGAAATTAGGTTGGTAAAATCCCTTCTGCATTTTTATATTCCAAAGTGTTTGCACTAGGAGATAGTTTATCTCAGTACTTCATCAACTTTAACTGAAGAAAGACAAATATGTCACATTTTTCTTGTCAGTATCTGAACTTAATGAAATTGTGTCCCTGAATTCCTCCTTGTCTTTCTCTCAACCTTCAACCCTCTCCTGAAATCCTGCTCCTTGCCCTTTCTCCTTGCTAACTGTGGACATCACTTATAGTTTAGCTTCTACCTTATTCACTCCACCACTGCAAGCTATAGATACAGAGATCATAATCCAGCATTTAAGTATGAATTTAGTAAATAGTTCACTGACTGCAGAAGGATGCCTTGTGTACTCACTTTAGTAACTGCTGAATTTAAGTTAACTCATGAAAAAAAAAAAAATTACTCTTGCCTTAATCTGCCTAGCCACTTCCTTTTCAGCTATTTTTCTTTGTCAAACTTACAGGCTGCATCATGTCCCATGTAAACCCTTTGGGGTAGCTTGGCCTTTTTATCTGTTTGTAAGTCTCCCACTGCAGAGCTGTTCCAAATCTGACTGGGATCTTTGAGTGCTACTAGTACAGTGAACATCTAGGTGTGTGAGTACTTAACCATTAGTTTCACATTGAAATGTGCCATCAGATATGAATTAATCTATTACCTAAATGCATAATAAGAAGTGGCTTTAAAGCTTACAGTGAAGTAAAAAGTGCCTTTTTCCTTTCCTTTCCAGTTGTCTCCAAAAAAAAAAAAAAAAGAAAAGAATTACAGGTGCCTTGGTCTTTTCTCCAGCAGAGGTCACAACAACATAAGATATTGCTCTGCATCCATGTGAGCAACTGCCCCAGGGAAGGATAAATCTTTACTATTTGATCCCATAAAAGTTGACAGAACTAAGGCTGCTAGTAGGGTTTCAGATCAACCATGAATTCGTGAGAACACCAGAAGTTTGCTGATGTGATGTTTGGACTAAAGTACAAGATTTTCTGTGCTGTTGTAATCTAAAGGGAACAAAGAATTTAATAGGCTGTCTGAAATAGTGCATGGGAAAATTAAGTAAAAAAAATAATCTTTCCAACATTAGTGTGTTTTTCAGATATAATAACAGGTAGTATAACTGCTTGGGAATAAGTCTATTTGTTTCTGTTTTTAAAAGCAGCATTGCTGAATCATATAGTGTGACCCATAGGTATTTTGCAGGCCAAAATAGTCCATCTATTCTCTCATTTCAAACATGACAATATGTAATGCGTGTTCAAAAAGCCAGTTTTAAACATTATTCATAAGTACATAGAAAAAAGGCAAACTTTAAACTCATCAAAGTGAGTTTTCATTTCAGGAGCTTCATTTGGGAAGGAAAAGTAATACCTTCTGTCTTACATGTTGTGTTAAAGTAACTGAGTAATGATTTTCATTTAGCTGGACAAATGCATAGATATGTGGAAATATTCAGATAGAAAAGCCTTTTCCAGAATAATTTGGGAAACGTTTTTGTAAAGCAAAGATGTTTGGAAAAACTCTAAATTGTTATTCCCTCAGTGCAGGTAGCAAATAGCTCTGCAAAGAATCCAGCACTACTCCATATCACAGAGCATCTGTAATGGCCCAAACACCACAATAATGAGAAAATGCATGCAGAGATAGGATTAAAGAAAAAGCCACAGCCTTTATAAACTGTGACAGAACAGGCTAGAGGCCGAGATGGTCCTGCCTCGCACAAACTGTCCATGTAGGTAAGTACAACGCAGCTTCAAACGCTGAAACATCCATTGCAGGAGGTTACAGGTACCTATCCCTTCTTTTCCACATCATGAGTGAACAGGATCAGGAAAACCTCAGACTACACCTTTCTGTTCCCTAACACAAAACAAGTATGAAGGTACAGGAAGGATCTTATTTCCAATGCAATCAATATAAGGCTGGTGGGCAGCCAGGTTCTGTGCACAGCAGTGGTATATCCAGTCCCCGCTTTGTATTTCAGTTAACGACAACAAATAAATGTACAGCAGCAAACAATACTGCCCCTAGAAAACCTCTAGCATTGCTCTAGAAAAGACAAATATCACCTTAACTCCAGCTACCACTTTGCAGTGTGGAGTAAGTACTTTCTGTCTCCTAAGGGTCACAGGCAAGACAAAATAGTATGGGAATCTCACAGAAAGTAACAAGGAAAGCTAACTCCAGGGGAAGTATGAATACAAAACCCAGCATCATCAGGATAATTTTCTTCACTGCATTCATTGCTATCAATATTTTATTACTTATGTATGGTTATTTTTCTGTAGTGTTTTATGATGTGCCAAAGATACACAGCAGAATTGCTTACGCTACATTTTAAGTGATGGTACCATCTCTGCACATGTGGTGAACTTTGGTTACACCCCAGCAAGGCTGCAGGAGACTCTGCTGCTTGAAACTGCTCTTTTAGTTTGGCCTCTCTTTCCTGGGTTTGTCTGCAAACAAATACATAGCCATCCAAAGTGACTCAGTTGAGACCTCTCTGCTGGATGGTCAAGGAACTAGTGGATACTTTTCCTGTGACAGCTGCACCTAGCTGAGAGTTACAAAGTAAGGAGCAGTAGCTGAATCCACAAAGACAGGCATTTAACTTCCACTTTCACTGTGTGTATTCAGAATTACAGAATAAAATTTTTCCCTTTCTTGCTGCCTTGCCTGAAGTTATCTGAATTTTCTGTGAAAACATCTTTCCACCAGCAAAGTTACCCTGGTACCCAAATGTCTGCTCGGACATGCATAGACCTGCTTAAAACTTGACTGTTACAAGTACCAAAAGCCAGGTCACCCAACATATGCCTAAATTATACTGAGAGTAACAAACTCAGATTCAGGTTTAAACCCTACCAGCTTTAAGTGTGTAACCATTGGAGAATGTGACTAACACTGTGTGAACAGTCAGGCCAGCGCTTCCTTTTTTCTGTACTAGGGTCCTGGTGGTAAATGGGGTTTGATGTGCAGGACTCCAGTTTCAAATGCCTGGTACCAGAATTTTCCCAGTCTTTTCTCTCTCCAGGAAATGCCAATACGGCAGCTTGCTCCGTAGATGGCACTTTCTCCTTTTCCCCTGTTTCCCTTGACACAAAGCACCCTTGTGCCAGGGATTGAGCCAATATGACTTCAGAGCCCAGTAATTACACTGAATATTCTTTACAAATACAGGAAGCTGGTCCTTAGTCCGTACTATGTTTAGTTGTCCCATTAATCTTGACTGTTTGGCAATTTTTAGCTCAGTGCTTAACATACAAGATTTTGCAGATTTCATTTTGATGTTCTTAATATGTGCACTTGGATACTGAGAGCTCAGGGCACCTCCTGGAAATGTTAATGGACAGCATGGTGCCTTCTAGTTAGACAGCAGCCCTGAGCATGGGAAATTCTGTGCTGTTTTGTCAGTCTCCTAGGAGTTCACAAGTGTGTTCTAGGACGGATTTCAATGAAGAAAGTTGGGGTTTTTTAAAGTTTTAATTTAATTGTACTGAAGCGCTACACATAATTTATATGGGATTGTGGCATAAAAAGTACCATTTTCTCCCAGACAGACAATGAAATAAAGAATATTTCAATCCTAGGTTAAAATAGGATCATTCCTGGTTCTGCAGTAACTATATCATGGTTCATTCATGTGTTTCTTATTTCACTGACAGACCAGGCAAGTTAAAGTAATGTTGTGCCATCAGCTCCTTGAGGCTAGGAACATTTCCTTTATATGAAACTTTCTGCAGGTATTCTTTTGACAGATGATTTTTGTTCATATACAGATTTTTTTTTTTTTTGTTTTTGTTGAGGAATTGTTTATATTGCATTATGGCAAAGGAAAAATATATTTACTGTGGAGAGCAAACAAGACCCATCTGTCACAAATGTCATAGCAATAGAATCAGATTTCACAGATAAGCCATTGTTCAAAACCTTCTTGAGATCTACATTAATAACTACATCAAAGATTGGGCTGAATGGCATCCTACCAATTAGTAGCTTATCTGTGGACGACTCCACTCTTTTACACAGCTATTTCTTAACAATTTTCTCCCCTTGAGGAGAAGGAAGAAAATATAAAAAGCTGAAACATAAATTAAATTAAATAAATTAGTTCCTCTAACTTGGCTCTCAAATGCCTTCTTCTCCTTTGCTAACTAGACAATATCACTCTAAATATTACTGATATCCAAGGGCTACATAGTGACTTTTTTGCCTTACGTACTTGCATTTCTTTTAAGTCTAAGCTTAGCTATGAATTCTCTGAATCTGCCTATTATGCTGAGTTTGTTCTATATAATTCTTTTTCTCAATTCTGAATGCTTCCTATATATGCTAATCTCTAGCCTTCTGAGATATGTGTTCCTTAAGGAAATACATAAGAAAGAGCTGTAAAGCTTAAGAGCCGGACTTCTTCGAAGATGACAGAAAAATATCATAGGGTGGAATGTTTAATTTATTGTCACTTTCAAATGTTGTAACCAGAAGTTCATTCTTACAAATGCTAATATATCTTACTTGCCTTAATTTTCCAGCCTATTACATAATATGAAACATTATCTTTCTATCTCTGCAAAAGGTTCAGTGTGTTTTTCCGCATCAACTCCCTATCGACTTTTTTGTGGGTATATATTTTCTCCTTTCTCAGTAAAGTTTCTTAATTTACTTTGTAGCTTTGTTTTGATTGTTTCTTCGAGCTTTACTTTTTAAATACATAAAGTTTTGGGGTGATAAAATCTTGTCCACCATATTCACTGGAGCCCCTCTGCCTTCAGCTGGTTATTATGAACAAGATTTGACCTTGGCATTATGGATTTTGCTAGGTGGTTGTAGTCCGCTGCCACTCACACTCATGGATTTTTGCATCAGTACTTTAGAGCAGAGAGTTTTCTCACAGAGAGAGCAATGACTAAAAAGTAAACAGATATTTTCTGTTTAATAATGTAGTGTCTTATTTATACAATGAGAATTTTAGTTTTAAATATTTAACTTGTTTCTGGATTCTCTCAACTGGTGTGCTCTTTTTTCTGTCATCACATATGTTACACATTTCCCTGGTTGAATACCATTATTAAAAGTCTCACCTTCAAAATAATTTATTCTATGCAGCATTCAGGAGAAAGATTAGTTTTAAAGATGTCCATTTGGTTTCTTTAAAAATTAAAGAGCTAAAATGCATCTTTCAGATAAAACATGCCTTTGGAAGTTAAAGCAGTAACAACATGCAAGCAGCCCTGAGGCAGTAAAGCACCAGACCACAATGAATAAATGGTTCTTCTATTCAGAGCATAGCAATGCTCATAGGAGATGTTTACCTGAATCACATGGATATCCGGACCTGTCAAAATTAATGCTAGTGACAACTGACACCACCAGAAATCTTCAGTTTAGTCTCTTCATGGATAATACTGAAGTTTTTGTACAGGCTATAGAGTATGCAGGCTGGTCTCTGTCGTTGACAAGTCAGTGCCAGGATGGACATTGCGGAGTGCTTCATTTAACAGTCAAAAATTATGTCAGACTCTTCTAGATTTGGTGATTGTGAAAAGTTTCTGTCTGTTAGGAATCGATCACTTTAACACACAGCTAGCTTCTCCCATACAGTTCTTCCTATGACATGAAGGAACTCTAATGAGCTGTGAATCTCTTCTTTCCAGCTGCAATAGGGACATAAAACCACACAAAAATCTGAGTCAAACTGACTCACCCCACTTTCTTCCCAGGCAGCCGCTTGTGTGCTAGGGAGGTAGGCACAGAAGGCAGCAATGAAAGTGCTAAGACCTTGGTCTGGACAGGTATGTTTGGTGTGAAGGAGAAGGCATATGTATTTGTCTTATATGTCCAGTATGTCAAAGTTTTAAACTTTCATAATCTCCTTTTATGAACCAAATTCTGCCATGTTCTGTTCTGGTAAATATATTCCATAATACAATGATTTACATATAAACTCATATTTCTGTATCATTTGCACAAGATTAGTACTTAAATGTAGTTTTTTTGTAAGCAAAGTGTTTACAGAAAAAAATAAGAAGGAAGCAAATAGGCAGTAAACATGTGCAACAAATAGATCTTATAAAAAATTAATCATTTGGTTAAATAATGTTTAAAAAAAAGTGTCTTCCAGTGTCCATAAAGCCACATACTTAAGTAGCCTAATTTCTAGCAGTGAATAAGCCAGTGGAAGTTAACTATTAAGCCTACATATTAATGGAGGCAGGGAAAAGTGACAGATAAAATGTTGAAGGTTTTGCAAGAGCTCCCTTGTTTACTGGGGGCTAATACGTCACATACAGAAAAGAAAACAATAGGACATAGAGACATATTGTCAGACATGATCTATCTTGTATCAGTGAATAGTGTAATGCATGGGCATTTTTCCTTTTGTTAAAGATAACTAAGACCTCTCTGAAGAGGACTACAGTAACTGAGCGCAGGCTGAGGAAGCATATTGTGAATGAAACACACACATGCTTTGCTAAATATTAAGGTTTAGGTTCCTGGGATACTTTCTCATGGAGAATGACCTTTCCTTAGTCTTAATGACACCAATTGTTGCTGTTTGCTTGCTGAGGTCTGGGGAGAAATGTAATGAAACCTAACCTTTCCATCAACAGATCAGCAAAATAGAAGATATGAAACATTGTTTATTAGACTGTGAAATTTCTTTAGCTCTATAGAGGGGACCGGGGGTTTTGCCCATTTCTATGGTGCCATGGCTAGTTGTCCATGTAAATAACTCCACAATTGTTTTCCTCAATCATATTGAAATTATTATGGCATTCAACATAACAAGTTAGTTTCATATTAAACAACTCCTTTATGTAGGTGTTAACAGAGAGACAGCCATGGAGCACAGGGGAGTATGTGCATCAAAAGAAGGAGGATGAAGTAGTGGAAAACTTACTGCTTTTCCCATTGCACATTAGATGCCATAAAGAAAGACTAACAAAGAACCTGTATGTTGGGCTTTTTGTGGAGATGGAATTTGGGTATATGAGCTGGGAGTGCTCCTCTCCTCGACCTCCTTATTATTACTTTGACTGTGATTGTTTCCCCTTACTTGGGATCAAACCTGAGAACAGGCTACCAGCAGGTGGCATGGAGAAGGCACTTTGTACCCAAGATCTTCTTTGTTGTTCTACTATTTGATGTGGTCTTGTAAAAGATTGCACCTCTTTCTTAATCATGTTGTTTTGCCTTTAGAACCCTACAGCCACAACAGCATTAACGGTGAGTGCTTGTGTCTCCTTCCTCCTTCATACCAAATCTCCCTCATAACATGTGGATATGTGGAGCTGTGACTTCAGATTCCTTCCTTTAGTTAACCTATGCCCAAGACGTCCTGTATTCAACAAACAGAATGCCTTTATTGCTCAGGACATTAAAATTAAATACTTACATTTATTTTATTTTAGAGAATTTTGACTTAGTACACAAAGAAGAAAGAGAAGACTAATTTTCCCTGGAAATTCCCCACTAAGAGAAAACAATAGGTTAAGAATATTGAATAATAATTAGCATATTAATACTAAATAAGTAATATACAATAAGTCTTTACTGTATATACTCCTCTGCTGGATAAATATCTGTAGACAGATTATGATTTTCTTTTATTCATTCATCATCCAAATGTATGCACTGGCATTTTTCCCTTAGTTTGAACTTGACTGATGTGCCCTATGAGGGCCCATGCATTGTGCTGAAAATAAGTGCTCTGCATGGATTCTTTTCCTCGAGGATTTCTGAAAATGCAGAAGGCCACAGAATCTTATGTCTTTTAAAGAATTCCATCAACACAGTGGATAAGCAGGGTCAAAGATTCTTTATGTAAGAGTCAGCTCTCTAATAGGCACTGTGCCGCTATGGACATTATTTGTCCATAATAACGGTTCTAAAATATGTGCTGATGTGTCTGTGCATCAGACATATTTATAGTCCAAATACAATGTTCACATGACACATTTCTTTCTTCACACTCATACAAAGTCTTTCTTGGTTCCTGAATATAGCAAATTGTGGACAGTATTGCTTGTTCTCTCTTGATTCACTTATTTGCCTGTAAGACATTCTTCTCTTCCAAGGGCAATAAATCTCTAATCTTGCTCAATTTTTCCAGGCTCATTCTTGCTGTCACCACACAGTGTTGTCCTCAGTCCTAAGCATGATCACTGTGTGTAGTAAGGAGCTATATTCAGAACTAATGTAGAATCCATGTTATTGGAGTCACCAACCTGCAAGGAACCCATAGGCAGGGCCTAGACAGCTTGCACCATTTGGCGAAGTATGATGATACAAAGGCGTTATTCTGTTTGCCACAGCCGGATTTGTGCTGTATGTATCACGCTATGTTATCAAAGCTTCTTAATAGTCCATAAAAAGGTACTGGTGGCTAAGGGAATTTTCCTGCTCTGACAGCGAGGGGATGGTGCCCAGTTGCAGTGGTTTGTTTAATAATTTGAAATGCTTGTCAGAGTTTGTCAAATTGCTCTTTATGTGCAAAGCCATCTTGGATTGGGGTGTAATGAGTATCCAAGCTATTATTTAGTCATAATCTTATACTCCACATAGTACTATAAGCAATATGAAGATATAAACTAAAATAATAAAACAAACCCTCTCCTTGCTGCTGTCTCTTCTAGCTTGCTTGTTTCTAAATAACCCTCAGTACTAATATAGTTTCTTGTAAGAGTTTGCTACTTCTATTCCACTCCCATCTAGGACAACTTTATTGTATTTTGGTTAATCCTTCTTCCAATTCTTTCTGCAACACCTGCTAGTCATGTGTAAAATCAGCTGTGGTCTCTTCCTCTTGCATGGACAGTTTATTTTACTGTGTATGAATCATCTTTGTTGCTGCCCTTTGAGGACTGTTTAACGAGTTGGATTTTCAATAGTCAAACCACCTGTCCAATTTTTCATGCAACAAGTGATTTATGTCTTTCCTACAAGACTATGCAGCATTTTATTTGACTGAGTCAGTTTATGTTGTGCTTCCAGATCTTTAACTTTTATTTCCAGAGCAGTATATTCATCGAGTCACTGTTGTTCTCTCAGCATAGCAAAGGTAATAATTCAGTCCTTAGGGCCTCCCACTAAGTTCACAGGAAACTATTATTCCCAAATTTTCAGAGACTCATTTTTTGCTGCTTTATTTTGAAGTGGACTTTTCCTAATGAGTTATTTAAATCTCACTTTTTAATAGAGTTATAGATGGAAGACAATATTAACACCAAGACAACTAGAGCATGACTTGAATGAGAAGAGGAACAGCAGAAGGATCAGACAGGACAAATAAAATCTGACAGCAAACATGATGATGGAGGAGCTGGGGAAGGACACTTCATCTATTAAACCCTTCATGTTAACTCTTACAGAATTATAATGAGATCTTACAGCGAGATCTTTCAGAAACCCAAGGTGATCCTTAGCTTTTCTTTCATTCCTCGTCAGACTCCTTATAGTTCTGCTATTGCTCCCTTCCTTTCTCCCTCTTTTTCCTGCACTTGTCTTTTCTGCACTTATCTTTTGTGTCCCAGATGGAATATCCCACTCTCCTCCCCCAAACCCCTTTGCCTGCCAAGATGTCACATCTTTCAAATTCCTCCCTAAAACCTACTTCATCAGGGAATTTTCACTCCTTATCCAAGCCAGATGCCTTTTTTGCTCTGAATATTTTTTCCATATCTTCTCTTGTCTGTCTTAAGACCTGGATATCTGGCAGTCGAGGATTATCAGTAATTTTCTTTCTTGAGACAGAATGAGAATTCCTTACAGCTTCACTATTTTGACTGAAATAGCCTGAGGATTCCTCTATCCTGCTGTTGCTATTCAACAGCTTCCCCCCTCTTAAAAAAAAAAAAAAAAGGTGTGTCAGGGGCAGGGATAGCCTCTGTGATGGCAAGACAATGGCTTTTATCACCCCAATTTTCTAGGACTTGCTTTTCTGTATGGTATAAAATTGCGTGAAACATAACTTTCCAAGAAGACTGCAAAAGCATCTCATTGGTCATACATTCATGAAAATTAAAGTAATGCATTCAATAGTATTAAGGGGATAGAAAGGTTGTTCACTGGAAAAAGAAATAGTCCCATTCAAATCTGCTGGGATTTTGCTGTACATTATTTATTCAGGCACCCACTGGCTTGGAGAACTATACGAAAAATATCACCATTTAAATCCAAACATGAAGTATAAATTTAGTAATTACTGCTGACTATAGCAGTCAGTTTTCAGGAGCTTTGAAAGGAAGTGCAGTAAGTTCATTTCTCTTGTTAATTTTTGTTCTCTGTGAAATGCTGACTACAACTTCCCTAACATTATAAGCAATATTTACATAAACTATTGCTCTTCTCACGTTTCATCCCAGTAAATTTCAGTGGTGCTGCTTTGGCATGTAACAGGAGTAACACGATACTGATTCCAGCACAGAAAGAAAAGGCCTCCTTAATTACCTGTGTAATATTTGTGGAGTTGAAGTCCTCATTTACTCCTACCCGGACTGGGTGATCATAAGTCACTGTACCCACATGCAGATATAATGCAAAGACATAGCGAAGGTATTTCACCATCCGATGGAGTCTTTAATACTATGAACACAGTTACAAACACGCTTAATTGTGAAAGGACATTTCTTGTTCTCACAGAGAGTTTGTATTATTGCACAATGTGTGCATTGTAGAGTGAAATGCACTCCTGACCTCGAATCTGAGTTAGTAACCAGGCAGCTGAGGAACAAATGGGACTATAGTCTGAAATTCGTCCGGGTTGGATACTTTGCCATGCACTGTGAACTGATGTGCTCTTTTAAGGTAAACTGGACTATGCAATTTAATGAGCCCTTGTTTGCCTCCTTCAAACATATCTCAAGTGTTTTAGACAAACACACACATATTGAATTCCTTACACTTACTAGATGCCAAAAGGTGTATCTCTTTACATTGGCATCTCATGGGAACAACTTCAGTGTGTCACCAGATTAACCCAAATCTATACTTAGCTCTGATGAAAACGTTGGGTGTTTCACCTTGGTTGAATTACAGTCTTTGCCTTCTTTTGCTCTTCTCTCTCTCTCTGTCTCTCATGTGTAGCATGGAAACACTTCTCTGACTTATTTTTTGAAAAAAATAAAAACCTAAAGTCACTAGTAGATGTTACATTTTGTTCACATTGAAACATTTAAATTGACGAAACAAGACCATTGCCAGCTTTCTTTTACCTGTAAATAAGAGAAAGACTCTGTCAATCATGAACTAAAATAGATTTACAATATTGCTGAGAACAGTATTAAAATATTTTAGGCATTGTAAAGAAGAATACATCCATGCATGCAAGTGTCAAGCTGATCCTTCTGCTATATACCTCTATTTATGTTGGCTTTTCCCTTTCCTTGGGTGATATTTCAAAGTCATTCTTTCTCGTGCTTGCAGTTGCAGGCAACGTAGCCTGGTAGGACTGGATTTGCAGTCCTAAGCTGCCAAAGGACACTGTAAGGAGATGATAATCAACTGCCCACGTAGTACACATTCAGAGGGGACCTGCTTCAGACCAGCCCTAGTCTGCTTCTAAGAGCTGAATGGTTATCAGTGATTGGATCATACCACACCAAGTGTGCAGCTTCTGGCTTAGCGTCATCAAAAAGGCAAGCAATTTTGCTCCCCTGTATCACTCTTCCATGTGAACTAAAGAAGGTAAGTGCAGATGATCAGGAATATAATTTCAGCAGTGCACTCCTGATCCAAACCAAAATGCAAATGTGGACTTATTGTCATTTGGTTTATTTATCCTCCTTTGAGACTTCTACAGTTGACTTCAGCAAAAGCAGAATTTAGACAGTAGAGAATTATGATGACCTATACCTGCTCTACATACTACTTTCCAACTCTTTAAGTATTTAATCTTTCATTGTATCCAGGTTTTCTCTAATACTATGTTCACTACCACCTTTAAAGTCTTTTGGAGTGTCTTGTCATTCTTTTCTCCTCTGCAGCTTATTTATTTAGATTTTTTTTTTTCTTTTCCCTTTGTTTGGCATTTATTTTGATTTCTGTGCTTCTGTACACTTTCCTCTGCTGAACAATCTCTGCTAATTATTGCCACAGTACTTTTTTACTTTTGATTCACTCTTCCTTCTTTTCCTTCTTCTATTATTTTGTTACTTGTTTCTTGATATGGGACTGGGATTGGGTTTGTCTGACAACTGTGAACAATGAAATTATTTCAGAGGCATATGTATGGGATGTGGAACTGACACCTTTCAAGAACAGATAATGTAGAGGCCTGTGGAGAGAGGTACTCGTGCCACAAGTCTTACGTCCAGTTCTTCAGTTCATGAAAAAAGGCATCCAAGGCATCCAGAGAAGAGTCATAGGGTGAAAGCCTGATCTGGGTTTTGTTTTAATCACCTTATTAAAAAAAAAAAAAAAAAAAAAAGATAGGCATATCCAGATGAACAAAACCTCTTTGCTTTCAATTCTGTGCACATTCTCTATACTTGCTGCTTAAAATGTTGTGGTGCTCTATGTTCTTAGTAATAGGCAGACCGTGTACATAAGGCTGTATGTAAGGCTGACCCTCCGTAACAAGAAATGAATTGTAGCTCTGGATTCAGTCTAGAGAAAATACGACCCTGTCAGTAGCAGGCTATGTAATTGCTGTACTTGGTGTCTGTAGACCACTGTCCCAAAGCTTATATCTGGCTGCTGCTGATGGTGAGTGGCCTTCAGAGGGTGCTGATAGCTGCACTAGCAGAGAACAGTGAAACACCGAAGCTGCACAGACAGAGAGACCTTAGAGTTTGTGATTAGCTTGGGACACATATCTGCAGAGGGCCTTTATGAGAATAAGCAGCCATATGAAAAAGGTGGTAAGGAAAAAGGATGAAGGGGAGCAATGGACTAGAGGAGGAAAGAGGAGGGAGGAAAACATGCAAGTCACAGGCAGGCATATGAGCACAGAAAAAATGGAGCAGGTATAAATCACAAAGGAGATTGCCTTCCCTTATCTCCCCTTCTCTTTCTTCTTTCCCTTCCATATTTCTTGCTTCTTATCTGTTAAGGTTTTTTTATATACTTAACACTACAAAGCCAAGTGCTGGCTTTTTTCATATAGTCCAGTGTTCTGTATGTTCATATCTTCCCATTTATAATACTGTCAGAGAATTAGGGACTTTAGTCTCCATATAGCCAATACAAGTATATTTCCAATGACCTAAACACACCATTGAGACAGTAGTGCCTCTTTAAGTACATAAAATATGTGCTACGTAGTGCCCAGTGGTAAACCAGTGTAACAGAAAAGACTAATGAAAGGAGCAATATTAGGTGTTGAAAGTGGACTTTAATATTGTTTAATATTTTCCAGATTACATTTGTGTACTATAATGAACAAATTCAGTAGTCTAAGAAATATATCTAAGAGAAGTCTATTATTTTTGAAAGATGCAGAAAAGTATCTATCTGCTAATTACCCATAAGTGCTTTTGTTAAGGCCACAAAGAACAGAAAATACAAAGAGAGCTTGCCATCTAACATTTAGAAAAGCATATAAATTCAAACTGTACCTGTAGAATACATTGAAAAAGGAACATTTTCACAGCACTACAGACATCTTCCACTGAAAATAAAATGTAGTTTATTCTGAACATGAATTTCAAAATTAGTTAGCTATGTATCAGGCATTAAAGTGTCCTTTTCTCAGTTAATTACATTAAAATTTTCTACATTATTCTTTATACTGGTAATGTAAGCAAGTACTTCTTATGCAATCAGAAAGCAAAAAGGTTAATGAATAATTTGGGATGTAAATCTTTCCAGAATTCAGATAGCCTTTTCAGATTCATTTGAAGATGCTGAATTCTGCATCTCAAGCAGCATTATGAGTTCTTCTGTGGGATTTTGATTGTGACAGTCTTAACTTCTGTGTATTCATGAATGCCATATTCTCCCCTAGATAAAAGAGAACCAAGAGCAATATTTATGTTAATGCTTTTTATATGAGTTATGTCCTGGATGGGATTTTTGGTGGTGCTGTGCAATTGGCCAGATGTATGACAAGTATACTGGACATATTCGGAAGACATCTGTGCAGCTAGACTGCTGCTGGAAGCCTTTCAAAAAGCTACAGCAGCTGTCTCCTGAGAGAAGTGGGGGAGAAAGCAATTTCATTTCTGTGCAAAAGAATAGCGTTTAATAAGTTTAGTGCATTTCTCAACTGGTTTTCTGTGCAGGAAATCAAGCACATTAGGTCTTCACAAGCATGCTCAACAAGTTATTTGCAAAGGCCTTCCTCTGATGTCCAGACTTTTCTCGAGCCAAAGAACAGACACTTCATCTCAAGTAAATGGGGGACATAATTAATCTACTATGAAGTCTTACAGACAGTAAAAACCACTTAAATCTTACTGACATGTTATTAGCATGAATCCACCTTTATGTTTTACATGATGAGATGAACCTTGCTTGTGCCTAGATGTTTGACATCTGGCACAGTCAAACTATTTAGACATAATTAATTGTTTTATAGAACAAGAGTTTGCTACAGTATAATGTTATCCAGTTCTCACTGCCATCTTACTAGATACATATTTATGCAAAACAGAAATCTGTGCTCAGGACTCTCATGCTGTGCGAAAATGTTTACTGATTCTCTTCATTTTTGAAGAGGCATTCTGTAAGAATGTGACATTCAGTAGTTTAATTTATAATGTTATTATTCCAAGAATTATAGAGGGAATTTTATTGTGGGAATCAAGGAAGTCAATGGCTTGACAAACTGTCTTCCTGATTATTGATTGCGACATGTTTACAAAACTTTTTTCCATGGCAGACATCTGTCTGGTACTAATTCCTTCCTTGCCCTTTAGCAGGAATATTTTTATTGGTCCACTAATTTTGATTTTGAACCAAGCATTAGGGAAACTTCCTTTACACAAAAGCTTAACTGCTTCAAAATGCACTGTTATAGAGAATATCAATCTTTATGATAGCTTGTTATTGTTTTCCTGCTATTTCCAGCAAATGAATCCCCAAAATATTTCTGCAAAAGGCTGTGATTCAGAATTGACGATCTTCCAATTTTTGGCACCCAGCAAAGGCAAAACTGTCCTTGATAGTAATGGCCTAAATTTTTTTTCTTTTTTTTTTTTCATTTTGACATTTTCTAAAGCTTTTAGCATTGGCATAACTCTGTTTCCTTTGAAGTCAGTGGGAGCTTTGCCATAAGGAGCAGATTGAGTCCAGTGATGAGCAAGCATGAAAACCCTAGCCTTTATCTCTTAAAAAAAAAAAGAGAAAAAGAAGCTCTGAAGCACTTCACCTGCACATATATTTTTTAATTACTTCCATTATTCATTAGAAGCACTATGCATTTGGCTTAATAAAAGGGAAAACTTACATATTTTGATTTTTATTCATTGCTTTAAAAATTATTTGTTGTTCCCAGATATATGGCATTTTTAGCAAAGGACTGCTTGTGGTTTATGTTCCAGAAAACCCCAGAAGACGTAGTTCTACATGATGTAATGAACATGTATGACATCAAATGTTTCCTCATGTAACACATTACATGATTCTCTTGCTAATATGAAGATTAGGATGAATATAGGTAAGACAGGACATGATTCAAATTGAAAGTGGAGTAAACCTTAGAAGTTTGAAAGAATTTTATTAGCTTATCTTTTCTGTATACTCCTCCACTTCTAAGTTGAGAAAAGACCAAAGGTCCAAAGACTACAGAGTACTATTTTTATCATAGCTTTTGACCAAGCTGGAATGTACTACAAAAACATTGTTGTCACAGGACTTTTTAAACTGAAAACTCTTGTTTAAATCAAGGATTTTGAAATATCTTGTGTTTTCAAATACGTAGCACTTAAAGGGGATTCCACAAACTACACACACATATACCTTTGTGCAAATGTCTCTCTCTATATATATGCAAAAAATGTAAACCGTAAACCATAAGCATAATGATCAGTTTTGTCTATCAGTAAACCACAAGCTACTAAAAATGGTAATTTTGAAAAAGTGTATATCTAAGTAGTTTTCTTATTTGTTTTATAGAGGAATTCTTTGCTTGACATTGGCTCTGACAACATGAAGCCTTTAAACACTGTATAGACTAATTTGATAATATTTTAAACTGGGCATCCTAGTTAAGAATGTTTAAAGTTGGGTTTTGGAATTCCATTTTGCAGTTCCTGTGAATCAACAGTTTTAAAAGTATTTACTTACATTTCTCGTCCATTTCCTGACATCTTAAATCCTCCAAAAGGACACTGAGCAGACATTGCACTATAGCAATTAACCCTGGAAGAACAGGAAAGTTACTTTTGACAGTGAAACAACTTTTTTCACTTCTGAACAATCTGTGTTTTTCTGTTGACTGTAAAAAACCTGTGGTGATATTCACAACCTATATCTGAGTAATATATTTGCAAAAATATGTGTAGTTCAAGGTTTAGAGACCAGAAACTACACTTGTAATCAGGGTTCTAACACTCATCAAGGGTCTTCAAGCAGAGTGACAGTCATATCTTTCTCTGATATTTATGATAAAATTCCTTGCTAACTAGTGCATAAGCTCTCAAACCAAAGACTAGTCACAGTTAAGCCTTCTGCAGGTACACTTCCAATAGATAAATTCAGGATTGCTTCAGTATACCTTTAGGAAGTTTTGTTTGGTTCTACTCAATGTTAAACCATATTCTGTATTGTGGTTGAGAACAAAAATACAATAATGAGTAAGAAAGGAATTTCACAGGAGAATTTGTAGTATGAAGAGTTTTAGCAGAATGTGCATCCTGTTCCCTAGGTGAGGAGATGGCTTTGTCTTGCAGCATTATCAACTCAGGTATTCTGTATTTTCATGTTTTATAATTTCTCCTGCTACCAGTCTACAGGTTTCAACAAATGAGGTTCTGCTCATATTTAAGGATTCTTAGACAGACCAGCAATCATGTAAGAGTAAAAACCAAAGTTTCCAATTTTATTTTAAATTTTCTTCCATTTAAAGAATACCAACTCCCAAGTCAAAACTCTTAACTTATTTTTAGAAAGCATATGTTTTTAGGTCACTGGACCTGGCAGGAATTTGTGCTGGTTGCAAGTCCTTTCAGATAAAATGTAAATTGGACAAAGGTTTTGTGTTCAAGAAAAGTGGTTGTTCTCTTTCTGATGCAGTGATGTAATTGCAGGCAAATGAAGGTCTCTGTCAGTGATACTCATTAGACTCAAGTCTGCTATTCCTCCCAGCTCTCACTCTTGCATCTCTCGGCCTTTGCCTTTCCAACTCCATATAGGTTGCCTCTTTCTTTTCCATCACTGGAAAAAGTTGTCCTTGTAGCATTTCCCCCACTCGCATTTCTTTCCTTTTTTTCAACCACATTTTATCAATCTTTTCGATCACACGTGAATGTTCTGCCCAGGTTAATGGCAACAAAACTTCAGATAATTCATTTGTTTACACAGTACAGAAAATGATCCTCACAAATTAAGTATGTATTGGGATATCCTCAGATCCTGAATAGAAAGGTAAGTAGCACTCTCACTGTACTTCCTTTTGTCTCCTCTCCTTTTTAGCAAATCAATTTCCTTTTTTAGACTAAGTTTACAGAACAATTGTGTGCAGACTTACAAGAAATATTTATTTAATAGCACTTTAAGTATGGAAAGGTGAAGAGAAGAGAGACAGAGGAGGCTGGCATTAATCTACCTCTCTAAAGATTACAAGGAGTTGAAATATAAAAGTGCACCACCCAAAGAAGTGTTAAAATGTCCTACAGTTACTGTCATTGGCACCTGGAGCTCTGAAGGAAGAATTAAAAAAAGCCATTACTTACCATACTGTTCCAGCCTGAAGAGCAGCTGCAAACGTCAGTGCTTTATCAATGTCTTTGGTAAAAACTGCTGCTGCTAAGCCATAGGTAGTATTATTTGCCCTCTTGATAACTTCATCTATGGTTTTAAACTTCATGATTTGTTGAACAGGTCCAAATATCTGTTACAGACACATATAAACATATGAAGTAGACTAGCATAACTTACTATCGTAAATAATTTATATTTTTTAAATTTATTTCTGTCAGATGGCCTTATTACTGAATTCATTCAGTCAAGAGTGTACATCTCAGAATAGAGTTCTAAAAAGGATTATAAATTCACACAAAGATAAGATTTTTGTAGTATGAGGCAAATCAAGATAGCCTATTATAAAATGATTACTAAACCAATAAATAAATAAAAAAAACCCAGTAAATTGTGAAAACAAATAAATAAAGATTAAAAGTTACCCACCATAAAGGTAGTTAGCATGGAGTCACAGTGTGTTGCATATCCATACTGGTTACCAATGAACTGGTATTTTCTTGGTAAGTTCCAGTTTTAGAGCTGAGAAAGACATTCAGCTTTTCCTTCCTCTAAACTTTGTATTAGACTTTCATCTCTGCAGGTAGCTGCACAGCTGAGCATGTATGCCAAGTGAAACAACTAATTCTGCTTTCCATATGGGTGTTATGTGACATAATAGTCCCCCAGGCTCAGTTTTCCCACTACCGCTGCTCTGTGTTCTCAGCCAGAGGTGCCCATGCCTACCATGCAGTGCCAAGGCTGTGTAGAGCGGGGGGTTATTACCACATCTAATTACTTCCGCTCCCGTAGATTGTGAGATTTCCACTTGATTTTGCTGGAAAGTGCTAGTTTCTAACCAGATTTGCAGGGATTGATTTACACAGATCAGAAAACCACTGAATGTTCCCCCATTGTTCAAGCTGTGAGTTTCAGAACCTGGATATTCTTTAAATTGCCTTGGCTCTCTGGGGTTTCGTTATTCAATACACTCAAAATAGCATGAAAGAAGCAGTTCTTGTACTGCTGACCCAAAGGAAACTAACAGATCTGTGAAAAAACATACCTCTGTGCAGTTTCCAACCTGCCTCCCAGACCAGCAGAAACAATTCAAATTATTCCTCATACAGCTTTCTCCTTTTTCACAGCTCTCTCCCTGACACAACTAACTCTAGATGCTCTGGTGTTCATTTTTACTCACCCTGTTGACTCTTGCTGAATGTACTAAGTATGTTCAGCAGACTGCATCAGCCCAGTATCGCTTGCTATATAAAGCAACACCCAGATTTGTAACAAATTTGAAGGAGCTGTCTAGTATGAAGAAGTATAATGGACACCAACTGCAGCACAACTTCAGCAGTTGTTAGTCAAGATGAATGTAAAAAAACATATGAAAAACCCCTGTTTTTCTCAATGACATAGCAGCTCTGCACTCTTAACTGTCCCGTTCCTTGTAGATGATCACTGATGGCCTGGAACTGCCACCTTAGTTGGGTCAGCAAAAGCTCTTTCAACACTGTGTAAACACATCTGCAAACTGTTCTAAGTTAAATAACTCAGCAAAGGAAAAACTCTGCTTTGCTATAATTGCCACGAACAAAATGCCTGTGGAAGCACAATCTAACTATTTTCTCTTATTGCAAAATAGCTTCTTCATGCATATTTTGTCCAAACCTCAACTTAAGTGGCTCCTTAGGCAGTGCAAAGAGTTCACAAGCTGTGCCTTCAAGGTTTGCTTCTCTGTTACAGGTTACTGTGACTCTGATATGTGAGACATGGGCAGAATGGGGTGATGTAAGCAATCCAAACTTCAGCATTTCTTATCTACTGCCAGCTTAAGCTGGAGCCTTTGTTGGCAGGCCAGCCTCATGCTCCTCTCCCTCACCTCCACAGAGTTGGTGAAACAGGCATCAGAAACCAAGAAAAGCATTTTAAACACCAGGGGGATGGAACAACAGATTTACTGAGAGTGGTTTTATGTAGCCACTTGACCTCCTAAATGGATATTTTGTACAGACATTTAAACACTTGATCTCCAGTGAGAGTAAAGACTACCAAGAATTCATTTACCTCTTCTTTGGCGATGCGCATATCATCTGTAACATCAGAAAAAACTGTGGGCTGGATGAAGTAACCTTTGTCTCCCCATGGACCTCCTCCACATTCCAGTTTGGCTCCTTCTTTTTTCCCACTCTCAATTAGCTCCAGGATTTTTTGAAATTGCTCCTTATCAATCTAAAGATTTTAGATTAGATAAAATTTGGATTAGAAAAAGATATTGCAGGGATGAAAACAACACACACTAATAGGAATTGTTCTTCTAACTCATTAACCGAAACCTAACAATGTTCCAGCTTTGTTTAATTGCATGTGTTGAAGTGGAACCGCTGGAAAACCCTGCAAATATTCTTGTCACTAACTTCTCAAAACCTTGCAGGCTTTCCTCAAATAGTCAAGTAATCAGAAATTTTGACATAGGAGTATCAGTTGTAGAGGGACTGATATCCTGGTTTTCTTTAGTAAGAAAAGACAAAAAAAATCTATACAATGAATGTGTTTTATACTTCTCACAGTACTCTTGCCAACTGCAAATGATTCCTTGAAATAAAAATTGCTGAACTTGATTCTGCAGAAATAACAGAGGGTTTGATCTAGCCCACAAGACTCTTCTGTACTTCACTAAGTTTGGTAGATTGGCCATACTGTTTTCCTAAACTATTAAAGGAAGTTAAAAAGCAACAATAAAATATACCTGAAATTCAATGCTGTTTTCAGTTCTTTCTGATTTATTAGTGGAATAAGGACATTTACATTGTAGTTTGAGAAACACAGATGGCAGATTGTTTATGGTATGAAGCCAATCTCTGCCCCTCCACTTGCCCAAGCCTATTAACAAATTGAACATATATGCCAAGAATATTGCAGTTTGGGTCTATACTGTAGCAAAATGCATGATCTTTGACTGGAAAAGGAGTTTATGGTGGCAGTACAGTAGGGGCCCTTATATTTCTCTAACCCCTTCTAGTTTTCAGTGACAAAGTGAATACAAGGAAATAGTGCAAATAGGGACTAGAAACAGATCACACATTGTTTCCTCTCCTCCCCTCTGCAAACTAACCAATCACCACTTCAAGCGTGAAGGGAGATCATGCACAAGATAACATTTATATTAAGAAAAACTCAATGGTAAAACTTGTTTGGCAGAGGCCTCTAACACCCTCTTTTTTGTTTTCTTCTTTTTTTTTTTTTTCATTTGTTCCATTTTCATGATTCTTTTCTTCCCTCTTTCAGAGTCCAGCCCTTCAAGCATTGGCTCAGGAAGATACTGAGATTACTTCTAGGGGTGACTCTTGCACAGAAGCTTCTTGTCTGTGATCATACTCATCAGTCAGCAGAGTAGGTGTGTATCATCTTATTCTCTTGTTTGTGCAATGAAAACGTCACATTTCAAGTTTAAGCAACAAGTTTTACCATGGTCATGGAACAGAACAACATTTTCAAGGGTTTTGGGGAATCCTGGATGGGTATTAGACTAAACAGCTATTCAGCCAAAGCTGTGATAAAAGCCTATATTTATAAGGATATGAATTTATAAGGATATTTATAGGGAGGTGATTTTTAGTCCTCTGTGCTCCCTTTGTCATTTTGCTTTCAAACAATTGCCTTACTGAATGCTTAAGACATAAAATTTCTGCTACCCTGGTGGCCAAATATCTCTTGTGCATAAACATCTTGAAGAGAAGATGAGGTTTAGATGATACAGCTCACGTTGCTGTCAGTTGTTCCTTTGTTATTATTATCATCATTATTTTTATTAATAATGTGTGAATTAGCATTTATATGATCTTTTGAATTCCAGTAGGGCCTTTGGCTCTTCTTTGGTGCCCACTGTGCAAAGCATTACTCAAACTTGCTGCCTCAGGCCAGTGTTGCCCCAGAGGGCCTGGGCACTGGAGGACAAAGACGGCCTTCTAGGAGGCTCCACGACAAAAGAGCACAGTGAATATGACTGATACAGGCTATCATTTTTTGTTTCTAGAAAGAATTAGTCAAAGCACAACAAGGAATTTGAAGACAAAGAGAGATATTTAACATAATTACCACAAAAGGAATGCACCTAAACTGCATGGTTACAATTTTCCATTAAATGGGATCATACCAGCTCTAAAAAAACCCAACTTTGCTAACCTATAAAAAAGTTAAGATTTCTGCTAAAGCTTACTAAGAAAAAAAAAAGAGGTCAAGAAAGCCAAATGATGAGACTGGAGGAGAAAAGGGTCTTCATGCTCTTTCAAATGTTTTCAGTAATGCTTTTTTCACTTTTGACCTTCTTTTTTTTTTTTTTTTTTTTTTTTAGTTAAAGTTTACTTTCATCTCTCATTTAAATTATTAGCAAGAATTTCAAACTCAATAAAGCCATAATAACATGAGAGTAGATTCCTGTTAGTTTGATATTAGCTGTACACCAGACACCTGGAGTTTACTGGTTTCAATCTTCCTGTCCTCTGGCACTTAAATTTATTCAGCTGAACGTATTGGCTTGTTAGCAAGACACATTGTAGAATAGCAAATAGCATCCTTACTATTTTTAAATTCACCAAAATTTGTGGGGCTTAGAATGCAGTTTTCCAGTTTACTTGGTGTCTTTGGTTACATAAAATGACTGTGATAACCAATGAAGAACATGTTACATTATCAAATATGTGGGAGTTACTTTGTCTCCAACTTTTGCTTTGTCTCTAATACAGTTCCTTTATTCTGTGGCAGTCAATTATGTGCATAATAGCTCTGCCAAGAAAAAATATATCCCATAGTACAAGCTGATATGGGAATAAGACTCTAGATGACATTTAACAGGGTTCTAATGTGATCCACTGAATCCATAGCATTGTGATAGCTATGCTCTTTAAAGCTGCATTTTAGCATTCATTTTATGGGGAAGCTGTTGGCACAACCTTTTAACATAAGTTGGAAAAAGTACAGAATTATACATTTTAATTGTGTAATATTCTAAAACTGAAACCAGGATAATGAAACACTAGCACATTGAAAAAGGGGAACAGACACTATCAAATTTTATTTCCTCAAGCTACTCACTTACAGTGGCACTATTTGAATATAATGTTAGCAATATCTGATTGTACTCGCACTTTTACAGCTGTTTCATTGGAGTTTTCTCAAAACATTTCAGTTCTATATAATTGTTCTCATTCCATAATAAAAAGGAACTAGAGAAGAGAAAGAAATCTCACCCTTAGGCCTATGATAGTGACACAAACAACCATCACTCCAGTTTCTTCCTCCTGATTCTCTAGACTAACCCCTAGACAACTGTACTTAGCCTTGAAACTAATGCAACAATAGCTTTAGAAGTACATTAAACTGTGATGTGTCACAATTACACTGGAAACATGTAACATTACTTACTTGAGGGCCTTGCTGTACACCAGGCAACAGAGGATTCCCAAGAGTATAATTCTTTGCTCGTTCAATGCTCCGGCGAACAAACTCATCATAAACAGGCTCTTCCACAAAAATCCTAGATCCTGCTATACAACACTGTCCCTGGTGGTAGAACAGACCAATATGTGCAAATTCCACAGCAGTGTCCACTGCAAAGAAATGCAGAGTTCATCAGATTATAAACTTGAAAGGTCACATCATAAATTCTTTACAAACATTTCTCAGTTCCTTTTTTAGCACTTTTTATTTTTATGGTCCTTTAAAACACAGAAATTCATCTATTTATTTATGTCCAAAACTACTCTTATCAAGACTAGCATGGTACTCCTAGACAAACACACATTCATCTGTTCTATGTGAAATGTAGATTCAAGATTATTTCCCCTATCAGCAGTACCAAGAGGAGTATTCAGCTAGAAGGTTAATAAACCTGTATAAGATCCATCTAGCTGCTTTTGCTTCTGCATTCATGCTGGATTAGGATGGTCCTTAATTACAGTAAGGGTGGACAGGTTGTCAGAGGTTCATATTCATTCAGGAGCCACCAGTTTTTGGTGGCAATCTAATTTAAAACTATGGTGTGATTAGAAAATTTAAAAAATTACTCCTTCATTAAACAGGTACAAATAATTTACTGACAATGAAAAGAAAAAGAACATGTGACTTGCAAAAGTAGTAGGTTTATATAATAAAAATGGTACTAACAGTCTGCATCTGCAAATATAATGTTAGGACTTTTTCCTCCAAGTTCCAATGTAACTCTCTTCAGATTGCTCTTCCCTGCTGCTTCTTTAATCAGTTTGCCAACCTAAAAGGTAGGGAGAGGACAACTTCATCTCAAAAACTTTATTATGATCTCAATAACACTTCTCTGAGTTCCTCAACAGTGAAAATTTGTTTGCAGTTGTCTGCTATTCCAGTAATTTTAGAAATGAAAAATAAATTAACAAAAATAAAAATTGAAGAGTCAGGATGCAGGTGACTTGCAGTCTACAAACCAGGAATGCTTTCTAGGAAAGATTGCCCCACGGACACACTCATGTTACTTGCCAAAGATGTCTGATGCTTTTTTGGTTACCACCACTCTACTTGCTTTTATCTGTGATCTAAAGTAGGCACTGATTCTGCTCTGCCAGTTACTCCCATTAGGCTGAAATTCCCATGTTTTATACATGGGAAAGCCCTTTGATGCACAAAGTTTATGAGAGAAAAAGTAGATACCTACACTGCCTGCATGGCCAACTCTTCCTTACTCCAGTTTCTCCCTTAGAATAAAAAAAAGAAGAGGAGATGGACACTGTGAGGCAGAACCCTTACCCTGCTTCTTTCCACTGATGGAATAATTAAAGGAACTACTTAATATGAATTGTCCTGGAGAAACTATGAAGGAAAAACATGCTTGTAACCCTTGTGGTTTTGGTCTGTAACTGCTCTTGTGTAGCAACCATTAGATAGCTTCCTCCCTCTGCCCACCTTCCTGCCTTCATTTCTTGCTGCTAAATTACACCATCAGAAGAATAGGACTGCCTCCAAAGTCTATGAATACACCCCCTGGTCCACCTGCCTTTGGAGGGATGTGGCACTGAGAATTGTAGTTGTTACTATCCATTGGCAACATCTGTGGGGTATTTCTCAGATGTCACATTTTTGGGTTGTTTTCTTTTCCTGTTACTTTAGAGCTAAATGTTTCTAAGAGTAAACATAGCTCTTGCTCTTGGTGTCTACTGATCCTTTACATGAGGGAATGACATTTATATTTAGAGTGTACATCCAAGAAGTTAAGAGACCAGTTGGCAGCTCTTCTATGTAGCATGCGTACAGACAGATAATATAATGTACTGTAATTAAGGATATAGTTATATAATGCCTGCACTGAGAAATCTTCAATGACATCACCTGCTGTTCTTCAGACTGAAGGTTACAGAAAATTAAGTGACCTTCCTTTCAATTATTAAACTGACACATATTCAAATATACTTTTAAGACCACCCAAGTGATCATCAGTATCATTTAAATACCAAAAAGCCATCACCTCACCTAAGTGTGTGGAGAACCAGGAATGAGTTTTCTGAAGTACCTTCCTACCATCCTGTTGTTACTAAAATTAAACAAAACGGAGCACAGTCTGTTTCACATTTTGCATTTCTTTTAAAAAAATTATTCTTTTAAAAAAAAAAGGCAAAAAGTTATGAAAATGTTTCCTTTTAAAGGACAAGACTTCAAATAGCCTTGGTATACGAGAACTTATTGTATCTCATGGAGTGACTTTGTTTGAAGGGCTTTCCTGCAATACAAACATTGTTTAAATATGTTTAAAGTTAATAATAACCAACAAATCATTAAACAGACTTTGTTTAACAAACCAGCAGCCAAAAGAAAGAAAACAGTTAAAATAGTTACATAGAACAAGTTAGACAGTAAATCATTACTGGGAATCAGAGGGGCACATTTCCTGCTTGTATTTTCTTGCATTCATTATAGTACCTCTGTAGAGCCTGTGAAAGCTACTTTATCTACATCCATGTGGTGAGAAATTGCTGCTCCAGCGGTGGGTCCAAAGCCTGGCACAATGTTCACAACTCCAGGTGGAAAACCTGCCTGAATTGTAAGAGAGATCCCTGTAAATTTGGGGAAGGATGACTAGAAGACCATGTCTTATAAACTGTTACTTCCCTTTTCACTTCTCCCACCACCTTTTCTCAGTCATGCAATTATTCTCAGCCCTAGAGCCCCGAATGTGTTCATTCTCACATGATTTACACTCTCTTTCCCTCACCTGTCTTTTAGGTTATTGAACTGGCTCTTTAAAAAAAGAACATTTTATTTTAGTTATTTTTCAGTGTCATTGCAAAAGAATAATTTTTTTTTTCCTCCCCAATCAGATGTGTAAAGAAAAAGATTGCTTAATTTCATGTCTTCTTCATCAAAGTTATCTGAATCATTCATCCTGTGTGCTTGCTGACTTCTGCTCATGAGATGGAATTTAATTAATGAACTGCTAACTTACACTGAAATTCTATTAAGAAAAATTATGGAAATAGTACTTCAAACTCAATGTCTTTACTTCTTCCCTGGACATGGGTTGAAAGTAGAGAGTGAGCAACATGAAGGTTTACAGCACAAAAAAGGCAGATCAGCTACCAGGCATGAAAGAGCTGGCTACCTGAGATATGCACAGTTCCAGTATTTCCAGTTTTCTATTTAAAGAAGCTTTTCCTGTCGGCCAAATCAAATCTATTGTTTCCCACCAATTCTGTATTAGTTATATTCCATTCATAGGCAAAATAAGTTATTTTCTTCCAAAAGCTTGTCAGGGAAATTCCCATGGATGTATGAAGTGCGACTGGATTTCCTGTTGGCAGCTATGGGATCTCAATGGCACTTGCAGAGCAAGCATAAAATTAAAAGACCAAAAAGTTGCATTTCCTGTGTTATCACTTAAATGAGTCTCTTCTTAGTGTTAAACAGGACTTTGGAATTACATGCAAAGGTTCCATTTTCTTTTGGAAAATGGTGAATTTCAACTGGTGAGTTACAGCTCCTAAACCTCATTATGGACACCAGACCATTACTTTTGTTTGAGCAACTTAGGTTCCTTACAGGTTTGTGCTCAGATACATTCTATCAATGCTTTTTATGCTCATTTCATATTCCAGATTAATATTTACCCCAGAACTGATGAGACAATGAGGTTCCTTCCATTTGCTTAGCATTGTGTTTCACAATTTGTAGAGAAAAGTAAGAAGACTATTTTTTATGGGACACTGTCTCACTTTGGGCATTTAATTTCCATGTCTGTATTAGAAGCTATTCTCTACCTATTAGCAAAGAAACCTTGTGAGGACTATTAAAATGGTTAGTGAGAATTACCAAAAGTGACTATTTTTTTTTTTTTAACATGGACACTGGAGAACTAGAAAGTTAAATTAGATCTTTAGATAGTTTCACAGGAAGTCTAAAACAGCTACTGAAGTGATCACTGAGGTTTTGATCACTATCAGGGATTTAGGGTTCAACTTTATTTGAGTAATCTGAGTGTAAATTAAAACTCAGCTAGCTTTGGGTGAATAAACCTTGAAGGACTTGATAACATAAATATTTGTCTTTTTTTAAAGATCTACAATATCTGTCAGATAACACAACAAAGACATTTAACAATTATATACTTAAGCTTCTCATCCAGTGGAACACTGAGGGAATGGGTAAAATGACAACCATTTTGCCTTTTACTAAAAATACTCTAGCATTATACCAGTCATTACCACTCTGTAACCATTGTAAGTGTGCATACAAAATGGACCACTGATCACATTCCCACTTGTGAGGTCTCCTTTCAGGAAATCAGAATGTCAGAATAGAGACTTCATTAGAACAGAGTTACTTTCCTTGTAAAGTTGTTTTTTTTTCAGAGAAATATACTTTCTGATACTTATTGTTAAAAATGAATAGAAACCGTATCTCTGATTTTTTTTAAAGCAATTCCTCCTCCCCAATATTATCTAATAGCATTTACTATGTGACGCAATAGCAAGATTTGGCTCCTTCCTGATAGTCATTCAGTTTCTGTGAAATATTAACACATAAACAGTCGGTATGCTCTGCTGAATCATTGTTTTGAAGCAGAATAATAAAATGTGCCAAGTCATTTCCATTAACACTCTGCAAGGTTATTGTGCTGGTGATTATTGACATCTGTGCCAACTCTTCAAACATGTTAGATTACATTTGTTGATTTTATTGGGAAGCAAGATAGCTAAACTATTTAACTGTTCTTCTTTGGGTGTTTACTAGGCTGGGCACAATAGCCAAAGTAACTTTGGAGACACTGAAGAAAGTACCACACTCTTGTGTTCAAGAGCACAAAGTGTATTCTCCCAGTTTCTGTGTGAGGAGAGTTCACAAGTTTGGCAGCAGTCACCAGTTCAATTTTACAGCTACTCGTTAATAATAAACCCTGGTGGATGAAAAGTTCGTTCAATTAAAACATTATAATAATGAGCTGTACACACAGGTCCTTTTCTGTGATAACTATGCTATTAAAGTCATTGCCAACCACCTCTAAGTACTCTGCTCTTGATTCCTTGTTTGCTTTTGGCTTTGAAAGGTACTGTGCTTTTGTAATACAAACATGTTTGCCAAGGAATGGAGTTTACTAAATTACTATTGGGGGGGGGGGGGGGGGGGGGTTTGTGTGTGGACTAGGCTGAAAGAGATGCGTGCTTTTGCCCTGGATTTGCTTCACTGGTTTACAGTAAGGTAAGTTCCATAGTACAAGGCTAGACATGCAATGAGAAGTACTTGCAGAGGACAGCCTGGCTTATATTACCTCTGTGGCATTTCAGCTGCAGTATACTCTTACATTTCTGAGAAGGGCAAAAAACTCTGTTGTTGATGACTTACCTCTTTAATTAAGGATCCCATGTAAAGGGCAGTCAGTGGAGTTTGTTCTGCTGGTTTGACAACCACTGTGTTTCCACAACAAAGGGCAGGGGCGATCTTCCAGATGAACATAACCAATGGGAAGTTCCACTGAAAGACAGACGAGAAGGTGTATCCTATTTCTCATATATCACCAAAATGCCTTTTCTTTTTCTATGATAATAGTGTGAATTGTCAGCTGGGTGGTTGAACTCTTTGTTGAACTCCTTTCAGAATGAAGATATTTTGAAAAAGCAAGCCATGTTATACAAAGACCAGTGATTTTGGTCTATGTGAGTGCATGGGATCCAATGTTTTAGTTAAAAGCTCAAGAGACAATAAGTCTACTCCTCTAACAAAGCCTTACAGAAAGATGCTGGATTAGTGTGAAATTGGGAGTTTTGCTATCTTAAATGATCACATGCATCATCAATTCAGTTTTCTAAGGGAGACAAGATAATAACATGTAATTCTGCCCCTGTGCTCTTCTCCGGATGTTTCACTGGCAGCTCTCTATTGTGGTCAGTCCAGCCAGACTGCAGGGCAGCTGACTCCTTTGGACCCCATATTCAACAGTATGAGGGACCATGTGGCTGGGGGAAAAACAGATTGCCCCTTTGAAAATATTTCTAATAGTTTTGGAAGCATTGAGCCCAAGAGACTCAGTACAAAAGCCGCAGTGTGCCTTACCTTTATGAAAGTGGGGAAAAAGGCAATTAACAGTTACCTATTCTGTCAGAAAGGCTTGGAGGACTAAACATGCAACTGTTTTTTATCTCTCTCCTTATCTCATTTCAGTGTCACCCCACCCCCAAAAATAACAGGAGCACAAAGAACACAAAGTAAGGGATTACAGGGTTTTTTGGATCTTCATCACTGAAGTGAAACTGTGTGAGTGGAAGGGAAATGGAAATGATGAGCTAGTAAAAGTGTTTTGCAGCGTTCACATAGTCCTCAAAATTTTTGGTTTATGTGAAATCCTCCAACTTGGTGGGTTCACATTTCAATGGAGAGAAAATAAAGATACACTCAGAAGTGCTTGAACATTTTATAAGGGAAGCCAGTGTTTATACTAACTGCTTATACTTCCAGGATACAATTTTATTTAGAAGTGGCCACATCTAGTGTTTCTAATTCTTTAGGATATCTTAAGTATTTTAGTTGAAATGTCTTGTGCCTGACCTACAAGAGAATCTAAAACAGCATATTCCCAAGCTCTCCTAGAGGCTGGATCAAAATGTATTCCAGTGATGTTCTCCAAATCAATGTGGTGGTCTGATGAGATAGCAAATCTGCAAGCTCAACTGAAAGATATCAGGAACATGTGTGGGACCCACATGTCTGAGCAAACCTGATAGACAAGCTGACTATTTCAGAATCTGGTAAACTGTTGAGCAGGTCAGGTCAGGCTGCTCACACATACCATGTGCAAAGGGGTGGTCGGATTAGGAGTGTCTAGTGCTCATAACCATTTCCACAGCAATCAGTTGAAGCTCTTTAGACCTCACAAATAAGTTTGAAAGTTGAGTTCCTCAACATTTTGGATGTTCAGACTCAGACAGGCCTTTTGAATTTTCACTTAAAATAAGTGACTTCAAAACTGGGAATTTACACACTCCAAACAGGAGCTTGGGAACATATGGCTCAGTATCACTGTGCTTATTGGACACATTCTTTGCGTTGTTACTTGTACCATCAACATGGTGAATGAGTCTTAGTCATAATGATCCAGCTGTCTGGATGCTGTACAGAGCAGAACAGATATTCCAGGTCCTAAAGAGCTTATTGCTTATAGGCTGTAAATATTACCCTTTCCTATTTGTTTATTTCTAATTCTTCCAGTTACAACAAAACACAATTCTGTCTTTCAAACTAATCCGTCAGTCAACATTTTGAGATTTATTTTCCCTCCCTATACAGGGAGGAGAGAGACAAGGCTGGACTGGACTGACTCATCAAATACTCCATGTTGCAGTATTTGATGTGTACTCAGGATAGTCCCTATCTTTCAGAACCTGAAAATTTCTGACTGGTAATGCACTTGCATAGACAAAATTTCAAAAGTGTTTCCATTTGTAACAGGCACATCTGTGCTTTACATAAATGGCTCCAACTTACAGGAATAATTTGGCCACACACGCCAATAGGCTCATGTCTTGTAAATGTAAAAAAGTTTCCATCTAGGGAAAGAACAAATAAATTAGACATTCAGACAAAGCCTTTGTGAGAAACAGTTAAATAAGAAAGAAGATAAAGTTGGATACCAAACTTAGCTGGATAAAATTCTACTTATAAATTATATTTTCAAAATCTTAAGTATGCAAAAACCCAACCATAAAGTACATCTGGATTTAATATCTACTTTCTTCATATCTCTAAGGTTTGATTCTGCCAGTCTGACCGACTTTTTTCAGTGATAACCCTGCTTCTCAATATGGTATGCACAGCACACCAATAAGCATTCCTCATTTCTTTTTTCTTTTATCACCTCTTTTTTAGAAAGTGCTCTTTTAAAAGCTACTTGCAATCCTAGGTACATATCAGACATTTTTTAATATTAGATCTTAGCTTAAATCAAATCCATTAAGTATAAAATTCTCTTTGATTCAAATAAACATGTGTTCCATTAAGCCTAGTATAGAGATCTACGTGATGCAAAAAAGTTGGAAGCATTTATCACTCTAGTTTTCCTTAATTCCTTCTTTATTACCATTCTTTTCTTTGTCCTTCTGAGACAAGTCAGCTAGAAACAATGTTTTCATAGACCTATTTAATGGAAGAAGGAATGGAATGAAATTTCAGCAAAATAAAAGTGTTTCCTCATTCCTTTCTCTTAGTACTCTTCCTAATACATTATCCAATAACTGAAACAAAGATTACTTTTTCACATAATCTTAGCTTTAATAAACAAATACCTGGTTTTCATTACTGGACCATTGAATAAACTGTAGGTTACTACACAAAAGTAACCTATCAGACTTCTTAGATGTACATACAGGCTAAAATCTTTTTGTCACTAAAGAGTACTTATCACTGGTGTATAGAACAAGAAATAAATGTGGGTAACTCCACTAAATTTTTAAAATGAGCACTATGATAAATCTTAAATAAACTATATTAAGAACTATCTAAAATATTTTGTTTGAGATATTTTTTGTGTTGCACTACTTTTAGAAAAAGACAATTTTTTACAGATCACATTGGCTTCAGTTCTACACTTTTATTATCTCAGAACTACTCACCCATTGGAACAGTACGCCCGTGGATTTTATCAGCCCAGCCTGCACAGTAGCGTAACGTTTTGATACAGGCACCTAAATCCATTAGGTAAGCAGTGGAAAAGAGTTTCCCACCATCAATGGCTTCCATTGTCTGCAGAAAACAATTACAGTGTTAATATCAAATATTGATAATGGTCCTCATGCTTGTACTTTGACATTTAGCTTTTGGTTTTTCAGTTCAGAGGTTTTCAGCTTTAGTACAAACATTTAGATTAATTCCCCTCTGAAGGATACTTAGCATTTTGAAAAACCCAACACTGCAATTTACAAATGAGAAATTTTTGTGATGGTTTATTCACAGTGAGCTACGCAGGTAAGATGATCATGGCACATTTGTAATGATGAGATGTTCTGAAAAAACAATAACATTTCTCCCATCTGAATCAGTTACACTGTTCTAGTTTAAATTAAATATTCTACAAGTGTAGATAAAAAGATCAGCTAGGAGTCTCTGAAAATAAGTGATGCCAATAAAATGAGTAGCCTCCCTTAGCCTATATGCATTGACACCCAAGGTAGGCACTAGTTTCCTGGAAATAACTGTCACATTAACTTAGGACCCTGTGCTGTTTAATTATTAAGGAACATCTTTCTAGGTGCTCATTAAATTCATGATTATCAGCATATATGAGCAAAAAGACTCAAAGCATGGAATAAAATGCTCCAAATAATACCTTGAGTCTTCCTGTGCAAAGGAAGGATCTGAGCCATAAAGAACTCCTAATTGAGAAAAATTCACTATGAATAATACTTATACTTTTATTGGCTAACTCCTGACTGAGTGAACTAACTAGTCTTATTTGAAGCCAGGCCTGACTTTCCATACCATGGATCTCCATGCCAGGCAGATACAAACCTTTAGAATAATAATCAGCAAATATTCATTCAACCTCTATAAGCTGACCAATTCTGTTCCACCCACAGTGCTTTAATGATCCCACAGAAAGACCAGCACTAAACAGGGTTGATTTCCAGCCAAATTTAGGGAGTATGGTTTGGATTAATACCATTTCAATACCCCTAATCATTGTGACATCTAGTTAAAGACCATGTGCAGTTCTTAAATAGAGTCAACATCTTCTTGACACTGCTAGAATTTTTTTCTGGAATTTTCCAGCACAGATACACTGGGGACCTTCAGCTTTGTGAACAATCCTGTTAGAATACTTCATAGGAAACCTCCAAACTATAGTTTCAAGATCTAGTCAGATCTTAGAAATATATATGGGGTTTTTTTTCTAATTTTGCTATTTTGTATGTCCAAGGTTCTTTAGCATTTCAGGCTGAGTCTACAGACTGATCCTGCAAGTAAAACATGTCACCAAGAGCCCCCCTGTGAAATCCACAGTTTTAGTTAACTGGACACATTGCAGATATCATACCTGAAAAGAGAACAGAACAAACAGAGAAGCCAGCAATGCTTGATGGTTTTCAGCAACAAGGAACTGACTAAATGAGATAGGCCCTCATCATTCCAGGCAATATATCTGGCACTGTGTTGTTCTATTTGAATATGGGAGAAAGTTCTTCCCTGGCCTCAAACTTATGAAGTCTGCAGCTTTGAACATCACAACACACTGAAACCTAAGAAACAAAATTCTCAGTGGCTCTTTCAGTATGCTGCTTTGACATATTCTTCCCGTAGCCTGCCTATAAGGCTGTTGAACCTCTGGAACTTCAGGAGAGGCATCTTGTCATTATATAAAACACTGAAATGGAATAATTTTGATCCTGGCCACATTCATGAACACAGGCAAATGCCTTTGGAATAAGCTTTGGGGGTCTATTTTGACCCCTAGTGTTTACAAGGCTATTTGCTATTCTGTAGTACTAATACTAGTTTTCTGGAGAAAATCTCTCTTCATTTTGATGACATCTGAAAAGCACTTCATTCAAACACACCTTATCTAAAAGTGAAAAGTATTCAATAATGTGAGCAAGGCATAGGGAAAAAAAACAAATTCAGTAAAGCAGAAACTTGGGTAGGGAGCCACAGAAAAGCAATACTTTCATATTATGAAAATGGCAAGTGGGAACAAAAACTTAATGTTTCAGCTTTCCTGTGGAAAAAAGATTATTTCTCCATCCTCTTTGCATGTGTAATGCCTTAGGCTGTACAATAAAGAAGCAAATGCCAGCTTATCCAGTATCTAACTGACAAGGGGGCATACTTTTCCTATTAAAAATGTAACTCTCTTAAAATTTTGTCTGTCTTAACTGCAATGAAATGAGCATTGTTAAGGACACAAGTTCAAGCCACACAAATTTTCTCCTGAGAATCTAGGTAGTTATCAGTCCCTATCAAGATGACAAGATTCATTTAGAGAAACAACTTGGTTAAAGAAAAGTGTAAATTTGTCAGCTGCAGACAGGAATTCAAGGAAACAGCCTCAGTTCCTTTGAATTTTTCTTTTTCTTTTAAAAACCTGTTTGGGACACATGCAAATGTCTTCCTATACTACAGCCACAAGGACAACAGAATGGACAATAGATGCTTTACAGGTTTATATATTTTGAAGGCTTAAATTTATGCATTTATCAATGCTGTGGTTTGTAGCTAATGGCTAAATACTTCAAATTGTGACTAGATCAGTCTGAGAGGTGATCGTGAATGTTGGATACTCCTCCTGCTCTCTTAAATTTTTGACACTGTTGGCAGAAACCCAGGGTTCATATTCAGAACAGTGCAAAAAATTACCCTGCCTCAGTGTTAATTCCAGAAACTTCTTGAAATAGAAAGAAGATCATCTTAATGGTAGCATCACATGTGGGGTTGAAAAGAAGAGGGGGTGGTGCTATACTTTATCAAACAGGTGATGCCTTTCTACTTCAAGCATTCTTTCTTGCCTTAGTGCTCAACAGGTAGGTGGTGGTGCTACAACTTATGTGTCTGCTGTTAACAGTGGTGAAATGGCCAATACACAGCAGTTGATAAAGGCAGGACATCATTCCCCACCCCCCATATTCTTCCTACTAATAAGTAATTAATTGCTATCTTTGTTTCTGGTTAAGCTTTTTCACTCATTGCCCAGTTGCAAGCTGGAGTTAATGAAGGACGAGTCATAACAAAATACAGAGCCATGAAATCAAAATTTCTCCCAGTTCTGACTTGTATCATTTGTAAGTGCTGAGCCAGGTTTTGAGTTTAGGCCTTGATTCAGGCCATGGTTTAGAAAAGTGTTAAGCATGTAATCAATGTTAGTGTGTCCTTAAGAATCAACAATTGAAATTGCATCAATTGTAGGTGGCTTAAGTATCATCTTAAAGCTAATCAAATACTCAAATACTTTGTGGATGTTGGGTGTTAACAGACCAGAGTGCAAGCCAATTTAATGAGGTCCATTTGCAATACAGATACAAAACAAGTATTGAGAACGCCTTACTTTCCAAGTATTTATCATGTTAGGCATGCTTATATTTTTCTTTACAAATCAGGACATAGGCTTTTTTCCCAGTCTTTTTGTTCACGTATCATACTCACAGCTAAAATCAGCCGATCTCTCTCAACTAAGTCAGCTAGTTTATTCAAGAGCCTTCCTCGCTCTGAAGCATCCATTGTACGCCAGGGCGACCCAAGCTCAAAAGCTTTTCTAGCTGCTTTGACAGCCTTGTCTACATCTGCCTGTGGGGAAAACAGAGAAACTTTTATAATCAATAATTGATTCTGTCATCAGGCTTGTTGGTTGTTAAACGTGCAAGGTGTTTTGCAAGATAAATAGGAGACACCAACCCCAATCTAATCAGAATCAGTACAGTAATTTTAAATACATGACTTATTTTCTTTCAAACATTTCTGCTGTCATTTCAGCAATGTGAAGTTTTATGAGAAACAGATGGGTTCTCAAAGCTTCTAAAATAAAAACATATTAAGGAACTTTCTTTTTAAAATTTAGAGATTCAAACCCTCTGCCTTCTAGTGTCTGGAACTGGGGACACACCCACCAATTACACTGTTGATGTAATTTAATCTCTATTATGTACAAAGAGATGCCCAAATCTCTATTAAGTACTCAATGTTATCTAAAAGTATCTGGTGCTGTGATGAAGACCAGGATAGAAAAATCTGTTCCTTAGAATGTTTCATAAAATGAACATACATTTAATTGAGAAAGACAAATAAATGCATTTGTTTTTGAAAGTTATAAGTAGTATTTGTATTTTAAATAATTTTAACAATTGACTAACTGAACAGGTTTAAAATGCTAAGCCTAAATATTCTGAAGTCTAAGCATTGCCCTTGCATTAAGCAAGCTAAATTGTCAGTCCATTAATGTTTTTAATAATATAGCTTATTATTTATCATTTGGCTTTTGCTATAGCGGGAAGATCTACAATGAATTATATGAAACTCTTTTCTGTGTAAGGGTGTTCCAGGATATAAAAATCTCTTGAGAAAAGGTTTTTAGTGCTTCCAATTCTTCTATATTTCACAATTCTTGTAAAAGTTTTCCCAGGAAAACAATGACCTAGAAAGGATGTTTATTCTACTTTTGGTTAGAAATTAGTAACAAATGTCAAGGAAAAAAAAAAAAGGAGGAATCTATACATGTAACATTTCCCTGAGCAATTTGCATGCATTGGTTAAAGGATTTCTTTCAAAGTTTTTTTGGTACTGCTAGTTGTCAGGGTCTGCTCCAGGGGAATCACTATCAAGGTTGACGAAGTCGGCAAAGTTGACTAAATCAACACCAAAGTCAGTTTTTCTAAATGTGAACCAGATCTTGAATATTTAACTGGTGTTGGTAGCCAACAACTAGTTCTTAAAAGCTGGAAGTGGGGTGGGTAAGTGGCTTAGAAAGCCCAGCACAGACCTGCTAGGCAGGAAGCCCACAGAACTTCCCAAAGTTCTTTCCAGGAAGTTTGGGAAAAGATAAGAAGGATCTCTACAAATAGCACAGTCATTACTATAAGGTAATACTGACCAGTCACCTACGTAAGGTAGCTGAATCTACCAGATTAAAAAGAATTGTTTTTCTTCAGGATCTGGCAGAATGCTGTCAAATACCTCAAGAAAAAGATGTTCTTCAACTGTATGAAACTGTATTTAATTTGGGTACATAAATCTACACAATGAGTATGAAGACAGATAGCTCTTTCACAGCTAGTTTAGACTTTTTACAGAAATACATTTAATTTACATCCCACTGACCATTTGCTGAGATGCTTTATTATTATTAGGGGCCCTTAGGATTAGTGAACGTAGCTTGAAAAAGCCATCAAACTGAAAGGAAAACAGTTCCCACCCACATATGTGTCTGTGCTTTGTAATTTCCACTTGTTTTTTTTTTTAAATACCACTGCAAGGCAGTATACAGCCCTTTGTCAACCCTATTGTACACACAAATTAAATTCCTAAAATCTCTTGGCTCATTATCTAAAGACTAGGCTCTAGAATATTAGGTTCACAATGACTGTGTAATTTACTAGATTTGTACATTTCACTTGGCAATTTAGTTAATAGCAGTTGTCATTACACATTAGTTTGCAAAATAATTGGAGAGAAAGCAAACGTGTGTGTCGAACAGTATTATCTCTTTATTTAATGAGTTGTTAGATTGCTTGTAAGGAATGAAAGCTACAAAAATTCTGAATGGTAAGTGAACAGTTGCAGGTCATGAGTAATTTAATTTGAGGATGATCAAATATCAGGCTAGCCTGATTTGCAATGTAATTTGGATTTTAAACACTGAACAGAGAAGAGGTAGAAGAAGTAGCACTTTACATCAAAAGCATGTATGTTTCTAGTGGGATATGATTCAGAAGTTAACAGCATGCTTATGAAATTCTTTTGCTGAGGACAAAAAGAGCCTGAAGCAATCTCAGTGACTCTGAGCACTATATACAGGTAACTGGCACTAAAGAAAAGTAAGAGCAATGCATTTTAAAAACTCATGATTAGATACATGAAATTATCAAAAGCCGGATTCATGCAGACTTTCCCAGCCATCTTTGTCTTTAAAATGTGTCTTCACTATGACCTCCTTAATAATGTGTGGTCACTATTGCTCATGTGTTAGGCAGATAGCATTTGAACCAAAGTTTATTAGGAGATTCATGATGAAATTACAGAACAGAGTAACTAAGATTCAATGAGCACAGGGTGTTAAATAAATTGGGTTTCTATATATTTCTCAAAAGAGCATTTCATTTCAGAGTGAATCTTTGTACAGCAGATTAAAATATTCTGAAAGAGATTGTGCTTATTATAGTTGCAGTAAATTTTTGGTGATCTTATAACACAGATAAATGGCTTATAAGTTTTATAGTAGTTCTCATGGATAAAAAGGTGTTTAATGGACATTTTACTGCTCAGTTTAAAACCTGCTTGCTATACAAATAATTCTAGATATGTATATTTCTTGACTAAAGTGAACACCAGATGTCATTTTGTGAGAAACGTGAGAAAATTATTTTGCTTTTGGATGTAAAAATTTGACTTTGAAGGGGAAAGTGTAGAAAATATAATAAATATTTGCAAGAACCAAACCAGTAATTATAAAACCAATTTTATTTTCAGTCACAGTCATCACTTTTGGTATACCTGTGAACTGGAAATAGAACATTCACTTCTCATACTTACTTTCTCAGAGTCTATAAAAAAAATTTCTTTGGTCATGGGTTTTAAAACTGTTTAAACAACACTGTCTGTTCTGTTTAAAAAACTACACCCCCTACTTTCTAACTTATATTTAAACTATATGGGAGCGCTAGACAAATCCTTTTCAGCAGAAAAATACATGATATAGCAAACATACAGAGCTGCTTATTTGAGGGCTTAGGTGTTCTTTATATCTTTGATTGCATGGCGTCTATCTGTAATTTTCTGCGAAGAAACCTCACAAATATAAAGAATAAATGTGTGTCTGCAGATGTCAACAATCTTTTTAGTCCTCTGCTTAAATTCATCAATTCAGCATGTTGTAAGGAAACCAGTTTTGGTGGAATTAGTATCTATGTGATAAGTTACTTTCAGCTTCAGAGTCTTTTTTTAGGACTATGTTCCAATACATTTTTCACAAAACCAAGTATTTGAAGGAGGCAGCACTGAGAACATATTCATAACTGAAAATGCTAACAGTAATGATCATCTTCATAGCGTCTTTGTGGGAAAATATCAGTATTTGTCCACTTCATGTTATCTATAATGAAAAGCCTTGTGTAAATGTGTAATGAACAGATTACATCACTGTGTAAGGAAGAGCCAGGAAAAAAATAGCAACCCCCCTTTTAAATTATTAGATGTCACTGATCAAAGAGAACAAAAAGAATTAATATCGTTAAAAAAAATTGACAAAAAATATTTCTTCAGAACTTTCCTCATATGAGCAAGATCCCAAGAGTAAAGTAGTTTTTCAATGTCTGTTTACAAACAATAATAAGGCTTAGTGAAAAAGCTAAGAACTATGTTTGCAGAAGGATGTATATGGCATGAAGTAGGTACATCTCTGGGGTGGTGTTGTACATCAACACAGAGGGACGCTTGCCTTCCTGCTTTTAAGACACAGAATTGAATTTAAAGCTAGTGTTGAGAGAAAGAAAGAAAACCCTACCTTGTCACCTTCTTCAACTTCACAGATTTTCTCTTCATTTGCAGGGTTAAAGACTTCAAATTTTTTACCACTGACCGAATCATGCCACTCATTGTTTATAAATATCTGCAGAAGAAGAAATAGTACAACAGTGTTAGTAACATATATATAGCTGCTGCCTGTTATCTGTTTTAATTAATAAATCTGTCATTCATAGCTGAGAGCTGCCTGATTGATAGGTACCTGAATTAAAAATGGAATAACTGTTTCTACATTATTCTGAAGAGATGAATAATCACATATGGACTTAACTTGGAAAGGCAAACTTTCTGTATCTACATGATATTTCCACTTTGTTTCATATCATAAAAAGATATTTTTACAAAGGTTTCCTTCCTCTCTCATACTGAAGTCTGTGATGTACAAGGGAGGTACAGACCTAAATGACCTACCTAAACCTACCTGGGTTTCCTATGCTTACAGGATTGGTAACAATGGAGGACCTTTCTGTTACATGCCCCAAGAGAAGTAGACCCAATCCTTGGGTTTAGTATATATAGTACATGTAGTATCTTGGAGAACACTATTTTATTTAGATTTACTTTGATTTCTCTTCTCTCTCTCCTGCTCCCCCCAAAAAATCCCAACAAAAAATAACCAATAGCATGTTTTTCTGAAATTAAAGGCAAGACTAAAAACTCCCACCACAGTCAATTGAATGAAACAAAGAACCACTTAAGCAGAGTAAAAAGCAAGCAAGTATACTTGTCTATTTTCATGTTACAGGAGAAAAATAATTAGAGGTTAGGGAAGGGCTCTTTTATTATTCACAAAAATCCTTTGTCTTTGTGGATTGGTTCTTCATTGAATGTGATCCCCATCAAGATTTACAAGCAGAAATATAACGCTCTTAATCTTTTACAAAAAAGGTGGAATTTATTCTATTAAATAAATATAGGAATCATGAATCAAGACGAAATGACTGATGTATTCACAAGAAGTACACTGTTAGCAAACTTAGAGAAGGCCTAGACTGTCCTTGCCATTGGTAGTTGGTGCATTTCACAGAGACTCTCTCTTAAAAACACACTTAGCAGCACATACTGGGAGAAAAGCCATCTCTCATATATAATTGATGCCTTGAAGAAAAGTTGAATTACTGTATTGATGAAATCACCTATTTCTTTAATTGCTGTTTTTCTCCCTGTCCTAATCTTACAAGAAAAGGAGGACTGGCCTTCCAGACTGAACTAGCACATACCAAAATGTTTACAATGGCCAACTTAATATGTCCAAGAGCTGACAGTGAGCGGAATTTTGAAGGTGGCTTATGGGCAAAAGATGACTGTAGTCCTCAACTATACGTATAACCCTATAAAACTCAATAGGTCCTGGAGGAAAATATGTGGGAAACTGGCACTTCTGATCATAGTTTTGAAAGCTAATTCGTACTCCTCCTTTGGAAAGACTATTTGCAGGATCTCAATCTGAACATTCTCACATCACAATGCTGTTATTTCCCAGGGGTTATACTGTGGGTGCCAGAAGTGGGGTTGTGCCATATTGCCATAATCCTGCACTCAGAGTGTGAATATAATCATACAAACATACAGTAAATGTGGGTGTTGACAGTGTATATGACCTCATCGCTCGGCAGGATTAGAGCTGATGGTCATGTATATGGGGAGCTCTTTTCTCTCCCCTCCCTACCTGAAAGTTTCTCTGCAAAACACCAGGAATTCAGACCTCTCTGGTTTTGGTCTTCAGCAAATGCTGCAATTCCTCCTTTTGAAGGGTGAAGCTACTTGCCTCATGTGACTTCAGGCTTTGTGGAAATGATCCTAGGGTAACCATTTTAGCTGTCATTGCTTTATAATCAGTATGACTATCTTCTGCTTAAGGTGATCCTAACCATTTGACATTATTCATTATTTATTCAGTAATTTCTATCAATACCCTGATTACCTCCAATTTAATTGTCACAGTTATCAAGTCTTTTGTCACCCTGACACTGGTGACACTTCCCTGTCTTCCATTCAGCTTTTAGGCATAAAATGCAAGCATACTCCAGTCATTCCGACTATTACTGCCAATGTCTGACTATTATTGTTTGAACTGCAAGGGGTATTACAGAAAATTAATATTACTTTGTCCATTTTGATAGTTTTTCATACTTCATTTAAACTCTGAGGATCTCTGTTATTTATCTACACTGATTTCCCTCAGCAGACAGCACCATTCTTGATTTTCAATTGTCCCAGACATACTCTAAGCCTTTGTACTAATCTGTTGCCTTTGTTTGGAACACCTATATGCCAGGAAAATGAGGACAGCATGCATTCCTCATTTAACTGTTTCATCCTGACTTTTACCTGACAGGGACTGGAAAAAGTCTAAAATTAAAACCAAGAAAATAAGCTAAAATTGTGCTTTCATCAATGTTACTAGAATATCCTATCTTTGTATTTAATATCTTTCTATTTCAAGCTTTTCATCGAATGCGAAACATATTGCTAACAGTTAAGAAGCACAAAAGAACAATTGCACAGCAGCTGGCCTACACCAAAATTAATCATAACAGCTTACCCAGCAGCAATGAAATTGATACCCAAAGTTCATTTAATAAATGTTAGGAACTGTGTCATTACTCAAAGATCAAACTTTTATACAGGCTGAAAGCACATTGTGTACTGAATTTACTTTGCATGGCTGGAACAAATACCGTCAACTCTTGATTGCAACATTGCTGGTGCGCTTAGAACAAGATCTAAACAAAGCAAGGTGGGCATTGTTCTCTCCCATATTGAACTCTTATGATCTGTAACCTTTTTTATTATAATAACCCCAGAAATTGAAAGCTAAGCCCTTTTGTATGGGAATAAGCAATGGGCAAAGGTACTGTTACAGCTAAAGGAATAATTAAATGTTTTAAATCCTTATAAAGTCTAAATGACAACAGTGTCATGCAAGAATACTTTCTCCAAAGACAGCACAAAACTCCCACCATGTGTGCTTTACTTTTACTATTAATTTTGTTGTCTGGCATGGCACTTTCCTTCTCTTTCAAGCTCTGGTGTCTTAATTTCAGTTATCCCTTAAAACTATGTCCAAAGAATGTTTCAGGAGTGAGCAGTCCTGCATCTTTCTGGATTTTTTGTTACTGAATATGAATAAGACTCTGATGAAATCTGTAGAAATTAGTCTGCTTTTTCATTAAAACGAACAAACAGACAAGGAAATAAACCACTGCAACTGTTCCTGAAAAATCAGTATTTTCCAATTGTGTAGGGAAAATATGGTACCATACACACTATTCTAAAATGGTAAATGTTTTTTAAAAAGAAGTACTTTATACCATTATTAAAATAACTATATTATTTCTCAATTTTCTCTTCTGTCATACTAAAGATGATACAAAATGAATTGATTTCAACAATTGCTAAGTGACAGAATAAACCAATCTACTAAAAATATATTCTACTTTAGTTGTGATTACTGATAAGTTATATGATATTACACAGCTATGAAAATTTAGGGCGCAAGCAGAGTGAAGGTTAAGGACCTCAGGGTGAAATTTGAGGTACTTACCTCTGTTTGCAAATGCAAAATAGAACCTGGGCCTTACCTGTAGTTGTACAAGATCTGTGCTACCCTAGAGCCTGCCATCTCTGAGCCACTGCTGGTAAAATTGTCAAAAATTGGGTTAATATTTTCTTTCTGACTCTGTAGGTCAGCCTTGAAACAGAAAGGAAAACCCCACTGAAAAGATCTGATACATGAAAAGGTCTGATGTTGAAAAGAGGAGCCTGTGCTGCTACCAAGTTTTGTGTAGGTTGCTCTTTAAAGTAGACATGGTAATGTATGATGTTAACAGTACCTGTCATCCTCTGTGACCTCCGGGTTCAGGTCAGTGCTGAAAAGGGTTTGCCACCCTAAGCCGCCCTCCCAGGGCCTGAGCCCACACTCCCGCTGCTGCTGATCTGGTGGCCTCCCTTCTTGCTCTCTCCCAGTGCCACTGTGTTGTTGGCATGCGTATGAGATCTTGATCGTGCTTGCCATTGAGACCATGGCAGGCTCTGACTGACTGTACCAGGTATTTTGTGCTCAAACCATGCCTGTCTCTAGGGTCATGGCATCTTGCCCCACCTTTAGTCACTGGAGCTTAGCTGAGACACCAACTAGCATAAAAGATTTGATTCCCGTTTCCTCTCCATTAGGATAAAGGACCACTGTTGTGGCTCAGAGTAGCAGGAACCTTTAAATAGAAAACCAGAAAATATTTTGGGGCAGAAAAATCAAGCAAATGATGGTTGACTCCGGACAAAGTCAACACAACAAAACTGCAGGATGAATGCTTTTTGACACACAGACCTGGGATTTAAACCTTAACACTGCGACCACATACGTTACGAAAACATGACAGCTTTCAGGGAACAGATTTTTTGCATCATACTGATGGCTGTCTGCATCCTTGTTAATAATTGGTGAATAGTTTGGTAATAACTATCAAGACCAATAAAAACATTGTCCCTGGATGGATATGGTAACATTTTGCTATTAATGTATTCCTGTATGTTTCAGCTTCTTTCTATGTGGGTACCATACATAGAGTATCACTGTCGCCTCCGACCATCAGGACTGACCAGCAAACTCCTGATTTAACAAAAGCTATCAGAGAATTAAATAAGTCCCTGGAAATTTCAGATATGTAGTGAAGTTGATTGTAGGAATATCCACACAAAATTCTGACTGTTGTGAAGAAGCAAAGACAGCAGTTAAAAGGTTAATACAAAAAAAACCATCTTTAGTAACTAGCTACATTGCCAAGAGAAGAGACAAAGTAAAAGGTAAATATTAACATAACACTGCTATGATGTTACAGTATGCCAAATTCATATCTGCCTGTGAAAGGAATAATAGCAAAACATACCATTTTTGGAAGTTTTTAAAGTATTTGTTTAAATACTACATTTATTGCACCAGACAATATCACCCATAATATTAGTTTAGAATATCTTTCTTATTAATGTTTCTAATACCATTCCCATTTGAAACATAACTTCATTATGTTATATATACACACAACATTGTATCAGGGCTGTATAAATCAAACTATCCAGATGTCTTTCATAAGTTAGATAGCAGTCTTGCATATGCAGGTAAGAAAGCCAGGAAAGAGAAGGAAAAAGCCAAAACTCTCCATGTAAGCAGTATTACATAGACTGCAAGCAGCTGCACTCATAAGTGCACATGCAGCCATGCTTATTTAATGCTGGGAGTATATGCTGCAAACACACAGGATGTGGATCTCTAAATCCAGACAACATTGAAGTACAGGCCAACAGCAGCCCCTGGCAACTCCCTTGTCCTGCTGAAAAAAACAAACATTTGGGATCATTTTGCAATAGGCAACAGTGTTTGGTCTGCCAGTCAGAATTCCACTGGCAGCTTGTATTTTTTTGTACTGGTTTGTCAGACATAAATGCAAAAGAACTCCCCTTCTGTGGCATACACAGTGCAGGGGGTTGTGTGTGATGTCTGACTATGGCCCATGAGGTTTAGGGCTGCAAATTTATATTGCAAGGATTTAGAAATATTGTTGCAGGCATTTCGTAACTGTAATTTCACCGGTATTTTTAGGAGAGAAGATGTTTTTTATTTCAACAACTCAAAGAATTAATGACTTTCAGACTTCTTTGCACTAGACCTGGAAATACACATTTCTTGTAGATGTGACTGTACTCTTCTAAAGTTTAGTATTTAATATAGAGCCCAGATAACAGGCTATTGCAGTCCAAAACCCCGACTGGCTTTATTTCCCAGTGTCAGAGTGCAGTAAAACCTTTATTCTCTGAAATGATTGATTTCAGTTCAGATAATTTGATACCATTCACCATTTGGGGTTGAAGTTACCTGCAGGAATACAGTATTTCAGTCATTGCTTAGGCAGTTGATTTGGTCACTCGAATGACCTGAGCAGAGAACAGGGAGACAAGGCCTGCTCTTTGCCTTTTTTTGTCATCGCAGTGGTTTTTTTTTTCCTTCAGTCCTTGAGTATATTGAAAAGACTGTGAGTCCGTTTTATAAAGTATCTGCTAGATGGGAAGTGCTGAATTTGTGTTTGTGTCTGTGCTGCATGAGGAAAGAAAGTATTTGACTCTGGACTGCTTTGTGTCAGATGGACCACACCACAGCTCTGTTGAAATAGATTTTAGGGCCTCTACATTAGGTGTCATCACCTTATGAAACATAACTTCTTGCTGCATTTTCCTTAGAATAAGGATCCCCTTTTTCTGGGTTCAATATTGTGCAGTCTGTACAGGGTTTCAGATCTCAGTGCTTCTGTAGAAGTGACTTAAAAGTACGGTTTAGAGAAGAAAAGACTTCATTTCTTGTATTGCAAAGATCCTATACATGATCCCGTATTCAGAATCTGTCTACAAACTTATTCTTCATCAGGGAAGAATTTTTATGTAATTCACTATTATTGTTATGAACTATAATCCATACTACAGAAATGTAGTCACGAAGAGTCATAGAACTTTCTAAAATGTGGACTATTTCAAATTTAGCTATTAAGGGTAGCTTTATAAATATGGAATGAAATCTCTAAGCTAACTTCTCTTTAGATAGAAGAAACTCTTCCAAACTTATGGTACAGGAAAAAGCATAACCTTTTCCCACCATAAATCTGCCTCCTGACAGCCTACAAGTCTTGATATGATAAAGCTTTTCTTGACAATGCTCTTCAAATGAGCCCAGCTGCTCCTTTCACAAGAGCTAAAAGTGATCACCAAGTCTCAACAACTGTTTGGCTGACTGCTCACAGGATTTCTAGTGCAGTTAGTAAACCAGGGAATGACATCACCAGTGTTTTTTCAGAGGCCAGGAACAGTGAAGATGCACCAGTTAAATTATGTGAAATTATTTAAGTAACTACTAAAGATGGAAATTGTAAGCTTTACACAAATCTATCCATACAGAATACCTGCTATGAAATCTTTTTCCCCCAGGTTTTTCCTTACAAGAAGTTGATATTTGGTTAATCTTTCAAGTAACTTTTCTTTTTTCCCCTTGGAATTGTATGTTAATGTTGATGCAGGAATTACTTTTACTGCTGCAATGAAATAATAATCAGAGAACATATTCTTTCTATTCATTATTTATTTAAACTTTTGATTTTTCAGTTAGTATCTTTGTATCTACAAAGTCAGCTGATCTTAAAAAGAGTATGTTTCTATAGTATCTTTATAGCTGATTATGTTTTCCCTGATATTCTAATTACTTTTTTTGTGTTTTTACCCCTCATCTTTGTTTGTTAAGCTAGTGACTGCAACATATATGATACTCAGCTACAATTTTTCTTCACTCAGAGTGGCTTATCCTTCCACACTTTCTGATATTCCACATGCAGCTTAGTGAGAGAATGTGCTGCCATTTTCTCCCCCCTCATGTAATTTGACAACTTAATAATTAACCAATCTGAGTTTCTCTGATTAAAGGAGCACCACAGGGCTTAGCATATGTGAAAACATCATGACAGAAATAATTTGTCAAACAATCGTTGTCTAATTCCTCAGTGTTGACTAAGTAAAATATTTACTAGCACATTTTCAGCCAGCTACCAACACTCATTCAGTTCATTGGAATATCTTTAAAGGATATTCAGATATGAAACCAATTCAAGATCACTTTATGGTTCAACATCCAAGCCAATTTAACTTTTAAAAATGCATTAAATTTAATTCTTGAAATTCAGATTTCCTTCAAATTGCTTAGTTTTATGCTATATGTGAAAGGCATAACCTGAAATGTAGCTATACCAACCTATAGATTCCATATTTCCATAGACATATGGAAATACTTAGTTAAATCATCTCTGTAAAAGGCCCCAAATGTTCCCTTTCATAGAAAATAAAACAGAGAGAGTGTTAAGTAAAGAGGAAAGTCCTTGGAACATCTCCTGCAGTTACCTTTCTTCATATCCTTGTGTGATGGCTGTTGATATTATGCCATGATAGAGCAAGAGAAAATTGAGTTTCCAGAGCTGAGGGATCTGCTGTTGTCCAAGGTGCTTCATACAGAAAGGTTAATACATCAACAATAATTAATGCTTCCCTCATCTTGATCCCTCCAATGTAACTAGTCAAAACAATCCCACACACCATATTCTAACTTGTATGAGACAGGAGAGGAACAGGATGGGTAAGAAAACAAGAGTGGAGAGGCTTTATTAAATCATGGGACGAGTGCTGGGTGTGGGATGACATTTCTATTATCCCATCTCCCTCTCCCTCAGCACACTGTTGTGGCTTTCAGATAATCCTGTGTGATATTTGAAGAGAGGAGGAAAGCATTGCAAAAATCAAGCCTCTACAAGGGTGTGTTGGATTTGATCACTTGTAGGTACACACTTTTGCAAACAAGTTCATTGCATTTCTGCACAGTTACACATTATATGCAATTTTTAAGGAAATGGTATCTATTGTTAAGGCAAAAGAAACTAATTTGCAACGTGACACTCTCCTTAATTGCACACTATAGACATTTCAATCATGCTGGCTGTCTTGTGGCTGGTTTTTGTATTCATGGAATAGATTTTTGCTAACTAAATATTTTCAAAGGATAGAAGTATTTACAGGAATTTATGTCTTGCATATTCAGTTAATCAGATTTCTGAGCTGGCATTTTGCTCATATTAGTTGTTTTCATTTGAAAAAATGCAAATCAAATAAATAGCACTGTAGTTTCTGGAACACCACTGTGACCTAGGTACTAAAGTATCTTCTCTAAATTAAGCTTTTTTTTTTTTTTTTTTTTTTTTTTTTTTTTTTTTTTGAGACAGGAAGAGCAGTAGAGAGCTATCACGTGGCAGAACTACATAGCTTTCATAGCCTGTTAAATATTTACAAAGTAAGGTCCTGTGTGATTTATTCAAGAAAGACATGCATTGAAATCTGGTTGGGTTTTTTCCATTAAAAAAATAGGTTAGAATGGAATTCAAAAGGACTAATCTAGATATTGCTGAACACCTTGCTTTTGGAAAAGAAAATAAGCAGTGGTTCTAGAAAAGAAAATTTATTTCCATTGTAATGGTAACAAGAAAAAGAGACGAACAGTAACCGAGGAGTCTCCAAAGAGAAGACATCCTTTCTGATCAATTGTTCTACCTGAATGTTTCAGAGGGCAGAGTTTCAACATTTTCTGCCAACAGTTTGTTCAAAGTTCTTGCAGATACCTGTGTACTATGATATAAAACAGGCAAAGGGTCTGTTCAAGCTGGGAAGACAAGTCTGGATTCAGACCTTCTTTATCTGTGTATTTCTAACTACATATGGAAAGAATTTGCTATTACAAAAAGAAAGTTTATGGTAATATTGAGTAATTAGTGATGGTAGACTTTATCTGTTTTATTGATAGTTACTGGTTTAAGCTGAAAAAGAGATTCATTGTCTCTAAGAAAAATATGTGAGTGGAATGAATTTTATTTTAGTTTCATTTTTCACACATCCTTTTCCACAGAAGCTTATTTGGTATTATTATTTAAATCTGATTGTAATACGATGCTATGCGCTAATGTTTTATTTGTTCTCACTGTTCTGAAAAATAATATAGTAATAGAAACTTTTCTTTCTTTGATCCATTTATACTTTCTGAGAAACTTATCACTGCAGAAAGTTTGTTTCAGGAGAAAACCAGAACCCACTCCAAGTGAAATATGAAATGATTCTATCACACTTGCACACTTCCTGAAATAATTAGGTTAGAAGGATCACTGAACATTAATTGCTAATATGTATAATATCAGAAAGAAATCAGAATAAACATTTTAAGCACTGATTTACAGTTCCATGGATCATATAAGATTAAAATGAACACATTCTATTGTCTGGGCTGAATGCATAAGAAAAATTAAGAAACACAAATGCTACTAACCTTCGTGTACTTAATTTTCAGATCTTTGAGTGGTTCTGGCAGCGCTGGCAAAACTGGAGCAGGATTGCTGTCTGAACCTTGCTTCTTCATATTTTCAGCTGAAGAGTTTGAGGACGCTCCTGAAACACAGGTGAAATGAGGTATAAGGGAACCGCAGTGATTTTTGTCCTGACTGAGCTCTTAGCTTTATTTGTGCTTTTTTATCTGTACCAGCTATGGTATATTTGCATACAGGAATATGATTGGATGAAAGAATTCATTGCAAAGAGAAAATGACACTACTTATTTTTAAGACCAAAAGCAACAGCCTTTTCACTGAGCTGAGACCTCGATGAAGCAAAAGCTGCTGAAACAATCTGCTTAGCCAGACACTACAAATTTCTTTCTGGGCAACACAGTTTAAGGCCTCCTTGTCTTACCTGTAAAATTGCTTTCTCTCAGCAGGCAGGTCCCCAGATTTTAAGTGAAGTTCTTCACGTACTTGAAGGCAGCTCTGAAGGTAAAGATAGACATGTTAGCTCTGGAAACAAACTAAGCCCTACTCACTGTAGAGTTGGCAAGAATAATGCCCAGAGTTGGAAAGTGTTCACTAAAACACAAACCACCTTAGGTTACACTTTAATATGTTCAGAGTACATTATAACTCCTGTAATTAATACCTGCTTTGTAGATCACAGAGATAAGGGATGACTATGGTGATACAAAATCCTGCACATGTTTTTCAGGAAATGTGAGGGTAGGACAAAATTGATTGATCCAGAAAAAATACTCTGAGGGTTGGACAAAGCAAAGCCTTGTTGTTTTTTTCCAGATAACACCACAATTTTAAGGACAAAATTTTACTACAGTGCCTTCTGGAAAATATGAGTTTGTGTCTTTCAAAACAAATTATTTTATAGACAGGACTTTTCTACCCAGGGTGGAACACACTGGTGCATGTATCTCCAGTTCTGATTATTCAATGAGAAACATGTCTCTGGTACTGGCAAATCATTTTATATGGCACAAGAAACTCCTTTCTTCATTAAGCCCTACCTTTTCTGATGAATGGTGTCACAGAACAAACTGGGACTGAATTAGCACTTGTTTTTCTATGTTAAGCTTCTGATATATGCACAATGGATTTGTGCCATAGAAATAAAGACAAATTATCTTATTGCTTTAATTGAAACTACACAGATGCCTGAAAAACTCACTGAGCTCAGTTAATTCACATATCAGGCATCACCTAAACCATCTAGCAATGGAGGCTTTGTTGCATTTAACTGATGGATGATATAGGACATATCATGAGTTTAATCTTACAATGCGTTAGTTACATGTAACATACTTTCTGAATTAATGAGCGTGCTGTAATTTTCATTGATGATTTTTGTGTTTGGATATATGTTTGGAGCAAGAGTTTTTGGCTTTCAGAAAAGTCCAAGGAATTTCTGGATAAGATAGAATTCTATTCTCACAATAGTCCATCTATCAGTGAGATGTAAAGAGCTGTGTGGACTTGAACATGTTTCAGCCATTCACCCTGTGAATGAAGGGTGCCCATTCCCATTGCTGTAATGCCATGATATCCAAGGTTACTAACTCAGTTTCTTCCTTTTGGATGCATCTTTCAGCTCTTCTGCCTCAGCTGGCTGGCTCAAGACATCCTAAGGTAGAATGGTGTATTTGAAAGTTTTGTGAACAGCATTTTCAGACCTTAACATTTTGGGTTACAATGTTTGCCTGCCTTAGATAATGTCTTTGAGTGTCATGAAAAAAGGCAATGTCTAAACAGGGTTTGTTCATTTTAAATGGAGTATACCTTCTCAGTGCTATCTTCACATAACAAGTTTTTGTGGTTTCCTTTTTTTTTTTTTTTCCTTAATTTCCATGTAATTTTCTGGTTTAGACACTAAAGTGTACTCTAATAATCTTCCCGCTACTCATTTCTCCATAAAAGCTCATAGAGTTTGTCTTTAGCTAATTCACCTGCTAATTGTTCAGACTTGCCTAACTTAAACAGAATTTAACTGGAGCTGTAAGACAGAGATCAATGGAATTGTGTGGTTTCAAGCAAAGCAAAAAATCTTTCTCTCAAGCAGGAGTGTTCTAAATACGTCCTCATATTTAGGTACCATTGCAGTCCTGATTTATTTTATTATTAAGCTAGAAGTGAATTATCACAACTTCTTTGGAAAATTATACCTCTTCCCATGTCTGCAAGGACAGCCTGAAATCTGCTTAGACAGCCTTAAGACATCCTACCCTGGGTGAAAAGTTTCAACTTTTCCAAACATGCTGGTAATCATTGCTTTATTTTCCACACCATTCATTCATTTAACACATACTTTACCCTGTTTTTTCCTTTCTGTTTCTCTCTTTCACTCTTGGATTGCATGAATCACCTTCACTACCATGCTTCCTGTGAGTCCTTTCTTTTCTCTCTAAACCTTGTGTATTGTTAAAAAGGACTCATCTCTTAAAAAGATTACTTGCCATCTTGAATAATTTGCTTGTCCTATCCTTGGGCCTTATCTGCTGAGACTTGCTTCAAGAATTACCATTAATGTCAATAATTCCTTTAACTTATCTCTGTTCTCATATCTATGAATGCCTGACTCCCCTCCCTTTTTCTAGGAAATTCTAACTATTGCTTAGACTAGCTGTTCATGACCATCCCAGTCATCTCCTATCCAATAACTCTCTTATTCACTTTCAGCCTAGGATTCCTTTTAGCCTAGTGTAGAAATTATTTCCTTTTCCTCACATCCCACGTTCCTGTTTATTACAGCTCCCAGCTATTTTCATTCCGTGACTTCTTTTCCACATCCTGGATCACTACTGTTACACATTTCAGCTAGATAAAGATGTGCACTTCAAGCACTATAACTTTAGTGGACTGTACTATTCTTTCAAACGGTAGATTATACAACATTCAGATATTACAGATATTGCACATGGAAGTTTACACAGTTTCATTGTTAATGTTAGATTAAAAAAATGTTAGATTCTATCTAGTTTTTTCCTTTCTTTTGTTTAATGATTTGATTGCTACTTGTTGCTGTCTTTTCACTGCTAAGGAATGAACCTTAACCACTGCAAACCTTGGAGAGCTACATAATATATTATATGACTATGTGATAGTGCTTTCTACCCTTTAAAGTATAACATTTCTTCCAGTTTAAACCTACTGAGTTCCCCTATTCAATACAAGAGTAAAAGGAACAAATGAAAGGTAGTGATTTACCATGCAAGTTATAATTAAGCTATGAGATGCCTTGCTGCATGACATTGGTGGTGCTAACCCACAAGATCGAGGGCTGCATGAACTGTATGTCTGGCTTATGTCATTCTTAGGTTAAATGAAAGTAGGTTAAATGAAAGTTTTATGTTGGAAGAAGCTGTAAATCTTTTGTCCATAAGTTTCTTCACAAAGATGAAAAGAAAAAAGAATTCTAACTAACCAAACTAACCTTTCTTCTCAGATGTGATTGTACAGTGGGATATCACCAACACTGTTAGCAGTTACTTTTTGATTGGGTTCATTGTAGTCTAGGTGGGCAAACTATTTGGCCTATATTCTTGAGATTTGTTGCAGCCCCATATTCATTACATGAGATATGATTTAATAGCAGCAGCACACAGAAGAAAGCAGAGCTTTTAGTTGGGCTACCTGGCAATCCAACTAATGAAATCAGTGTGTCACAAGAATCGGCCAAAGGTAATCTGTGACTGGCTTCTCTTCCCTAAACACAATACTAGCACTGTCTGAAATGCCTTGGCCTTTCCTAGCTGCCCTGAGATGTCAGTCCAGGAGAATCCTGTAGATCCTGTCACCTTGCCAAAGTCATATCAGTGTCTTCAAAACCCTTGTACAGCTCAAGTGGCACTCGCCGCTTAAGTCAAAGGAAATTACTTGACCAGGTTTATGGTTCTACTTGGTATTTTTATGTTAGTGTATGTTGGGCTAATACAGTCTGAAAGCCATATATTTGTTATAGAAATTCCTCTTCCAGCATTTAATAGAGAAACATTTACTTTACATCATAGAATAAGATTATTCCGAGAATAGAATTATCTCTTACCCAGAAATTACTTTGACTTTTCTAAAGGCCAGAAATTGTTGCGTTTTTTTCCCCCAGAAGTAGGCACAAACTTGCCTTTTTTCAAAGCAGATTTTTTTTTTTTTTTTTTTTTTTTTTGAGTGACTGCCAAATTGTCTTCCCAGTTCCCACAGTCTGGGTGTCTCCATTCTCCAGCAATAGGGGACGGGTGACTTACTCTTTGTATAAGGCTGAGATTGTAATCACAGCAGCAAGAAATTCTGGTACGTAGGTTTCTACAGAAAGTGGACTTTGCCCTTTGAAATACATATATTTGATCATTAAAGAAATCTAACTTTTATCTTGTACCAGACATGCTCAAAGCTACGTAGATCAGATAAGACTGCACATATTTAGCTTGGACCACCTCTGATGTAGGACAGTGCAAGGATTTTATTCCAGATAAACGGACAGTAGATATTCTCTACTTTCAGTTTTTGTCATTTACAGCTCTGGGAATGTTCCAAATTGCATATCTTTGGCATCTGATGATCTATCAAAATTACACCTTGAACTCCATAACAATTATGCCTTCTAAAAGGTCGCATAACAACTTAAGTAATCTCCAAAAAGTTATAATTGCTATAATTCAAAACACTTAAGGTGAATAATCTTCCATGGTCATTTAGGACACTCTTGTCAAAAGTTCCCTGGAACAGGAGATGAGTGGAATAGGCTGCTGCACTCTGCAGTTTGCTAATGCTATTGTATCATCTGTGCTGAATTTAGACAGAGTCTTTAATATCTAAGTACATATTTACACTTTATAAAACCTTATAATAAAAAATCACTTGAAAAATATCTATTGAGACAATATCACTTACTGAAAACCCGGATTGTCTCAACCACTTCTTCCAAACTCAGATTATACAGGGAATTGAGAAAAGGAATTATTCAGTGATTCATACATACAGATCCCCTGCTGGTACTGACAGAAACTGGCATTAAGTTAGGAGTGGAAGATGTAAGTAACAAATGCACCAAATTATGTTTAAAAAGTGAAAATCATTGAGATTAATGAAAACTGGACACTCGCTCTGAAATGCTTTATTCACTTTGATAATCTTCCTTATGACATCCCATTAATGGCACTAGAACAGAAACAAAGGTCACTGTTTAGTGAGATGTAGAAAGGCAGACACAACAGAAACTAGGCAGAACTGGTGTGAACTTTTTGCCATTTTTACCCATGTAAACTGCTTCCAAAGGTGGGTGTGATGTACAAGCTCTGATAGCTCTAAATGTGAAACACTGAAGTAAAAATGACAAGATTTTGAAGGCTACTGAGCAAATTCCTTTGTTTTTTGCAGCACACTGATTATCCTGCATTTCTGAAAATCCAAGCGTTCCTTTTATATAAATACAAGCATATCTGAGCACAATTAACACTTCTTTAGTCATTACAAAATTTCTGTGAGTATAAACTCGTGTAGTGAGGCAGCTGACAGACACGTAACTATTTATTTGAGATTGAAATTTGAACTCACTTAGTGAAAAATCTTTCTCTTTTGCTATATGGACGATAATAGTGTATGAAGAAATCTCCCGGAAGATTTTTCTCCATAATGCCTCCACAAACACATATCATAAGACTAGTGACTGTTTGGCTGATTCATGCAAACACCTTTTCTCCAGTATTGGCCAGATTTAACTTGCATTGGTTCACTACAACAAGTGCAAAGGCAGAGCAAGAGGCAGAAAAACTAGTGCTAGTAATTCTGTAATCTTGGTATCAAAAGATGTTGAATAACTTCTTGATATCAGTGCTTGGGCTGACAGTGGATGCTGCAATGAGGCCTATTCTCTGCTGAATCCATAATGACGCTATCATCCCAAGACACTTTCTGTGGGGAGGGACAAACAAGCATTTCCTCTGCTCCTACACAGAAGCTTGTGCAACCACAGCTGGATGTTTTTTTCATTCACACAGAGCCCCATCTGCTAGTGGAGCAAGATCATTTCTTCTGGTTTCATACGGTCTCAGATGGTGTCTGCTCAACTATAAGCTGAACATAGAATTTTGCAACAAATTTCAGGATAATTTCACCTTTTCATCATAAATCCTTTCACAACAGGCATCAAAGTATGACAACAGAGCAAGAGAGAACAGAGCACCTAGAAAAGAAGCTTGGGGCTCAGAGTGGAAAGTCCACAACCCCTACTGACTGTTGCATGAGAAGCAGTGCAATAATGCACAATCCCCAAGTGCAGAGGTACCAAGGTTAACCTGTGGACAGCTGGCTCTGCAAATCAAGTTTGCTGAAGAAAACCAGTCAAAAACCACCGTTAGAAAAACAGCCATGTTTCCACCCTCTGATTTTGATGGGGTGAGGTGACATGATATATCATGATTAGCACAATAGAATGGGGCACACTTCAACAAATTTATGCCACAGCCATACAGGTGTCTATGTCTGAGTTAATTGTATAGCAACTCTCCATAATCAGTGGTGAGAAACAGGATATTTTACAGCACAAATCCTTTCACTCCAATGGAGGTATCTAAACTATCTCAGTATCTAGTAAACTGAATGGTACCCCATAAGGGAATAACTGTTGTTGGTGGCTCTAAAGGAAGTCTACTCATCTACCTCTGATACAAATACCTTACTGGAGATACGTATTGCCAGGTGAGATGGTTTTCACTTTATTTTCACCACCTCCACAGGGAGAGGGCTTCCTATCTACCATTTATGAACTGTTATATTGCTTCTGGAGTGTAAATAAAGCTTAACAATACCATTCTGTGTGTAGCAGGCCCTCAGGAGAAGATAAACACATCCTCTCTGCTGAAGAGTCTTTGCTCTTAAAAAGATTGACTGAGAGCCCAGGAATATTTATTTAAAATCTAGCTGGGTTTGTTTAGAGCAAAATGCTTTATTAGAAGCATGTACATCAGTCTAAATACATTTTTGGAACACTCATTTGTCTTTCTGCTACCTAGTTGTCTGCTCTTTGTGGTCTATATTTTCTGTAGCATGTTTCGTACTGTGTATTGGTTTTGGGGAGAGAAGTTTTACTTTTGTATATAGAGCAATTTATATATAAAATAATGACTAAAATGCAATAATAAAAACAACATCAAAGAACAAATAAAAGGAAATATTAAAGGGACTGGATATATTGTGGAACGATGAGAGAGAGAGTAATGTTTCAGGAATTATTAACACCATTTTTAAAAACAGTTAGCTATAGAACCTATTTCAGCCACAGGAAGCAATTTTGTTTCTAATACAAATTGGAAGATTAAGTACTAGCTATTTCAGCATTACAGCATTTCCTAAAAGTTGCGAGAATATTTGGTAATATGTAATACATTTTGTTTCTTTAAATTGAAACTACTTGTAGTTCTTTTTCTCTCTTCTTGACTTTATCATCAAAAAACTCAGACAAAGGTAAAAGGGATGATAGTTGCTGTGAAGAAGGAAATCATAGAATGGTTTGGGTTGGAAAGGACCTTAAAGAATCATCTAGTTCCAACTCCCCTGCCATGGGCAGGCACACCTTCTACTAGACCAGGTTGCTCAAAGCCCCATCCAACTGGGCCTTGAACACTTCCAGGGATGGGGCATCCACAACTTCTCTGGGCAACCTGTTCCAGTGCCTCAACACCCTCACAGTAAATAATTTCTTCCTTACATCTGATCTAAATCTACACTCTTTCAGTTTAAATGCATTACCCCTTGCTCTATCACAACATGCCCTTGCAGGAAGTCCCTCTCTGGCTTTCTTGTAGGCCCTCTTTAGCTACTGGAAGGCTGCTATATCATCTCCCTGGAGCCTTCTCTTCTCCAGGCTGAACCCCACCTGTCTCAGCCTGTCCTCATAAGAATGGTGCCCCAGCCATCTGACCATCTTTGTGGCCCTCCTCTGGACTCACTCCAACAGGTCCATACTTCTTATGTTGGGGGCCCCAGAGCTGAACACAGTACTCCAGTGGGGTCTCATGAGAGCAGAGTAGAGGGGCAGAATCACCTCTCTCAACTTGCTGCCACACTTCTTTTGATGCAGCCCAGAATGTGATTGGCTTTCTGGGCTGCAAGTGCACATTGCTGGCTCGTATTCAGTTTTTCATCCACTAATACCCCCAAGTCCTTCTCCACAGGGCTGTTCTCAAACCATTCTCTGCCCAGCCTGTATTTGTGCTTGGGATGGCTCTGACCCATCTGCAGGACCTTGCACTTGGCCTTGCTAAACTTAATGTGGTTCGCATGGGCCCACCTCTCAAGCCTGTCAAGGTCCCTCTGGATGGCATCCCTTCTCTCCAGCGTGTTGATGACACCACACAGCTGGGTGTTGTCAGCAGACTTGCTGAGGGTGCACTCAATCCCACTGTCCATGTTGCCCACAAAGATGTTAAAACAGTGCCTGTCCCTATACTGACCCCTGAGGAACACCACTTATCTCTGGTCTCCAGTCAGACATCAAGCCGTTGACTGCAACTCTTTGAGCGTGATCATCCAGCCAATTCCTTATCCACCAAGTGGATAAATAAATAAACAAATAAAAACAAATGAAAAGAACTCATTAGAGTCTGATGCATCAAAAAGGTATCTACTTTTCTGAAGAAGCAAATTGTCACAAAACTGTGATAAACCATCCCCAAAAATGTAACTGTGATTCGTAAAGGTCTGTGTCCACATTTGCCCTAAAATGTAGAACATAAGCAGCTGTATTTTATTTATGTCAATAGAATTTTTCCTACTGTACTAAGTCCTCCTTATTATTTAATCATGACATCAAATATTTGCAAAATTAAGGTGATAGAAACAGTCCATTCATAAATTAGCAACTGACAAAAGTATGCATTTTCACTCAGGCTAAACTAGTTTTCATGTCAACAGGATATTATTTAATTAAAATATTAATAATGGTCTATTGCTTTTCTATCTAACTATTTGCTGAAAGTTAATGGACATTTGTATCTCTTTTGCAATACTGCTTTGAGAAAATGAAAGAATATCTGGGCTGTAAAAATGAAAACTGATAAAAGAGCAGTATTATTACAACATCTTTGTTAATAAATGAGTATATTTTTATTGACTATACCTTCAGTCATGGTAGTTTTAGAAGCACAGAATGACTTTTATATCTAGAATATGTTATTGTAAAATTGTTATTTTTGTCTCTGTTCTATGTTTAAGAAGTGTGACATTAAACAAAGTCCATTTTGCATGAGTCATAAATAAATTTATTCCTGGTTTTCCTGTTAAAAATTAAACTAAACTTTATTTTTTACTTTTTTTTCAATACACAGGTCAAATGAGAGCAAGTAATAAGTAATGAAATAGTTTGAAGTTTCCTCAAATAATTGATTGTGAATAAAGATGTAGATTTTATGCCACAGGTCACAGATAAAAGCTCTTATCAGTGAAAATCATGAATAATTTGATGCAAATCAATAAAGTTCATGCAAGTGCAAAACTAGTCAGGGTTAGATCAGAATCAGACCCAACACTAGTTATTAACCTGCATTGTTAGCAACAATTACTGCCAAGTAATTTTCAGCATTTCCTCCATGAACCTTTGTTTCAAAGCCAAGATTTAGACAGCCTCAATTGATTTTACATAATTGCTATGTGTGCTTTATAAGCCTGTGTGTAGTGATTGTGTTCCTCAGTTATGAAAGCCTCATGTGTGAAAATAACCCTCTTTCTACTTTTGAAGTTTTAAAGAGTATCTAAAAAAAGTTATTGTACAGCTAAAAAGAAAAAAAAAGTCAAAAGTGTTTTTTTATCTACCTTTTTTTTGATATTTAAAAATTATTTTCTAAATGTATATTCCCTAATTTTCTTATATCTCTTTTTATTATTATCAATGTTAGAATTTGATATTAATAATCAGCAGGTTTATAACTACAGTGTTTTATGAAAGATTTGTTCTTGTATCTTTTGGTATAGGATGTATTGGGCCCTGAGATCTTTGCAGTGAATATAGGAAAAACCTTCTTACTCAAGAGCCAGTGTGCCTTTTCCATACATCATGACAGTAAAGTGCCAGGACGTGATTTGAAACTTGCTATTAGTAGAAGAAATCAAAAGGATGTCTACTGAGGTTACAATTAAACTGATGTAAAACTAATATGAAATCAGTAACAGTTCATTTGTGACATCCTGTTCTCTTCTTGCCCCAACTTGCTTTTACCATGATCATTCCAAGAAAGTTCTTACAGAGTTGGCTAGAAACCACACATATGGGTAAGCAATCTTGGGGTCAAAACTTAATTTTATAACATTTGAAGTAGAATAAGAAATGCTAGGAAAGAACCATATTTGCAGTAGGAACATGAGTTATTAGAAATAAAAAATAACTTGGCACAGTGATTCATCATATAGCATTTCCAAATTAACTGTGACACTCAAGTATTTTCCTTGTATTGTAATGCCAATGGAGGATTTTGATGGATTTCCAACTCCTCTATTTCCCAACTGTTTAGTTTAACTTAAACAGACAAACAACTAACACAAAGCAAGACCTCTCTTTGTTTGCAAATTTCAGTGAGGTTTCTGTGGAAGATGTCAGAAGTTGGTGTTTCTAAAGAAAAGTGGACTTTAACCAGATTGTAGGTCTGTGCATACAAATGCAGGCTACTAGTACTCAGAATCCAAATCCCAATGTAGAATAAAACTTTTGCAGCACATTATGAAGAGTCTCTGTTTTCTTGTTGGTAGAATCTACTCTCCTTTTAAAGTAATTAGTAGGATTGACACTATCCCTTGTCCTGTAGCTTATATCTTAATTTCAAGTTCAGATGTAGTGAGTTGACAACATTAGCTTGTAATAATTTGTAATTCCCATTTTTCTCTATTTTGTCATGGTTACAACCAATTCTCATGTGTTTGTCAATAGAAGTATTATACTAGTGTACATATGCTACTCATTAGCATCACTGGTAAGTGAGAATTAAGAGCTAAAACACTTGACTATGATTTTTAAAAAAGATTATGTGATTAGTCTAGCTTCCACTGAATGCTGTCAAGAGCTTTCTCATTGTCTTGTGAAGGAGTAATTTTAAGTCCTATGTACCACTTCATTAAATAATTGCATTTAAAAAGGAATATGTGTTGTGACAAATTTGAAGTATCTTAGTCATTTCTGTAAGATCCCTTGAACTCAGGATTGAAAAAAAGATGATAATGTCCTAGTTCAAGAAGTCAGATAAGTAACATACACTCTGGGAACTAAATTCCTGCTTTGTTACAGAAACATGTTAACCAGCAGATTTACAAATGCAAACCCAGTAACAACAGTAAATCTTGGAAGGAGCCAAGCTTACAGTGAAAAACACATCCCAGCATGTGGTGTGTGACATTATTCACTTTTCATCTAAAATTAGAAGTATGTTTTGTGGATGTGTTACATGTGTATGCATTTGTATGTATGTGTGGATTATTGCAGATACTGACAGAGCCAGATCCACTTTTGGGGACTGATTCAATAAATATATTTCCCATCCCTTCTAAGAAAAAAACTACAAAAAGAAAAAAAAAATCCTTTCTCTAACAAATGAGAATGTTTGACCTGGGAACAGTGTAGTTCAATAAAATGTACCAGCATTTAACCAATTTATTGTAATTCTAAGAAAAAAAGTGGCTACAAATATTTTCAGATTGTTACACGATTTCTAAGAAAACAGGAGCAACAAAACCCTTTCTCTCTCTCTCTCTTCTTCTTTTTTTTTTTTTTTTTTTTCCTGAGAGGCATGGGGTGTGTTCTGCTTTTCTTTCCATAAACACATTAAACAGTGAAAAGTACATTTCAGTCTCACACTGCTTTTCATCTTGTTTGGTTTCATGTAACTTTAGGCCAATGCTCCAAAGCTTGCTCTGTTCATCAGTGGATCCGGGCCATTAGTAATCTATATAATTATAAATGTAAACAAACCCCTTTTTTACACCATTTGTGTGCAACATCATCTGGCTGCTGCTGCCAAAGTGTCCAAAGAAAAGAAACAAATTCAGACCTCTAAAGCTAATCTCTGAGGAGTTTAAATTTTTTAAAGTTTTAAAATAAGATGAGGTCTGTTTTGTTGACTGCTCCATTTACTAGAATACAGAATAATTAAAAAAACTTTTTGGTGTTGTTGCTTTGTGTAAGGAAGAATATGAGAGCTGAGAACATCAAGGTTTATTATTCCCAAGAAAAATCAGTACATGTTTATAACATATTAGTGCATTTTTCAGCGTCCTGCTGAGGCTTGTGAAATACATATATTCTGGCATATTGGGTTGATAATAAGAATGTTAAGTTTTATGCACAATAATTATACTTATACTAAGCACTTGAAAAATTCTACAAATTATACATTACCTAGATCATAACCCAAAGTTGTATTCTGGGGTGGTGATAATGATAGTAATAAACTGAAATTTACCTGGACAATCAGCAGATTCTCAAGAAAGCAGAGAGGCAAAAATAAGTCAAAGACAGGTGACAGTGGTCGAAGGTAGAGTTACTACTTATTCCTTACAATTTTTCCCTGAAAAACAAGTTGCATACAGCTAAAGTTATAAATATGGCTTGAAAAATTAAAATACTGCTATTCTTTCTTGTTTAGTTAGCTTGCCAAACTCCACTGACACAGAAGTTTTGCAAGTTGTGGAAGACAGTTTTTAGTCTTTCACAACCAACATAAATTCACAATTGTTTTGCTCAGGATAAGGTTTACATAAAACTACTTTCCTATCATTGCCAAAAAAGATGTACAATTTCAGCTCAAAACTAAGTAAAATTCTGACATTATCTCAAAGTTTCACCTTGAATTTTGTATTAATTCAGCATAGGCAAGTATGAAAACTTTTAGCAAACCAGAAGGTAAAAAAGGAGGTAGATTGAAGGGAGAAGCAGGAAAGCAAGGAGAGATTATCAAACCACATACAAGCTAAAACTTAGAACGCTAATAAAGAAATGGTTGATGAGGTGAAGATTTAGCTACTGTGGGCTAAGATATGCATTAGAATTGAAGAGAATTGTATATATCAAACTATTTAAACAAGCTGAGAAAACATAAACAAAATTGTTAGAAAGGACCTCAATAGGAAATTTTGGTTTCTTAGTTAGCAGTCTGAATATTTTCCCATTTTAGTTTAATGGTCGCCAAATTCTCCTTTCACCACCTCGGTGACAACACAAGCAGAAAATTCACGTTCTTTCAGTGCATAAGTGTCCATATGCCTGTGATATGCCTTTTGAAGAAAAATATTCCCAAAGCCACCGTAAAATTTGTCAGTTGCTGGGAGCTTGGGCTCAAACTGCAGCAAATGCATTTTTAAAACCAGTTTTCTTCCATATTACTCTAATCAGTTAATCAGCATGGTTGGGGCCATACAGGGGCTCTCGATCTTTTTAACACTGCAACTTCTCACTTTAATGACCCTTGAATAAACCTGCTTTTCCTCTGCCTTGTTTCAAATCACTCTACTACGCTACAAGTCTAAGTGGTAAAGCTGGGAGCTAGAAAACTGTGTACACTAGAATATGTTCTGTTTTGTTCTCTCACAAGCAATTCTATGCACTGATGCAACTGCAGTATCAGGATGGAGTCTACCATCTGTAAATCCTACACTTTGTGGTCTGTTTTTAACAAGTCTAGCTTCCCTTTTTCAATCTTTCATCAATACCATCTCTTTCAGCCTTCAGTTTGTCAGCAAAATCCACGCAGCTGATTCCTTGTCAGAATTCAAATGAAAAAATAAAAAAGATACTTGTAATAATTATGTAATACCTGTGCAATACCTGTCTAATATCTTCCCAGCATTGTAAGTTCTTAGAATCAGAAACATATTTGTTCATTCATTTGTTTGCAACGTGTTCTGCATTGCCAAGGGCACTCAATATAGTGGAAGAGAATACTGTCATATTTCTGCACAAAGCGGAGAAAAATGCATTTCTACTCAGGATTTTTCTTAGAAAAACTATAGAATATCTGTTCTCTGAGGAGAAATTACATGACATTCAAGTGCTGTAATTTGCAGTGAAGAGGAAGAGCAACTGTAAGACAAGAGCAGGTTCATCTATCTAGAAAAGTCATGCAAGTTCATATTAAGTCAAAGGGGCCTATTAAGACGTCACTTAATATGTAAGTAAATTTATCAATTCATTTAGTACCTACAGTTCAGAAATGTTCAGTATTTGGAGAATTGCATTTTCAGTTCACTTAATGCTGTTAAAAGTATTTAATCATAGACAGCAGTTTTTGGAATGAAGGATAATGAATGTAAGAAGTTCTGAAAAAGTTCATGAGTTGTTTTGACAATATTAGTCTCATGATTTATCCTCCCATTTCTTCTCTTTGTGACAGCAGGTAAAACAAAATAATATGAAATTTTATTAGACTGGAGTATAGTGTCTTGTCTGGCTTTAGTGCAGCTACAGCTGTACAAATAATGCATTTAAATGCAAGTCAACAAAAAAAACTACTTTTTTTTTTTTTTTTTTTTTTTTTTTTTGAGTACAGGAATAGCTATCTGGCCATGCTTCCTCTGGTAACTGCAAGAGTGAACTTCAAAGTAATGATGTTTTATAAGGCATTTCAAATCCATTCCCTTTGTGTGCTACCCAGTCCCTCATTTTGTCATAAATTGAAGTGTAGAGTTAGTTAAATAATATACACTCACAACATATTCTTAAGGCTATGCATTTTTGTACAACATTTCATTGTTCAGTTTATGCAAAGACCATAATGAATATTTCTTAAAATAAGTCATGGAAATTTGTATTGGAAAAAATTTAAAATAGCAAACACATGAGAATGTCATAACTTCTCAAATATCTCCAAAGTAAAAATTATCTGAGTTCTTCATTTTCCCCCAGACCTGACCACAAATTGATAAAAGCTGCTTGCTTTCTTCCAAGAAGACAGTATTTCTTAGGGGTCTAAACTTTCTTTACTATTTTTGGAATAATTATTAATGCTAATAGAATTAGAAAACAAGACAAATTAATTTCCTTTGCTTAAATTCAGGCTTAAGCAATATGCTAACAATCAAGAAAAGATACTAACCTGATTATCATGCAAAGACATTTTGTCAAATAGGTTTGTGCCTGTAGCTGGACAGTCAATACCGAAAATTCAGCATGAATATTTATGGTAGAAAGTGCTTTGCCTGATGGTGAGCATTTGCAGGAGCAGGGACTCTATGCAATGCCATGCAGTGGATTAAAAAGGGAGTGTTTGTGAAAAGGGATGGTCAGGGTTCAAAAAAGGAAAGGATATTTTGGGTGGGTGACTCCATTACAGTAAGAATCTGTCTGCTTTTTGTCCTAATAATGTCAGATATCTCTCTCTATGATTAAAATATAAAAACATTCAAATATCTTTGGATAAAAGATGAAAATATTTTCTTCATAGATTTTTTGCTGCTGTATGAAGATGAAAAAAGAAAATACTGTCATCTGAGACACAGATACCATGCAAAATCTTGAGAATTTTTACCTAGATACCTCTATTTTTTCAGTCAAAATATAGAAGAAGAAAAAAAACCCCAACCAAACAAAACCCCAAACCCCTACACCCCAGCAGCAAGTAAACTTCATTTAACAATTAGAATAATCACATAGTATTGCATAAGGTTTAAAACTAGAGAGATGTCAGTCACACTATTGCTTGAAATAAGGGTTTGCTTTATGGAAACAAAACATCTTTCAGAAGACAGGACCATGCCACTCGTCAGTGAAAGTAAATTATTTACAGTGGCAGGGTCTGTGTATGAAGTTGTCATTGAGTGCAGCTTCCTTACCTAAAGGTGTGGGTGGTTCTCGTGTCTGCTAGGACCTTGCTGTCCTTCTCAATGTTTTCCATTTAATTTGTGAAGTTGGAGGAGGACAGGCATATTCCCAATCCTGCTATTCTCACCCAGATACTGAAAATAATCTGTTAAAGTCTAAATCCCAGGAAGTCTTTTCCTAATTTAAAAGTGAGCAGTTAATGTTTTATAAGAAAATGTTAGATTTATAAAATTTATATGGGGCCTTGTTGTCCAATATATCATATTTTTTTAGCATCAGTCCAACAATGCAAATGCATTTAAAGGTACAGATCTAATTAATCTCTGAATTTCTTGCCAAAGGAAATAGTAAGCAGGATGGAATATACTGTAGGAGCATATGCCAACATTGTAGCATATTTCTGTATAGAGTAAGCTATCCTGGCTATCTAAATCCTTTTCCAGTGCCCTTATTAACACATTAAAGCTTATTAACCATCAAAATTTTCTGCTAAACCTCTAGCCTCTGAGGAAATTAGCAATCCGATTAATATTCTGCGTGTTCCTGGGATAGCATGTAAGATGACGCTGTTTGATCATAGTTAATATTCTTCTATATTTAGCCTAAACAAATTCTTTGAGATCATGAGTTATACTGCTATAGCTTGAATGTTGTGAGCTTTATTGCTTTTATGCTTTCAGTACCTCTTTTATGCTTTGCTGGATTTCTAGGCAGCAGTATTAGTTTTCATGTATTTTTAGCAATCTGTCTAAACATATAAGCAACACATTTTAAAATATTTCTTGGTCTGAGTTTTAGTTCTGAGGTGAATTCTAGTATTATATTAAATCAAAAAATACCATTGTTTCAAGTGCCAAAATACCATTGTTTCATCCTAAATGTATATTTATCTTTCTGAATCTACCTCTATATGTCTCAAGAATAAGGTAAAATCAACTGCAATACAAACATGAACATTGATAACACATGATAAACTGTCATCACACCAAAATGATTTATAGCAGTTTTTAGTACGTAAAGTTATTAATCCACTTGAAGCAGTTTCTTAAAGGATAATTTCTAAAACTATTGGCTTTATGTTTTTTTAATATTTCAGGTTAGATAACCACATGTATGAATAGCTATGTGCCACTAACTCCCACAGGACACAGCCACCCCTGCATTACCTGTGCATTTTAAAAGTTACTTTGCTCTTGGTTCTGTTGCTCTTTATTATGTGATCCTGCATTCCGCAGCTTTGACAAAGTCTCATACTCAGTATGGCTGAAACCAAGCCTGCTGTGGAAACTTTGTCGAGACTAAATTTCATAGATAGAAGTGAGTCGAAAACACTCAGGACTGTGGATTCCTCTTTGTATTACATAACTATCTTCTAGAGTCATTCCACGCAGCTCATTACAAATACTTGCCCTAGTTTACTATGTACTAAAACGGTTCTTCTCAGGCCACAGCACTATCTTTCTCCCACTCTTGCCAGGCCAGTATACATGTTGATGGAAGACCGGGGTTTTGTGTGTATTGCACTGAAAATGTGCTGTTGCAGGCATGGAGCATTTTCAGGGGCTTGCACATCAGTTTTACGTGGGGAAAGCAATGAGAAAGGACAGAAACTATGGTTCTAATCTTCTGCATGTGGGGGATAAATATGTTTACTCTTGTAAAATCACCAGTATGTTTACTATATGTGTGATAGAATGGCAATTATTTTCTGACTTCCTAAAGGTATCCACTTTCTAGATATCTGTTGGATAGATGTTAGGCTAATGTAATTTTACTCTTTTCCCCTACTATTTTACATTATGACTAAAAATGATTTTATGTGTCAGTTCTTATGTGGTTTATGGCCTCCTGAAGATGTTGCAGCATCTGTGTAGAACTGGAATTGATATAATCTGAGATGTCCAAACTGCATAAAATTATTAATGTAATCTGTTGTATAGATTCATAATGCCCTGGGTTTGTATTAAATCACACATTTATACCTTTTTCTTATGCAACTCTCATGTGATCTATAATGCTTATAGAAAGAAAAAGATTGTGTAAATTAAACAATATTAATTATCAATATTGAAACAAAGGTGTTACTGTGGGTTCTTTTAACTTCATGGAAAACTAGAAGTATTTTTCATTGGTGGTGTAAAATAGAGCAACACCCATCACTGCACTTTTGCATTACTATTTAAAGCAAAGATCAAACAGAAGACCTCTATAAGGGCCACATTTGTCTCTCTTCACTGGATCTAATACAGCTTGCACATAATTGTACCAATATTTGAGGAAATAAATAATCAATATATTAACAATAAACTGTAAAACCCCCCTAAACTTAGTGCAACTTCTCCTTATTTGGTCTTAGATTAATTCTGTCCAGCTAGAAATTCCCTCACACACCCCCAAAAGAAACTGCCAAGGATGTCTTTTTGAGGGGATATTATCTTCTCAAGTGCTTTAACATTCTTGTATGTTCTGATAATCAAGCTTACTCTTTGTCTTTCATTACACATTCCTTTTGTGCCCCATTAGTCTGATGGTTTCTCTGTCATAAAGCGATGTTTTTGACAGAAAGGAAATTAATTTTTCTTAACATATATGATGACATTTTGACTGCAGTATTTTCAATGTCTCTCTTTCTTCCCATTTTTCAAATAGATTTTTGATTCTGTTTCCTGGATATCAGGTTTCAAAAAGACCACTGGAACTCTTTTAATTTCAAAGCATATCTGCATTAGCATTGCTAATTAATGGATAAATTATTAACACTAATTACTGCCACATATCTTCATATGCATGCAGGCACATACATAGAAAATTAGCAATTTAATGTAACCATTGCTGTAAATTTGACTGTTGATAGTCCATGAATCTTACACAACTCTTTTTGAAGGCTTAAACTTTATGTATTTATATATTTACATATACGTATGTAAACATACAAGCACACACAGACATATATATTTTTTATAAAGGCATGTATTTTTGTATTAGTTGCACAGTAACACCTGTGTTTCCTGAGCATGCATTTCTTCCAAACAGTACCATATGTAGTCAATCAAAAATGCAAGGCCTTACCTTTAGAATCAGGGCTTGATTTCTTAGATCTGTTATATTTCACTTCCACAGCACACTCTGCCCTAAGGTCTGTGATCAGCACTACAGTCAGAGTACCAGGCATGACCTCTATATATACACAGTTCAGTAATAGCAACAAGTGAATACTTAGATTCTTACTTCAGTTCCACATTTATCAAGTGATATTACTCATAGAAAGAGATCCTTCAAGCAAACACTTAATCTGCATTGAATTGGGAGTGATCTTGATGATACACTTGGGGAAAAAAAAAGGAGCTTATTGTACAACACAGCAGATGAAAATACCCGCAGCCATTGCACGTACCACTCATTCTGTTAACCATGTAATATACATTGTCATTTTGACGTGTAGACTATTTCTCTTCCTCTATCACCTCTGTGTCAATCCAATTCACTCATTCTTGCCAATGATGAAATGAAAAGAAAAAAAAAAGAAAAAAGAAAAGAAAAATAAAAGGAAACGTGGAAAGATTGTTATCCTAGATCTGCATTTGCAGAACATTTTAAAGCCAGTTAGATTAACCATTGGGAAGATGTTAGTCTAGATAAGAGAATCCCCACTGGTTTTCTGTCTCCCTTAGACAATGAGATCACATAGTTGTGTCTGTGCCTCTCTGTTTTGGATTGTTCTATTTTAACACATAACAGATTGAGGGCTGCCTACTATTCCTAATTAACTCAAGTTAAACTAATGAGAGAGAGGGTGGAGGGAGTGCCAAAAAGAGAAAAGAGATCATGAGTTGGAAGAGATTGAATTACAACTTAAAGGGGATGGAGAAAGGAAAAGAAAAAGGGGGGGGGCGTGAGGGGGGGAAGGGGGGGAGGAGGTCCAGATACAGCTAGGCTGAAAAGTAGGGGAAAAGAAGGGCCTGGGAACAGATTTGCCTTTTATTTCCAAGAAAAGGCAAAGATGGCTTGCAAAAACACCAAAGAAATACAAGTAATCCAACATTGTACTGAAGTCAGATTGTCGCTAGTTAGGAAATACTTCAGCACCCACTGGAGAACAGCTCAGATTCCATAATCCAGTTATTGCTCTGCTATCAACAGCTTTATCCAGCATGTACCCACAATTTATTGATGTAGTTATTTTTGCCAGGAAAATACCATGTAAACTACCCGTGGAAGAAAGTTGTCTGTTCTTTCTAGACCTCACAATAAATGCCAGGGATATGTCAGGTTTTGTTGTACTGTACCAAACAATTTTAAATGTAGTTTTCCTTATGCTAGGAGTTGGAAATAGGCACACATGCACAAAGAGGAAGGTAGAACTGAATGTTCTCTATGTAAAAACAATGTGTTATTTTCCCAGCTATGAATAGAGTAATTTCTGGATTTTATGTTCATGCACAAGAAGTTTTCACTCTTCACTTTTACTGTTATAAATTATTTTGTGTGTAGACTTCTTTATATAGAATAATATATTACAACACATTTTTTGAGAGATTTTCTTTGGAAGATTTCCTATGTAAAAACACAAATCTGAATCTGTAGTGATCTTAAATACATTCAGTGCTTTCCTGATTCTGCTCTCACGCTGCTGTTACTAGTAGGTTAGTTGTTGGACTCGATAGCGCAACCCATAATAAAATGGTAGTGACCAACTTTAATGTACAGCAAGTATTAAATAAAAGCCGAGTTTCAGGTGTGCACATACTGTGTGTAATGCCATGTTTAGAGGGGTGCCTTTTGCCTCAGTGCCAGAAGAATACTCTGGCCAAGAATCCCGCATTTCTGTGCCAGGGATCTCCTCTCTCTACGTGCAGAGATGGGGACAGGAGCCTGCTGGAGGCAGAGGGGACAACAGGAGTGTGTTTGGTGCGGTTGCAGCTGAGGCTGTAGGGTTTGCCAGAGGTACCTTCAACACATGTCCCCAATCCAGATTCGGGCTGGGCAGGAGGAAAGAGGGCTGATAAAAGCTAGGGAAGCAATAGGAGAAGTGGAGGTGGAAGGGGAGAGCTGGTGAGGACAAGGAGGAGGGCAGGACTGGGGGAGTCACTGTGAGTCAGGTTGAAGGAAACAAGTGCAGTGAAGAAAACATGGTGTCATACCAAGGGATGGGAAGCGGGGGAAGGAGTCAAACCTTCACATTGGGGAAATGAGGGAAATGCTGGGAAAGCAACACGTGGAGAGGTGGGTGAGGCTGAAAACAGACGGGCTGGGTGAGGAGGAGTTTCTGCAGCCAGCGTGCGGTGGAGAGAGGAAGGGGACAGAGGAGGGCGGTGGGAGAGTCAAGGGCTGGGGATGTAGCCTGGCCCCTGCCACCCCAGCCCAAAACCAGAGGCTCCTGTTGGACTCCATGCCTGCATGTGCCTGCACACACATGCACACATGCGTACATGTACGTGCTTGCCTCTCTGCTGTGGCCCGGACTGGGGTTAATAAAAGCACTGGCTGGTTTGACAAAAGCAGAGGAGATGTGACAGGTAAGCGGGAAGGAAATAGCCTGCTCGTTTTGGCTGGCTGTAGTTATTTGCGTCTAACGAGGCCAGCTCGTCGCCAGGCTCTGTGTAGATGAAATGAAGCGATGGGCTGAAGCAGGGCAAAGGAGGCGCCGCGTCCTGACAGGCTGAGGTGTGACCTGACGAATCCTAACCGCCCCAGACATCTTCGGGAAAGTGAGGGGAGAGAAGGCAGGAGCGCAGGGTGCTGGGACACAGCCCAGGCTTGGGCCCAGGGGAGAAGGAACTGGGGAGGGAGGATGGGAAGGGGGGGCCCTACAACACCTTGTTTCAGACTGAGCACAAAAGCCAATTTAATTACAAACTCAGCCAACGGGACACAGAACTTTGCAACCAGGTTTTCTTTGATGTTTTTTCTTTTTTTTTTTTTTTTTTTTTTCCCAAAGGAACTTTTTGACACATCCACTCCACATAGGGAAAAATAACTTTAAACATTCTCACATCTTCATCTCATTAACAACAGAGGTTTGGTTTTTTTTCTTTTCAGGGAGAGGGATATGTGCTCTAGGAGAGAGGAACGCAAACATTAGCTTTCAAAACACATTCAGTGACATAGCTAAATGATAAAGAGCCTGACTTCTGGGCCCTAAGTATATGAGCACCTGTACCTTTGCAATCACTAAGTGACTTTGGGCATCTAAAGATGTTAACATACAGCATTGGAAAACAGGTATGGCTGCAATAGATCATAAGATGAACATGCTGTTGACCATGTGCTTCTACAATTATGGGAATATTCTTTCTGTGGACATGTGTGTATATCTGGGTACACATGGGCCAGGGAATTTACTTACGTACAAATGTACCTCTCTTGAAAACTTTAGGAGAAGCTGTTGAAGTACACTTAGGGATGTTCTAGAGTTGTTCTATTTTAACCTGTGCCTAAGTCTAGCTGTTTGACAAAGCAAAGAAAAAGGAGAATGTGAACTGTAATTTAAAAATCAAAAGTAATGGAAGGAATATCCTGGTTACCATTAAACAGTTCTTCCCGTGGGAACTACAAACCAACTGCTGCTACGGTTCAGAAACAAGCAAAAGCAGAGCTGGAATATAACATATGTAGGTATAGGGCATTCCCTGCTACTGTAATTTCCTAAAAAAGGAAATATTAAGAGAAAATGATTACTGAAAAGAAAAAAACAAACCCAACCTATATGTACTACAGTTTGTTGCCCTTAATGCAAAACTGATAGAACAAACTTTTGCTCTGAGTAGGTTAGGTTTGATTTTCATCTTGTAGTGATGTTTCAAAAATACAAGAGTAAGTTGTAACAGTGGGTAGGTTTAGGCTGCTGCATTTCACTGTGCAATTCTCACGCTAGGGATTAGTAGTTTACAGAAGCCGTATTATGGTTAACATACAGTGCTGCTTGGAGTCAAAGGCAGTCAACTGGGTGCAGGATGCCAAAAAGGCAACTGTTTTACTATTTTTACACTCGATTATCTAGAACACAACACATCTGTGCTCATGCCAGCATTCCTTCTCTTTGCACTGGAAAACACACAAGTTAGAAATCCATGGTTCTCAATAATTATTAAGAATACACAGAGATTTTTAAGGACCAAAAAAAGAACACTTGGTCTCTGGTTTTGACAGTTTTAACTGGCAGACCCTTCTGTATTGCTCCTGTGTGAACAAATAAGTAAATGAGAAAGACCAAATTTAGAAAGTTGTAAATTATCTTTCTGAAATGGGTCTTCTACAGTGTATAATCACTTTTTCCTTATCAAAGAGACTTTTATGCACATTCATAAATCCAGGTGAATATTGTATGTTACCTGAAAAACTGTATTCATGAGAAAACTGAAGGAAAAGGGAGAAGTGATGACAATTTGGCTGAAGTCCCAGCACAAACAGGCAAAACTCTGTAGAGAACTGACATTAAACCTGTTACATATACACATTACGCTATATATTTACACAAAGTTAATGCAGGCAGTCCTGTCTCACTAGACTACTGTATCACTCTTGACTACATGAAGCTGTAACAGACCACTCCAAACATGGGTATCCTTGCACAAAAGGCTGCCAGAAATGTAGGTTTACAACTGCTGTGAGACTTTGGAAACTAGAGTGCCATAGGATTACACATCGAGTGTTCGATCTCTCCAGCTCTTAAGAAGGCTGTAAGTGTGGTATCCTCTGGGTCAAGGTCAGGGAGGACAGAGGATTGAGGATATAAGGAAGGGATACAGCCCCAACTTGCACCTTTTGCCAGCCTGCTTGCTGGAATAGCTTGCTAAAATGAGGGTTAGATTAGTCTGTCCTTTTCCAAACTGACCCAGTAATGGGATTGCAGAAAAAGGTTTTCCAAAATATATAGAAGCAAAACCCAAATATTGATTTACAAAAACTCATTTCATGCCAAAAAGAGGAAAAAAAAAAAAAGTAAAAGAAAAAGAAAAATATGCACTTCTGGTGTAATGCTGATGTAGAAAAAAAGGAAAGGCTTATATCATTCATTGTAAATAATGAGAAACTACTTTTATTAGATTACCGGTATGTGTTGGATCAATGAAGTGACACCAGCTAAAAACTTTCTATCACACCTCTAGCAGTCCCTCCTTACAGCTTGAATTCCACTGAATAATGTAGAATTACTCATTCCTCCTCTTACTATCAAAGTTCAGGTTTTTTCATTATATTCAAGTTATTCAAATAAAATTTGTGTTTTGAGTAGAAGGGTGCAAAATCAAGCCATTAATAATGTTTTCTGCATGATACTTGTCATAGGCTTCTTGGGCAAATCACATCAGAATTAGATTTTGTTTTCAAAAGCAATACATATTCTAACTATTAAAAGCCTCTCTGGAATTCTATTATCAAAAAAACCCATCATAATAAAACCCCACCTTCAACATGTACCCTACTGTGGGGTAAGGAAACTCCCATAGATGTTGCGATTACTCAGCAACCATTTTACTAAGAAAAGCATTGTTCTGAAAACTCGGCATGTAGGAACCCAGTGAGTCTCTATGAGTATGCACCTGCCTGAGACTTCAGAGAGCATGAAAAAAAATCACTGTAAGGAGTGTGCACTATCCAATTTAGTGTTTTATAACTGCTGAGGCTATGCAGATAACAAATTTAAACTTTCTTTTTAAAATGAAGATGGCATGGAAATCAGTATCTTCAGTTTTGGATTAATTATTGGTTCACAAGGGATTCCGTTTTGCTGCCACAGGCCACATTTTGTTTTCTACCACTGTGTGCTGTTGCTTTAGGAATCCTGGGAGTTTCCTAGTGCTTCTCATGTGAGAGGGAATGAACTGCCACACTCACGGGAAGGCAGCTTTTGAGCCAGTCATCCAAACAGCTCTATAGCAGCCAACACACTAAGAGCACACCCAAGGGAAGAGGCAGGTATAAGCCACTTGCTTGAACTTGAAAACTATCCATCCTGAGCATCTTGATGAATTTTTGTCATTGAGGTTGTCAAGCACAGACATTAGTGCCCACATAGATCTGAACACACCAGAGCGGTCAGCCATCTTAGCAGCCACTTCTAGCAAATCTGTACATCCTGCATATATTATGCCAGCATTTATCTGTACTGTGACTAGTCTTCCCACTCATACATGTGTCCATTGCCTGAATGATGCAGCATTTGGCAACCCATACTGAGGTTTTAGCTCTGTTTATCACATGTAAGCCCTTTCTACATCTTTCTTTTGCTAGCCTTGGAGCATGGAAAGCTCTGAAATGCTTATCAGCACCCAATGTAGACTTATGCCTGAAGCTAATGTCATACCAGCTTCACATCAGGAAAACTCAATGAGTTTAGTCACGTTACTGTTAAACCACTCCAGCAGCAGAACAAGGTCAGGCCTTTATAATGAGAGGTGATTTACATTTTAGGTATGTTTTTTTGCTATTTGGATTGCATGTGTTTCCACAGTTTGCAAATATTTTAACACCTTTTGTGTCTCCATTAGTTCTAGTGTGGATTCTTGAGAAACATAAATGTGGTGTATTATTATGCTCACAAAAGCTGAATATCTCCCGGTAGACGGTAATGCACTCTGCAGAGGGGAAGCAGTATGTTAACACATGGAGAAATTGTCATATTACTCATCACCTTTTGACTTAATCATTTGCAGATCAGTGGAGGATGAAAGACTGTTTGGCACTTATCCATCAGTTTTGGTCTTCATTCTGCTGTAAAATGTATGAGCAGTCTCCAAGTCAAACTAACAGGAGCTTAGGGACTTCAGACAAGTCCACCCTCTATATGATGTCTGGCATGACTGAACCTACGAGTGTGACATTTATTATGGGTTTATTTCAGGCGTATCTATGTCCATGGTGGTGAAATGATGTATGTCATCTTGGAGGAGATGCAACAATTGTGTAATACAGTATAATATTGTTTTTAAACTTTTTTTAGGACAAAACAACCTCTTGACGAGAACTGCATATCTGTTGCACGCCAGTGATAAAATACACATTTTATCACATGCATGCAGTGTAAAAAGTACAGTTTAGTTTAACCTCATGTATATATTGGAAATTAAGGTAAGCAGCCAATATCTGCCACCCTAAAGGAAGTATTTAGCATGCTCACTTAGCAGAGAAATAATACAAATATTTAATACGTGCTCTATGTTAACTGTAAATCAGATTTTCATTAAGAGAAAAATGTTTACATAGTCAATTTTCTATAAAACACTTGCGTATCTGAATCTGGGAAAAGGTTGTCTAGGAAAATTCTAGGCACAACACTGCTAAATTTCTTGCCAAGTGACAAACCTCTAGCTCAAAAAACTCACAGTCATATTCTTGTAAAAAGAATCAGCTAGAAAAAGTGTCCCCCAAAACAAAAGTAATAGATGAATTTTTGCCAGGTATTGGAAAATCAGTACAGCAGACAATTTTACAGGGAATGCTTCAGTCATTGTGTTACCTTTTATAATGTGTGCCCTTGCAGCTGAAAAGAACAGCACCAGAGCAGTCAGGAAAATGCCTGAATTTTATGAAGTGTCAGATATTGAAGGAAGAGAGGATGAAGCCCCTGGAGTGCAGCACTGTTCAGACTACTGCAGTATGTAAGCCGACAGGTTGGCTCTGAAGCGGGTGATTCACTGGGATGCCCAGAATGGGACTCAGGACAGGTGGGATCAGTCTGTCCTTCTACTTGGAAGCATTTGTGTTAATTACTGTCTTAAAGCGTTATCTTGGAGTTTGTTGTTTCTGACTTTTTCGTTGTTAGGAAAAAAAGAGTTAAGTGTGAGGGGACATACTTGCACCTTGTCATGGTGAGCTTTGTTGAACTGGAGCTGAGCTGTGTGAAGACCCTGTCACAAGAAGATTTATCTTCTGTTTCTTCATACAAATGAACCCTGCTTTTTTTCAAGGGCTGCCTTTTTAATTCTTGCTGTCTTTGAAGACAGCAGTGTGTCTGAATAAGAAAACCTCTTCTGCTGTGGTTTTCTTCTGTGGATGACTACTTGTGTACTCAGCTGACATACGTTGCTCTCTGGCTTTTTAACATGTTGGGTTTTTGTGATTAAATGTCATTCTCAAAAGTACTATCGAGATTCCATGATATTGCTTCATTAATGATTGAAGTATCAACAGCAGGTTTTCGGTATATACACAGTTAATCGTCAGTACTTTTTGTATTATGTTTTCTTTCAAACAGCATTAATAAACCTCTTCAAAACTAAATTAGTGAATTGTTAAAGTGAATTATCTTGCAGTCTATCTTTAATATAAATGCATTTATTCCTGAAAACCTGATAAATTAATACAGTAGTAGACACAGAGGTGTCTACTATAAACATTACATAACAGACTATTACAAAATGTTTAGTAAAAGTTCAAGTCTTTTGCTTCTTACCCACTTGCTATTTCTATTGATAAAAATCCATTGAATTTAAGACCTGACTTTCATGGTTGAAATCCCTCAAATCTACTCAAGTTACGTGAAAGATTGCAGTAGTTAATAGTCTTACATTGCCAATTCATTACTGTTCATAGTGTACTTTGACCACTTGAATTTCTATGCACGTGATTAGGGTTTGTCAGGGCAGTATTTGTAAACAGTCTCTCTTGGAATAAAAGAAAACAAAGTAATTTAGGGCTCAGTTCTCATTTAATTTACATCCATACTTAGCAAATCCAGACTAACAGTGGAATCATTTCAATTTATAGCATGTGTAGTCAAGATTAAGCCTTTAGGCTTTGTGGTAATGAAAGCAGATGTGTTTGAATTTTTATGCTACATTATCAAAAGTGCTTTGGTCACATTACCAAGCATTAATAATCAGTTACATTTTTTAACTGTTGTCTGAGAAACTTTTTGCAGTTTAATTTTCTGTTGATAGTTATTGGTAGCACTTTTCAGATGGTATCTGAAGTGACATCTTAATCCAACGGATATAATCACTATTTATTTTACAAAGGGCTATGCTCAATAGTTCCAACTGTTTTTCTTCTGAGGTTACATCTCTCTTTCCTAAAATCCTTCTGTTTTCCTACTTCAGGTATTGTTACTTTCATTAACAGTCCAGCTATTCTAACAATAGGTCAGGCAAAGAAAGCACAGCAATTATTCCTGCTTATCTTTTTCTGTCTGCAACAGAATAAAAAAGACAGTGGGAGTTGCAGGAGCAAGAATAGTGTGTAGTGGTTTTGCTCCTTTTACTGTCTATTGTTCCATTTTAGTGTTGTAAACTGGGTCTTAATCAGCTGTAAATAAACGGTGTGAGAAAAGGGCCAGTATCAAAATGTGGGAGACTTAGAGGTGTTAAGTTCTGAGCTAACATATATTTACCAAAGAAAAGGCCAGACTTCAAGTACAGTTGTGCTGTTGGTGCTGTTACAGACACAGCAAAGACAGGTTGGCATGTGTCTGCACCTCTAATATTGGTGGCCAACCAAGGAGTTTTAAAACTGTCACTAAAAGAGGGCATTAAAAAAAGAAAAGCAAAATAGCAAAGGAAGAAAACTCTGTAGTTGTTTTAGAATTGTTAATATGAAATAGATGTAAAAAAACACATAGCAAAATAGAATATATTTTAGCAAATAAGTTAGCATTTACACAACTTGTCCAGAGACAAGTTCCTGTTTTTTACATCCAGTAGCAGAACTATGATGTCAGTTTGCAGTTGTGTAGGATACAATTTAGAATGAAGACCTACTGGAGAAAAATGAAGAACATTTGACTTACTGTGGGGCTTAATACTGTACTTAAAAATTGAACTATTCAAACTTCTGTACAGTAAATATTGCTTAAGCAAGGCTTGCACATACCTTCTTTAACTAGTAAGTGACTGGGGAAGGTTTGGTAAGGTTTGGCCAGTGTTTAATTTGGAAAATTAATTTTATATTAAAATGTAGTAAAAACATTAACAAACTCACCTAATTTAACTGACTCTGCCCGCTTGTGTTTCTGCTCAAGCTGTTCAACAGGAGTTGGGGTTAGTTCCTAGAAATGACTTTTTTCTCCAAGTTTAAATATATCATAAAATTATTTAACACGTTAATGGGAAGCTTGCACCACCAGAGTTCTGTTCTTCTCTTTCTTCCCACTGTAACACTCACATCTAATAGGCAATTCCAGAATGTAACTGCTTCATCAGAAAGAGTACCTTTATTCTCATATTTTTGCTATTAGAATGTCTCATGCTTTTCTTCATTATAATTTCTTCTTATACACATTTGGGGCTATTTTTATATTCATAATAAAAATCTCTATTTATTATAATTTTTATTTCATTCTGTTAAATTTGTATATCCAAATGAGGTCTTAAGGTACCTCATTTTCTGTTTCACCGTGGGTGTTGAAATTAATAACTTTTGTGTATATTGATAATTTTTTTCTCTATTGAGTTTTCTTGAGATCTGCTGTGTTAATAGGTAATTACATTTTGAAATACCTCTTCCTTCCTTCCTCCAAAAATTTTCTACTCTTTCTCACAGAAAAAAGGCAATAGGTGGAAGAATTAAAATGTATTCACTGGATTGTTAAATCTTGAAAAAGCTCTGAACCAAGGAATTTGTTAAATGCTACTCACTGTTCACTTCTTTCTCCTATCCAAACTCTTTTGAGTTCTTTACAAGAACGAATGAAAGTAATCTGCTTGTTCTCATCAAGGTGATCCTGAATACCATTTAATTATTGCTGTTAGTTGTGGAATAGAATTCCATTTATTATGTACTGGTTAACTTACCTGGACTCTTGTGCATTAAGTTTTATTAGCTAGGTTTTAGTTTACAGGCTTTAATTCCTTATTTAATTAGAATTCATTGTCAGCATTTCTTTTCTGTTCTTTTGCTAAAGTTTCTAAAGTTTCTCTTTTCTCAGTATTGTTAAACTGATGCTGATTAATTTAACCAAGTTAGTGCAGCAAGTGAACATGGACTTTTCTAATATGAACAATCTAATGTCTGTAAATTCTGGTCATAAGAGAAGTGATTTCTAAACAAGCGCTGGTTTAATAAAACTTTTCAAATTAATTTGAAAAACACTGTAACCAGAGACAAATGGCTGACCATTCTCAGAAAAAACCCAAACAAGTGGGCTGCTAAAATCAAACTCTTGCATAGATTTTCAAGTACATACTTACATATGAAACAAAAGTTTGAGTCTCAGGTAACCAAGCAGCTTCTATTAATGCATCACTGGGATTAAATAGGTAAAAAATGTTTGTTATATTGAGTGGGATTTCAAAATACCTAAAACCATTTGGTTGAAGAAGACATCTAAAGAATAGAGGCCAAGTACCAACATTATATCAAAGGCAACATCTTAAAAAAAAAGAAAAAAAAAGAGAAGGGATTCTGCAGGCAGCCTTGTTTTCTATTAAACTGTATTTAGTAAACTGCCCTTGTACTAAGGCATGTAATACGTTATAACCCCTGGACTTTCAATCTCATTAAAAAGTAAGAGTAAAATTCATTTAACCTTAAAGTCCAGGTTTTCTGAATATATGTAAATAGAAAGGTGGTATTGGCTTACCTGGCTAAGGGCCAGGGGACAGGGACATATAGTGATACAGAAGATAGGGACCTGTTTCCTATTTCCCATTTCCACCCACACAGCCATTGCTATAACCTGAAGAACAAAAGATTTTCAGTTCTTCTAACTCCACGATCCTGGAGTCCCAGGAGAGGTATGGCTGAATGGATGTCCTATTCTTCCCCACCCTCAGCATATTGCTACTGAAATCTTTCATTCTGGGGTACTAAAGCCTCTCATCTCCACTATGTGCAGGTGTCAGTTTTCACAGTTCCCTGCCTCAAACACAGAAACATATGCTGCATAAGGAAGATGCTTCGTAAAGTCCTGAAGGTTGTTTGAACTCAGGCTGCTGTACTTTTTATTGCCATTAATTTAGAAAATGATTTTTAAATTTTTTTAAACAGTCATTCTTTACTTAACATGGAAAATTAAAGTTATATGAGAAAACTAATATCTGACACCAAACAGGATGAAAAATAAATGATAAATTAGGGATTACAAGTTATAGCTGTTTGTGATATTTACTATTCTTCTAGTCTGAAGGGCTCCTACCATGCCTTACTCTACTGCTTGCAGTAATGCTTCTGAATATTGTTGGCTCCTGCAATTCTCTAACAATGACAGGAAAGAAGGGGGACTGTCCCATGATTGACAAAAGTTCCTATACAACTTGTTCATCAGAGCAACATACCTCTTATATTTATGGTTTTAATTTTGTTTAAAACTTCCAGTTTTTCATTATTATGAGATCCTCACCTTTCTAAGGAGTCATGGCAGAAGAGATCACGAAGCAGGCAATGAAGAGACACCATTTTCAAGGTAAGGTTCAGTCTGAATTCTGAATTCATGGGCAGCAGATTTAAGCATGCTCTAGGAAAAAAAAAAGCTTGACCGTGGAATTTTCATTAGCTTCATTTTGCTCAACCCTTTCAAGGACATTATTGTATTTCTGGGGTGTTGGAACACCCTTTTCTAGAAATTCACAATGGAGATGAACCAGGTGGCAGCTATTGAAAATACTTTCTATCCTTTCTGTAGAAGTGTCAGTTTTACTATATATACCTTGCGATTTAATCTGAATGTTTTTCTTTGCTCATTCATAGTTGCTTACTGTGGTTATCTTTATTATATCTGTATGAGAAATACCTAGAATGCTATTCAAGACTATACAGACACAGCACAACTGTAAAGCTACCTCTGTGTGTTCATATGTAGCTTAAACACTGCCTATATTTAGGAGCGATATCTGGAAATCATGCTCTTAGATGTTTACACAAATAATACATCAGTGAAGTGATATTGATGTAGTCGTGTTGTGATGATTTTAACTGCAATTTAAGCTCAGGTGTTAATATAAATAAGAATGAACTTTGTTCTTTATCTGCTAAGAGTAAAACAGTATCGGTATTTTATTTGAGCAATGTCTGGGAGTTCCTTAATCTTCTCATAAAGCAATTTCATGTTCACAGACTGTTAATGATTTACTTGCCTTGCTGGACTGTCTTCTGCATCTGCTTTTTGTTACACCACTAAGAGCTATAAGGTTTTGCACTGATTTCAACTCACAGGGTGGTACATTTCCAGATTCAAACTCAGTATAAGATTTGTCTGTGTGTTTTTATTATATATATGTTAAATGACTTGGAAATTATATTATTCAAACCTTTTAAAATTAGAAATTAATAAAAAATGGATAACAACATTTAGTTACTCCATTTTGCTAAGCATAGTAGTGGAATCAGTATAGAAGTAGTGTAACAGTGGGGTGAATCAGAAACCTTACAGGAGATCTGTGGCAGAGCAAAGTAAATATGAAACTGAGATAATAAGATACATAGCAGTCAATAGAAACTAGGACTCCCACACCACAGGCTTTTTGAAGACATTGTCAGAGATTTAAAATAATCTCTGCTTAAATGCTGAAGTTAAATATCTACTACTGCTTAACTTGCAGCCAGGCAACCTTGGGCACTAGTCTGTGAACATCACAAAAACTGAGTGACTTTGGTGACTTTGAATGGATGATTTCATAGGGAAATAACTGCCTGTTGCAATATTTCTTTGAGGATATGGGACTTCTCCAGGAATGATGCAAAGTAAGATATAAGGAATCTTTTATGCTTTCTCTCTTGCATAGTGGCTAGGTGTCAGCATAATGTAAAGGCAAGAAGTACTTCAATTCAGTGATCTGTATTGCACTGAGATGAGGAATAATTACAGTATGAGTAGACATACTTGAACTAGTTAGACAGTAAGAACGTTGGGATGCATCCACTGCGGATGCATTACAGCAGACTTCAGTGACGGCTGGGTGACACAATGTACTGTAACCCTTTTAACAATATGACTGCAGAACTAGGTAGAAATAATTTGCTTACATTTCCAGCATGCATTTCCAGTACAGTACAGTAATATTTAAAGATGCAGAATAAGGAGTTAAGGAGTCACAGTTGACAGGGAATAAGCACACAGGAATAAGTATGCCATGCCTTTGGAAGCATTAGAGTTGCACTTCTAGTTTAGGGGTAGAACTTAGCTTGAGGCAAAATTCCTTCTGGGGAGTTCTCCCTACAGCACTGCACTGGCCCAATAAGGATTTTTTTGGCAAAAGAAAGAATGTCAATCAAAATGCTGTTTTACCAAAGCAAAAGAAAGAAGAAAATCCTGTCTGGAGTCCTGGCTGCTGGCTTGCTGGAGCACTCTGACTTCCACGGTCTGTATCTCCAAAGCCCCTGTAAAAGCTGAGGTGATATATGAGGCAGTTTAAAAATCTGAAAACCCTGGTCCTTGGGACTTCAGACCAAGGCGTCAGTCAGGAGGCTCAGTATTTCTGTTTAACTAATGTGTTGTATAGACAGTCTGGAGGATTCCCATTCCTTCCTCTCTTTTTCCACCACCTATCATCACCATCTACCATTTGTATTCCACTGTTTATTCTGACTGAAGACAGAATGGAGTAATTCACCCTATATTTCTGAATGATACAATCCGCAAACACCCACATTTCTTCTAAATATATTTTTGTCTTTTGAGGATAAGAAAATGAAAAATGCAACCGGCTTTTCTTAATTATTTTTTTTCAAATCAGCAAAATAAAATTTGAAAACAACAGAATACTATAAATGTCTTTCCATCACTGGAGGATGAATTAATAGAGTCTATTAACCTCAGGAAGGTTAGTAGTAAGTGAATTATGACAGATGCAAGGAACAAAAGGGAATATAGCTTTATTGTATAGAAAAGCTGAGTGAAAAGTCACAGGGCAATGTAATCATGCCTTTTCACGCAAAGTAAATAGAAGAAACAATAAAGCTTAGTTGTGAGAACAGATAGCTGAAACAATGAAAGCCAGCACACTCCAAACATGTGGAGAAGTGTGAGCGGAAACTGAGTAATGTGGCGTAAACACTTATACAAAAATGCAATAGCTAAGACACTGTTTAAGGGAGCTTTGGGGCAAAGATATTACCATCTCAGTCAGATCAGTCTTGTTAGTGTGTCTTTTAAAGGCAGAGCTAAGAAAGATGTTCAGGATAAAGTGCTGACTGAAAGAAAGCAGGGATTGTGAGAAGAATGATTACTTAAATTCTAAGGGAAACAGCACATCCATGCAGCTTTTGTAGATATGCTCATGGAACGGCTTTGTAGCAGTCCCGCTTCTGTCCTCAGGTTTTTCACCTACTGGAAAACATGAGTGAAATAAAAGATAATTGCTGAATCATGAGGATCAGTTAACCATTCAGACTGAAAGGAAGCAACACTTTTCCAAAGAAAAGAAATACAAAGTGAGTTTAACTGAGATTCTTGGCAGTCAGCACAAGGAAGTTGAAGAAAGAGCAACTGTGCAACAATATGAGAAGTTGTCAGTAATGACACAGAGGGCTCTGACATGATCTCAGAGTCTGTGAAGTGTTTTGTGTATTTGTTGTCTTCAACTCTTACCAGTGTTGCTATCAGCAGCAAATACTTTGGGATGTTATGTTTTGGCCTTGTGTTTTCCATATCCATAAAATCATGAATGTTAGGCAAAATTCAGGAAAGGAAATAAGTTTATTTTATTCCTACCACACAAGATGTATTCTAGAAATACAGTTAAATACAAATATGGCTGATTTTGCCTGGCAGGTTACAACAAAATTATTACATATAAATGCTCTTTAAACTTGCTAAATCAGACTAGTAGTTGATTGCGAGTGCATAATGTAGATGATAAACACTACCAAGGTCGAATGGAAAGTATTTTTCATCTACCATATCAAAGAGCAAGATGGATGACAAATGATCCAAATTATGTAACGCAAATTTTTATCAATAACTTCAACAGAACTGAGAGCCAGAAATGCTCTTCACATGGAACTAGTACTCTTTCCTTACAGTGCAGAATTATCTCATGAATTTAATTCTTTATTATAATTATAATAAATAATCCAATATAATGGGACTTCCACACTTTCTGTAAGCAAAAAAATCTCAGTATCATGAGAGTGGCTTGGGGATTTTCTCATGATTTATTTTTCTTCCTGCATGAGCAGAAGCAGCACACAGGATGTGAGGTTAGCAAGGAAACTGAAACACTGATGAGAAAATAATGTAGCTGTGCTATGCAAAGAAGAGGTCACAGTTAGCTAAGAGCAAAAGAAAAGGAATATTGACTATCTACTGTTTTCATATAAGGCCAAAAAAGAAATGTCGACAAAAACCAGCAGAGTTCATGGGACATTCATTGACATTAAAAGCGTGGCAGGCCAAATTAATTAAAAAAAACAAAACAAAACAAAACAAAACATCAAAAAAAGGGCAAAAAAAGATCAATTGCACCTCCTTGTGGTGTACAAAAAAAATGATCAATCTTTGACACCGGGCGGGGGTGTGTGTCCCTAAATTGAGACAATGAAGGTAATTCTATTTGAATATACTCTAGACATTACACAAGTTAAAAAGCCCCAAATGCATCTCTTCAGAGATGTATTTCGTGTTCTGTGTCTGTGTACAAGATTCTGAAGCAGATTACTGCAAAAATGACATTAAATAGGAGCCTATAATTTATTGGCTATTTGCACAGGTATTGGGCTACAGGAGGTATGTTTTCTGAGCAGTAGGAATACATCAAAATCAACAATCAAATATTGTCACTATTACATAAAATTATGACCCAAAGGCTGGCCACACCTTTACTGTGCTTACTATTGACCCGTTTCCAAGAGCACCATGCCAGGTTATTTCTTTATTATTTTTTTTTTTTCTTTTTGCTTTCTTTTCCTTGCTTTCAAGTATCTTCTTGTAGCAGACCTTCTGCTAGAAGGTGTTTCCACTATGCTGACAGCCACAGGGGATTGCAGAGCAGTTAAGGTTACATTTGGTCTGCATGCATATCCACAGGATCTTAGAGTACTGATTGTACCTTGCTCTCCCTTAAAGACTGTATTCCCTACTGTCAAGCTTTTGCTACTGTTTCACCTTCCAAGCTGTGGACAAAACAAAGGTGCAACAAGATGTCTCCACTCAACTTGTTTCCTTCCAATGGGGTGCAGAACCTGAGCAATATTCAGCAAACCAAGTATGTGTTTCCCTGGGGTTGTATGGGAGAATCTTTTAATTGGAAGTCGCTTTGTGAAGCTAAATAACAAAGATCTGTAAATTTATCAGGGAAAAAAACCCCAAACAACAAAACAACTAAAGCTCAATCAACTAACCCCTAAAGCCTCCCCCCCCCCCCCCCCCAAACAAACAAACAAACAACAAAAAAAGAGAAACCTCAGTTGCTCTAAAGAGAGATTAAAATTTATATCTATATCTCTCTATATGTAGATATATGAAGTTTTAAGAGCTTTAAAGAGCTTAAAAAAAAGTGTATCCTGGGGTAGGGAACAGCTAAGAAGACCACAGCAATTTTCTCTGTGTGTTTCTAGTCTCCATTTGCTTATTCCACTCAAGACTGTACCAATTGCTTTGGTCTCACACTCTTCTTTAAGAATATTTTCTGCTTTTGAGATCATTGTGTACACAAATATATAGAGATTTTTAAATCTGTATTATAGTCTTGGTTTGAGGAATCTCCTTATTGCCTGTTTTCTTCAGCAGTACAGATATAAGCCAGGTGAAATCTATGTCTAACGTGACTCATTAAGATTTTCTGAATTTAATTCCTGCATTTATAGAAACTTTATTGCGTGAAAGTGAGTTCTATGGGCTGAGAAACAAATAAGGAATTTAGAAAGTGGTCCATGAAGATTATTGTTCTTTCATTATTGTTAAAAGTTGTTACTTGGGAAAGTAAGTAAAAAATGCTGAAATATATTCTGTATTTCAGAATATTCTTTCTGTTTTTCTGAACTATCACCTTATTTATAAAATACTGTAAAATACATTCAGAAGAATTTTTCCAGTAGAAGTTAATAATACAGCTCCATTTTCAGAAAATGCTTGCATAGCCTCTATACTCTCTTTAGTCTGGAATACTTGCTCAGAAAGGGATCTTTTCTGTCATTTCTCATTCCCTGTCCAGAAAATCTGAAGGAATTTTAGTTTCCACAAAAACTATCCATTGAGAGCATGGCACAGCACTGCTTGCTTAACATAGAATGTGGAGAAGGGCTTGAGTTTCCTTGAATTATCAACCAGTCTATGCTTTCCTTAGTAGAAACCTTCAAACAACTTTTGATGCTCTTAGCCACATATTTGTCATCAGATCACAGCCAGAGGATGTCAGGTTTTGCCACTGGGGACAATGAGATACAGAGAATGACTTGTTCTATGGAAGGAAAAACGTTAAGTCCTTGCAGGCAGAGAGGTTCATACTCTTTTGTACCCCCTGTTTGTTATTATCCCAAAAGCTTGCCTTAGCACTGGTTACAGACTGTGACTAATTATTTACATACATTGATGCAACTTTGTTCATCCTTCCTGCAGCTGCCCAGAACTTACATGCAACTATCGTAAGGCTTTTCAGGAGCTGTGATGAAGGCAAAGCCCCTCATATCTTACCTAAGCATGAGATTCAACGTGTGATGACCTGACATTGTTCCCAGAAGGGTCATGGTAGGGTTTAATACTCCAGTAGGCCTGGAAATGTAGCTTTCACCCTAGCAATCATGAGGGGAGCTTTCAGTAGAAATACTGTGATGTTTAGGAATGCCTACACTGAGAGTGGACTCTATTTTGCCAAAATACTGCCTTGGTTTGCAACGATAGAGGCAGCAATGCACTTTCTATAGAATTTATTTCCATCTTTACGCAGGTGCAGCCCCTTGTGTGATGTGGGTTGTGTGAGGAAAACCTGGGTTTGTTAGCTCCTCTGTTTACAGTAGGAAAATGTTTATACATTAAAGAATCAAACATTTAAATACTTAAAAAACTCTGCATTCAGAGTTCATCACACAAAATTTTTGGCAGAATGTGGACATCATTTCACTTTTTGTCTATATAATCCTAAATCCACTGGTACCAAGCCAATAAGATAAATAAAAAAAAAAAAAAAAAAAAAAAAAAAAAAAAAAAGAAAAAAGAAAAAAGAATAACTTTGTCCTTTTAATGAAAATCTTCAAAATAAAAAAATTCTATAGTTACATTTTTTCATTCTTTTTAGAGAATATCTAGTTTTTAAAATAATTCATTTCTATTCTACAAAAGGAGATGTGTTCCAGTACAACAAATACAGATTAGAATCCCAGAAATGAACTAAGTAAGAGTAAATTAAAATAAAAATAACTAAACTGAATAAAAATGGTTGGAACCGGGATTAGATTCCATGTGCAAGAACCCTACAGTAAAAAGTCTTCATGGAAGAGAAGCCAATGATTTAACCTTTTAGATTAAAGAAACCTTCTGCCATTGGGAAGGCAACCAGTGCACTTCAGAAAGCAAGGGAAGCAAGGATACCTGGGAGATACACTTAGAAACATGTGTCTGGGGTTACAAACCCTATAAAGTTATCCTGGTTATGTCTTTATAACCAGGATTCTTATTTATACTAGGCCCTGAATTAAAGCAATGTCTGTTTCTTTGCAACTAGTAATTATTCCACAGTTAAAAAGTTATGCACCATACTAACTAGGGCTTGGGATTTGCTCAGTCTGCATTGCACAGGGCTATTGTGAGACCTCATCAATGCACTTTCTCAAGAGTGTCGTCTCATATTCTTACTCAGTTCTGTCAATTCCACTGATTTTATTGTGACCATAGTTTGCAATGGACTTTCCTGACTGAATAATCTTTTCTGACAGTCTGGTACCTATAAGATCATGTTGTCATCAGAGAATATTATGAAATTTAATGCTATCAACAAAGCAGAGAAAGCTTACAAAGTTGAACTTTCAAAAGTTTATGAAAATAGAAGAACAAAGCTTGCAGTAAAAATAGTTTGCAATATTTTTTTTTTCTGTTTAAATCCCTCAGATTTTGGGTGAGGTCTGTCTGAGGGTTTTCAATAGTTGCACCTGACAATGCTTGATTTACTTGCGTCCGGTGGAATTTCAATTGCAATCAGAGAATTGCAGAATAACTTCACTTTGAAAGCACCTCTGGAGGCCGAGCCCAACCCTTTACACACAGGAGGGCCCATTGAGGTAGGCAGACCCTGTCTGGCTGAGTTCAGAATTTCTCCCAGGATGGAGACTGCACAGCATCTGCGGGAGCCTGGTCACTGACCACCTCACTGTGAAATTTTGTCCTGACACCGAGCCGGAATTTCCTGTGTTCCTGTCGCCTTCTCATCCTCTTACTGTGTACCTCTGAGAAGGGTCTGGCTCAATATTCTCTATGACATCCCACCAGATAGCTGAAGGCAGCAGAAAGATCTCTCCTTAGCCTTCTCTTAGTCCCTCCTCATGGGTCAAGTGCCCCAGTCTTTAGCTACCTTGGTGGCCCTGCTCTGGGGTGAGTTATAACCTGCTTCAAGAAAGGCACAGATAAATAGGTAGGCAAGAGGCCAGAAGTCCCAACCAGCCATGCCTAGTGCTGCAATAGGGAACTGCTACAGGCATGAAAGTCTGTATCAGCTGACCTCACCACCCAAGAATTTCATTGCTTGGTTGCAGTTTAATAATTTATTAGTGTTTATGATTAGCCAAGACTTGGCTGGATGATGTTGCTGGCATTTTGCCAACCTTTCTGTTCTCTAAATGACACCTGGTGCAATACGAAGTGGGAAAACAATGGTACTGGTACAAGTATTTTATTTGAAAATGTCTCTCATCCCAAAAATGGATTTATTACATGTGCAAACCTTGTTAGTGGTAAGCCAGAGTACAAATGGTGTATGCAAATTAACTTCAGAATCTCATAGCAAATGACCTTCATTCACTTTGGAAGGAGATTCTCTATGTTTGCTCTAAATTGAATGTGTATGAGGACGTGAGGACAGTACTTATCCAGTGCTAACTCATAAGATTGAACACTGTCCTGGTCACACTGTCCCAGACATCTTTTGGATGTACTCATTCAGTGGACATTACTTGCTTTTTGACCATTGTTTGGACATAAAAGAAAAAAATTGGAAGATTTCAACTGCTATTGTCAGATTTTTCTGCAGTATGATCAAAGTTTACTCCTATTGATTGAGCAGGTATTTTTCCTGGAAGACTATTCTTTATTTATGAACACCTGCACAGATGAAAACTGGGGAAGGATTCAAACTGGAAGAGACCAAATTCCTCCTGTGGAGACATATATTTGCTATACAGACAGAGTGGCTCTACTGAGGGGACTCTCTTGATTGCCAGTAGTAATCTAAATGGCTCTAAATATAAGTGCTGATGGTCTTACTTTGGGCCTAAGGGAACTATGAAATTTGCAATGTCTTCCCTCAAACCGAACAGCCTGAACAGCACCTTTTGCCTCTGGTTTAAGGAACGTCATCCTTGGCAGATTTTTCCCTCAGGGGATGGATCAAGGTGGACTGATGTGTCATTTCTGTTTTGGTTTTTGTTTGTTTTTTTTAAAAAAAAAAAGAAAAGCTTTTGGTGCTTAGTGGAATACATGTGCATAGACTTTGGGTGACTGTGCTTAGTTTCAGGCTCAAGTGGTTAAAATGTGAAGGTACACACTACCCCTTCTTTCCCAATGAAGTACAAAAAAACCGACATGAGAGGGAGCCATAGCCTTTCTGAATGTGGGTGTTACTGCAGCTGGGCGCACACGGGGTCATCCCAGCAGGAACTGGCCGTGGTTTAATAGGGCATCAAGCCCACGTTGCCCACCTTTAAATCTTTCTTATGGTTTGAAAGGTAGGGTTTTTTTGTTTTAGACTCTCATTTCTTCCATAAAGGTAAACAACAAGCACAAATTTCACTTGTGCCCAATTTTAAAATCACCCAAAGTTTGGTGTCAAGAGGTTAAAACATCTGTTCAGGCAGAACTGCATTCAGACTGAGGGACTGTTTAGATGCTATAGTTCACGCCATTTTCCTGCTTCCAGTGTCTCTTGACACGCCGACTTCAGCTCACATATGCTCTGCATAGCTCTGTTGCTACAAAGAATCCGAGTCTTTGTAGCTCTTGTGCCATACCCTGTTTTTGCATATGCCCTGTGCTTGCAGGTTGACTTATTGAGCATTTAGACTAGGAATTCTTGGAAATCAATATTATTTTAAATATAGAGTGGAGAAAGGAAACATGTTAGTCTATATTTTCACTCTTGCTGTGAGGGAAGGAAAGTTTAATATGGTTTGCTAGTCTAGAATAATTTTTGTAAAGCAGTATGTTAATTAGACGTGCATCCAGTGGAGGTGAAGGCTGAACATGTTTCTCACAACTGAGGTGACACTTCAGTTGACTATGTTTAGTAAAGGGAGACAAAATTCCCAATCTGTGGTATTGTGTCCTAAAATTTTAGTAGCTTAGTTGCTGTTTTCCCTCGGTAAGGTGCCAATGACATTTTCTAAAGAAAACCAGCAAGGTTTTACACCTTTCTGTTGTAATGTTTCTGGCATATCCAGTAACATTTCTGTTTTCAGGACATATATATAACTTGCCTTTATTCTGACCTTTAGCTAGACAGAAACGACTGCATTGATCATGCTGCACTTCCCGGGGGGCTGAAGGTTCTCATCTAGGTGTCACAAATATGATAAGAAATCAGACACAGAGGAAAAGGGATAGTGTCGTGGTTTAACCCCAGCCAGCAACTAAGCACTATGCAGCCACAACCAGGACAGATAGAAAAAGGCTAACTCTGATGCAAGCAAAACCTACTTATTCCTTCTCAGAAAAGAAAGTATATAGAAGAAGTGCAGCACACAGGACAGATGATAAACATGCAGCCAATGTCAATCCTGGGAGGAGAAGCTTCTTCTGTTTTGGTAGCAGTTTAAACCGTTCTTTGGAACAATTTGCAAAACATACTGTTATTTTGCAAATAGATGTCTGAATTACAGTCTGCATGCTCTGTAATTTACTGCTGTCTTCTATTGTTCCTGTGGCATCACAAGCTCCTCCCTTTTTCTCCTCCCCTAAAATTTAGGAGCAGAAGAGTGTTTGAAAGTTTTTCAGTCTAGCCTCAAACAGCTGCAGAAGCTTTAAAGGAATCGGCTGTAAATACCAAGGTACAACCTATTTCCATCAATGTAACAAGTCAATATGCCTTCTCACTCAAATCCTGAAAAGGAATTATTCCTAACAGAGTCTACCTCCAGAAAAGAAGCAGAACAGAATCAGGAGTGACACATTTACTCTTTAAAAATTAATAATCATAGTTTGCAAAGAGAACACAGACTGTACTTAAAACACTGAATTTCTTCAGAGATTAAACTGGGTAAGACTAAACTGTTCATGTAAAGAATTGTGTATATATGCATAATCTATTCATATTTCTACAATTATTTGACTTTAATAACTTGTTTCTCTCTGGATAAAATATTGGTCATAGTTCTTCAATGCTATATAATTATATAATTTTACTTGTTGCATGATAGTATACTATTTAAGAAATAGTTATAAAAAAATTCATTCAGTTAGAAAAAATGTTTGAGGAACTTGTGTTTGTTTTATGTTTGTAAAAATTAATTCTTTACTGTCATGTTATTTTAAAAGTTTCATGATTTTCTTACTGAACTGTCATATAATAGTAGCAAAAAACTATACATCTAGCATATGCTGCATATGTTTTTGATAAGCAAGATAATATTATGGTAATGAATAACAATTTCAGCAGCACTGAGAGGAATAATAATTTAACTTTAAAAAAAAGGAGAAAAATTGAAGAATATGTAGTATATATTTTGGGGGGCAATTGTCAGTAGGAACAGACCTGCTTCTGATGTGCATTTGAGAGTTATGCAGTGGAAAATGATTCAAGCAGACTGTTCATTATTTAATGAATATTGTGTCTCATCAGCAACATCTTTAGATGCAAGGGCAGCTGAAGATTCTTACAAATGTGTTACTGACTGAGGATCTTTTTTCTCTTTGTGGTGCCTGTATAATCCTGCAGTTTCTCACCTGATAAAAATGAAAGAAGCAGGTAATATCTGCAAGTCCAGCTATTACTTTAAAGATGCATCTATACTTAATGGTAGCTTCTGCTACATTTCCTCTTCCAAAACCATAAAGTTTATATTCACATGCAAACCTCTCCTTCCTTCCTTTATAACAGCTTTTTTTTTTCCTCCCTGTAGTCTAAAATAACAACAACAACAACAACAAAAATTCCTAAAAATATCTAGATTATTATTTAAGAATAGATGAAGGAGGAAAAATACATTTTTAGATTCATAGCAATATAGAAAGTAAAGGAGACTTCATGCAGTGCATAAGACACTCTCTTAAAGTAGGTTGAATTATCAAGTATAAGCAGAATTATAACCAGTACTGTTAATAGCTAGGTTTTTCTTTTACTTCTCATAGAAGCATGTGTGCTTCTTAGCTGGTCTGTGTGTGCCATGACACACATTGTGTTGAGCACTTCATTTCAGAATCTATCATATACAGAAATATTCACGCATTGCTGTGCAGTTATGAGATGATAGGGCTGCTTGTATTTGCAGGTGTGTTTTTTGCTATGAAGTGGAAGAAGACAGGTAAGAAAAGGATGAAGAGACCTCGGGGTCCAACCCCTTGGCTGATTACTGGAAACTTGCTCCCAACTTGGAGAAGATCCTCATATAATACTAACAAAATCAAGAGAGAAATATGGACACATGTTTCAAACAAAGCTGGGATCCATGACAGTGGTAGTTCTGTATGGCATTGACACATTTAAGCAGACTTTAGAAATACAAGGAGAAAGCTCTGTTAGCAGATCAGGTCTTTATAGTTTTTCTCGAACTGAAAATGAGGGATGTATGACTTTCAATAAGAAATATAGAGAAGGATGGAATGTTCACAAGGAGATTGCAAAAAATCCCCTGAGAAAGCTGTCATTGATAGAAGATAAAAACCTTACATGCTCTTGTCTGATACAAGAATAGATACACTTCGAAGTTTCAGAGATTGTGAGAGCATTTAGGGACCTCTCAGACACAGCGGGTAGCTTTGATCTTGCTAGCTTCCTCACCAGGTGTTTAGCAAGTGTCATCTGTAACCTGCGCTTTGGAAAAAGCTACAGCCAAAATGACAGGGAGTTCCTCACAGTTCTTCAAGTCAGGCATAAGGTCATGCAGATCTTCAGCTGCAGCAATGCTGCAGATCTTTTCATCATTTTCCTGACAATAAACTGAGATGTGTCTTCACTTGTGTTCAAAACAAGGAGAGGTTTCATGAACAAAAATATTCGGGAATGTTATATCTCCTGTGATCTGGTGAGAAGGCTTGTTCTTAATTCTTCAAGAACCCATTGATTTCAAATAAAAAAAAAAATCACAATTTGTCACGGGTTTTTTTGTCCTTCAGCTTTATCAAAGAGTTGTAGGATTAGGGTACTGAAAAATTTATCATTTCCTATTTAGAGTACGCTGTTTGTATCTCCTTCCTACGTTAAATTCTGAAGAATAATTCATGTATTTTTTTGTAGAATTGCATTTGAGATATTGCTGATACTCTGATTGTACTGCATGAAGGCCAAAAAAAATCAAAGTGGTGAAGCTATGTTGACAAATTAGCTGGCTGTTTCCACTGTCAATGACATATTTGGGGCAGGCGTGCTTATATTTCAGAAAGGTATGGTTTTCTTTACTGTTTTGTCAGTTATTTGGGTCTTCAATTTCTTTCCCTGTTCTGCTTTCACTATTAGAAAGCATGAGAAAGCACAGTGGGAGGACTTTAATGTTTTAGCATGTTCCAGTGTCCTTAAATAGTAAATAAATATAAAACAGAAAAAAAGGACAAGAAGTTGTGATAATATATCCTAGTCAGAACTATTTTTTTACAGCTAGCACTGATGACAATGAACTCTTTTAAATACTTCTTTACCTTTAAATATAAGTCAAAACTAATTTTAAGCATCTGGGTAGAAAAGGCAGACAAAGCAACAAAGGGGTTCAGGGAATACCAATCTTGTGACTATGGAGAGATCACAAAACAGAAAAAGGTTTTAGGTCAAGAAAAGATGTCCTTCTAAGGACATTGTTATTTTTATTGTCAACATTTAAAAGTCTGCCTAATCAGCAGCTTTCTTTTCCAAAACTCAAACATATTCTAATTTTATCTTTTTGTTAAGTCTGTGTACTTACTGAAGTATCTCCAAAACTGCAAGTAGTTAGCTTTTCAACATATGGAATTCATCTTTTCTCTTGTTAAGAAAGCAATATTCACCTTAAGCAAATTCAGAAATTTGAAATTTGTCTACTAGTTTGTGCAACATGCAGTATAATAGCCACACTGGCAATAATTAACATGTTTTATCTGCAAGTTGGAAGAAGCATGCAGTTCTAAATATTTGGGTCTGATTATACAGCTCAGAAAAGATGTTTAGATTTGGGCAAACAGAGCTTTCACCTATTAACCCTGCTGACACAAAACAAGGTGACAGTAACATAGATTCTGTTCCTTGATTCTGTAGACATAAAGTAGTGCTTACTAATTTCAAAAAGCTCAACTTTTCATTATTACTGTGCAAAGAGGGGAAAAAAAAAAGGCACACTGGGAAATTGGGGATATCTGGAACCACAGAGCTGGATGGTCCCGAGCTAAAAGAAATACCACCACAGAAAAAAAAGAATATGTTTCATAAAGAATGGATCTGGATTCTTTTTTTGTTTTTAACTACTCCACATTAGTTTAGCTCATTTCAAATCTCAGCAGGTACAAATTTTATGAGAGTATGCATTAGGATCCAAACCCAATTCTTTCTTGAAGTTCAAAATCTATAGTGCCAGTATTCAGTCTAGACCCATTTATATTACACACAGAACATAGGCAAAAAAGCCCTGGATAGTATGCCTGAATGCACTAACCTAATTACAGTCCTACTAATGACATATGCTTGCAGCTGCCACTCACAGCAATGAGAATTTCAGCTGAATTTTAGAACAGGACACATGCAATCTGAAAATTACATATAACTGGAAAGCTTTTAAAAGGCTGACAGAAGGGTTGATTGGGTCCCTGCATCCCTATTACCCTGTTAGATCTCATAACTCCTGAGTTTACTATCCAATAGCTGTCACATTTAATCAAAATTAAACGCATTCTAGGAGACATTAATTCACTATTTGGTTGACATGGGGAAAGGGAAATTTTCAAGCACCACTTAGGAGGTCTGGGTCCTTCTGGCATTGATATCAATGGCATAATTCCCATCTACACTAATAAGAGTGCAATTGCTCATGCTAATGGTTGTTTCTGTGAGATTTTCTCTTAATTTGCAGCTCAAGAAAGTTCAGGGAGGGCACAGAGGAGTGTGAATTTCCATTAAGTTAACCATTAAAGATCTAACCTTGCACTGTTCTGCATCTGATTTTTACCTATCTCCATTTAAAAAAAGAATTATCTTCAATGGAAATTATGAACTTAAAGATTTATAATCTGTTGTGTGTTTTAACTTTTGAAAGATATGATAAAGTAGAAGGCAAGTAAATTATAGCAATCCACACAAAATGCCTGGCAAAATTTGCCATGAAAAATGGGCTGCTGTGTTGCTGTGTTTTATTATTAGCAACTGTTCTTTTAAAGATTGTGTGCAGTCTGACTCTTTAGTAAGTTAGTAATATTATGTGTCATGGTATTGATAGCTTAGGATGTAAAGAAATGGTAAATAAAAATGTTGAGCCCATTTTAGTGCTAGCTGATGGAAACTGCAGAAGTCTATTGTAACAGCAGTATAATTCATAACTGAACATCTGATGTAAGTTTTCTTTTAAGCTTTTCTTGGCTTTTCAATATATTTCTCATTACTAATTCATGAAATTATGATTACAAAATGTAAAGAATGCATTACAGTCCCTTTTAGTATTATACAGAAAGACAAATTTAATAAATTCAGTTACTATAGTCTTACCATCATAGCTTTTAAAATATAAGCTGTCAGTTTTTCTTATAATATCAAAGTCTATTTTTAAACAAGAGAACTCATGCAATCCCAATCGTCTAAGCTCAAGTACAATTCTACATCAAAAGTAATATTAAAAATATAATCTTAATTGATTTATGTTATCATAAATAAAACATAATTACTTTCAGTTGGTTTCTCTGTACTATAAAAGATGTTTAAAAAGTAAACTTCCCTCTTAAGATATATCCTATTGCACTGTTTCTGTGTACTCCTGTACATTATTTATTATAGCCATTAAAATAACATTTCAGAGCAAAAAAATAAAATAAAATTGAAACTAATGTTTAAGAATTAATTCCATAACTTGTTTTCAATAGAGATAGTTGGCTGTCTTTCACTGAAAGATGATTTTTAATGCCATTTTAATTAAACATGAAAATCATAAATACGCTTATATCTGGTATGTCATTTAAGGTACTTATATAAGACTTCTGTCTTTCTGCATCATGATGAATTCAGTGAAATTATTTACATGTAAAACATATAAACATGTTTTGCATGCAAGTTTTTTCTTAATTTTTCTTTTGACTTTTTTTAAATGCCACCAACTGCTCAACTATGTTGTTAATCATTAGAATTACAAGTGTAATTTTAATGCAGGTGCAATATAGGAATCCATATCAAAGCCTCAGTGTACATGGTACTTTTCAGGTATGTAGAACGCTGTATCCCATATCAAGACCATGCTTTCAATCTAAAAATCTACCTACAGGTTAAATATTAAAGTTACTTATTTTAGTTATACCAACAAATTCAAATTTGGAGTAGTAAAGTTAGCACATAAAGTTATTTTAAAAGAGAAATTTCTCCTCTTCCTCTTCCTCTTCCTCCATATTTGCATTACATATGTGTTGGTCCTTGTTTACACTCATGAATCCGATTTCTGTCTCATTAGGCCAAAGGCAGGCACTACGGCAATTAAATCTTTTTTACAGAATAATTGTAATGACTCATCTAAGGTAAAATATAATGCTTAATTTTACAGGTTTTGGTACAACTACAACTGGATTGCCCTGGTGTTTAATCTAATTTTCTTTACCAAAACCAGAAAACTATACAGCAGGAAATTAGTAAACGGTCTGAAAATTTGTCTTTATAAGTACATAGATAAGATATGATCTGTTTAATTTGACAAGATTTAAATATGCAGCAAACAGTCCTGAAACACAGCCTTGTTTGTCTTATAGTCAATGGAGAAAAGTTGGCAGTTTTAAAAGACTCCAGAGGATCTCACCTGCAGTTACAATAATCTGATTCCCTTTTTTTTGTATTTTTTTCTATATGTAGATATAAAAAGAGTAGTCAACATGAGTAAAGGAGTTCGACCCTGGTCCACTATTCCAGCTGGACCAGAATAAAGAATCCAATCCATTCCCACACCCATCTGCAATTTCCTTCTCCTCTGGCCGCAGACAAATTAGAATTGTAAAGTGGAACTATATTTAATCTTATTTCCTTGTAGTTTAAATGAAACTGTACATTTTTAAATTGGACACTCTGTGCCAAAGGTAGAAACCATCATAGTACAGACTTTGTATGCAAAGAAATATTCAGATTTTTGTGGTGCTTTATCAACTCTGAGTTTTAGACAGGGAAAGATTACATTTCTTGAGGCAGCTTCTGTGCTACAATTCTGCACTAATTGTGCCAGAAGTTTTCTAGCTGCAGCACATATGTTGTATGAACACATTTATGTCTCTTTCATCAGCATTATTCTTCACTTCTGCACATCCAGATGAAAGCATCAGGCAGAGGGAGCTACCTGGATTTGAAGATAGGTCTTAAATGGAAACTCTCATTTATGAAGTGCTTGGGCATTCTTCACATGTGACTTTCAGGGTTCTTTATTCACAAGTGATTAGCCAAAGTTTTTCAAATCTTAATATAAAGAAAATGGGGATTCTTGAAGATATAGCACATTCAGATTTAATAGGGGCCTGTTTTTAGAGGCTGAAAACTTAGGCTGTCCTACATTCCTGGTTATGAGACTAATTTCAGTAGTGTAGAAATCTGTCTCATTACTCATTTTTTTTGTGCCTGTATCCTACATATTTCCTTTAGTTACAATTATGCTTTATAAAGTAGATTTTTATATTATTTAAGAAGACACAATAATAATAGTCTATATTCCAAATGAGTTTAAGATAAAGAAAATAATTCTCGAGTTTTCATTTTGACTCTTTGTAAGCAAACTACACTGTACAAATTGACATACCAGTTACTTTAGAATACTGAAAATGCTTAAGCATGAAGAGGAAGAGAAGACATTAGAAAAAGAAAAAAAAAGAAAAAAAAAAGAGTTCTATTGAAATTTATTTTTATTTATTTTGAAATTAAACTTCTATAATTTAAGAAATGGAGTGGAATTCAACTAAATTTCCATTGGAAATCTCATTTGCCAATAACAACACTTTGCCTACCAAGGACATGTATAAATGGTAGATTGAGGTGAACACAAATGTCTCATTCTGTTGTTTCCATTTTTTTCTCAGTACTACCAAAGACACTATACTAGATGGCTATTTTATTCCCAGAGATACCTGTGTTTTCATCAGTGAGTCAACAATGGATGAAAGTTGGATTTTACTAGATGTTGTATTTAGTTATTACAGGCTTTGGGTATTACCAGTATTGAAGATTCAGAACATTTGCTTTTCCATTGTAGTGGTACTGTTCATTTTAATCAAAAGTAAATAATAAGAGCTCTGTTACTGTAGGCTATTATTATATTCTATGAAAATAATTTGCAATTAATCTAAACCAAAATCATAGTGATGTACCCTTAAAAATTATAAGACTGGCAAATCATATCCAGTTGGCACTTCTGCTCATAATCTCAGTATGACATGCCACAATTATCTTTGCCTACCTGTCTATGCTGGGTTATATGGAAGTTTTCCTATGTTAAAGGAATGAAACTAGAAAAATTTCACTTTCTGCTTCTTAGAAAAAAAATTTCTATTAAGATAAAAGCAAGTGCCTCATCACCTAGATTCACCCATCATTCACAGCTCCTATTTCAGTTGTTAAGTCTGAATTTTCTTAGAAGCCACATTGAAGGAAAAAATTATTCAGGCATTAATTTTAGGCTTCATTATGGTATACATTTTCTAAAAGTGTAAATACTTTCTAGAGAGTAGACCAATTTTTTCCTGACCTGATTCCAGACTGATATCAGATCCTATCATGGGATTAGAAAACACCCAGACTTACTATATTTATTTTTAGAACATTATGGACAAACACAGGTCTATTCAACCCTGGAAGATTTGTCCATGACAACTGTCCAATAAACAATGACCTAACTGCAAAAGTAATGATCTTTGGACTTGGCAAAAGAAGATGCTTGGGATATAGCTTCTCTCATATTGAAATCTTCACCTTAACAGTGTTGTTACATTGACTGAATATCAACAGTGGACAAGGCCAGAATTTAGCTTTCTCCTCAGATTTCAGACTAGCAATTAAACTTAATCAGTTTAAATTTCAGTCTCACTGAGAACATAAATTTCAGTATATTTTTGGCCCAATTTTTTTACACAGGCACATGTATCTTTGCAAATCTCTGACTCTGTGAGAAACAAAGAGGCTTTTAACCTTTATATCAAATGACCTTTATTTTTCTGAGCAAAACTGTTTAGTTGTACTTCTAGTTTGGTTTTATAATTTAAGGACAATTTCATAAAAGTAACATCACAGAGAATGCTGTATTTGGTCCTGACATTCTTCCGGTTTACTTTTACACAGTGCATAGGAGCTCACTTTCTGCAGCATAAATTGTAGTCCATAAACAGGAAAGTAAAAAGAATCTAAATTCTAAACTTAGTTTTTAAATAATCACACAAAAGATTGTCAAGCTTTCATTTTAGAACTTCCTTGTGGCATGTCCATGGCCATTGGTAAAATAAGATCTTGTAAACAGAAGAAAAATGGGGAACAAAATACATATCCTGCATATGACGCTGTGGATGTGGTCAATAGTTATGCATTACTATATCAGTATGTAAGTACCAAAGGATACAGCAAAAAACCACCTTCATTTGATGAAGCTTTGTATCTAGGAGAGGCAATCAATGATACTTAAAAGGACAGAGAGATACTACAGGTCAACAAAAAATGCAACTCTCACAGCAAGAGGCCCCTAATTTCTCTGGCATTGCCAGCACATTACAGCATTAAGGTATGCTACCTCTTGAAGCACCCAAGCAAGTAGTTTCACAAAGAATGCTCTGTTTGTCACATGGGGGACTTGTTTGCCTTGCAGACCATGCCATTAATGTCCTCACATGCTTATGGGAGCAGAGAATGGGTTTAATTGCCGACTGCCTCTAGACAACTTCAAATTACCGGGTTAAATTTTGTGTGTTTCAATGAGTTAAAGATGATTCATGTCCCAAAGCTGTAGATGTGGTTTTTGCCAAAGGATACTGAAATGGAGGAACAAAGGAATAAGATGGCTGGTGGAAATGAAATGGAATCAACAGCAGGAACTTGGTAAGTAAGGAGAAGGCAAAGAGCTGAGACACTGAAATAATGAGATTGAAATAATGAGATTGAGACAGAGGAGGTAGCGGTGGAAGCAGAGTGCTCCGATGGGCTCCATTTGCACTTATTGCACAGGTGAAGGCTTGGAGGATGCAACTCTGGCATTGCCCTTGAACATACCAAAAAGATTACCATAAGCACAAGCACATAGTAATCTCCTGGGAAGCAGTAATGCTGCCTGCACCAAAGCCACCGAGATCTCTGAGACTGGTTCCTTGGCTAGACACTGTGTTCGCTTAAGGATTGAGGTCATACTCCAGTCTCAGCCCATGGCCACACTGTCTACACCTCTGTCACACTTTGCCACCAGTGGAGTGGGAGCTGGCACAGGCAAACTTGAGCTCTGCCCCCAGTGCAGTAGGGATGCAACCATCTGCTCTGTTGGTTAAGCCTGAGGCCAGGGACCCTGCAGAAATAGCTGGAGTTTGCATCATCGGGACTATCATGGCTCGTAGGCACAAAGTCAGGCAAAAATTGCCACTTACTTCAGGATTATATTTGTAATAAAGAAAACATAATGCATGAAGCATTTGAACAAAATAATCTGTCTGATAATGATTTTCAGTTACGCTCCTGCATCTACAGCTACCATTAAGAGTGTAGTTAAAGAAAGAGTAGTGCATGTGTATAGTGTTATATGACACTACTGAGAAACATAGCTTGTGAAATGATTCTTTTTACTATGACTTGGATTTGATGGAAGGCAGTAGATTTGGCTGTGCTCAGTGAAACAAGGGGGCTCTGGTTTCTAATTTAATAGCAATTTGGGGTTTCAATATTTATTTCATATAATAACTGAGTAACAATTTAATGATTTATCTCTTTTTCTACCTTAAAAATATGTATTTACTAATGTATTAGCTTAAAACATCTCACAAGGAGCAGGAAAGGTCTATTACAGGAAAAAAAACATTTTCATGTGAGCAGAAATAAAGCAGACTAGGACTAGGCTATGTAGAGGCTATATTAGTAAGAACAACTAGCACTGTTATCACTATTTCCTTTGATGTGGAATTTGTGTCCTATGACTAAATGAAAGAAAGTACATGTAAATAATTTTGAAATATTTGTCTTAACCTGATCAGTTAATTGTAAGAAAAAAAACCCCTACCAAATTAACAAGTTCACTGAAAGAAAAGAAAAAAAAAATTGAAAAGTCAATTACCAGAATAGTATTGTTCATCACTGATAGAAGGATATAAATATATAAAATATATTAAAGGAAATATTTCTTAAAATTAACCAAAGAAGTAAAAATCATCATTCCTAGACAAATAAAAAAAAAAAATATTAATGACATTTAAAAAATGAAAAGTGGAGAAATGAAAAAAGAGGGAAAAAAAGCAAAGTAAAATGAGGAAAAAGAGAAAAAAAAAGTAGGTGCTGCAAAGCAGAGAAATATTTTCTGCCAGGCTCTGAGTATAAAGTTCCCCCAGGGATGCCAGTGTCAGTAGCAGCTGAAACTTCTTTACTTTAACTCAAATTTACTTCAGTGCAGGAAAGATGAATGGTTTACAGTTTCCTCTAAAGAGTTAAATTTTAGAATGAATACTCTGAGAGCTTTCTTTGTCATTGACGTTTCCATCCAGAGCTGATCTATGGCATTTCCAAGAGTTGGAATTTGGCGTTTCCAAAGTTGCACTTTGCTCTGCAAACAGGGGAGCCAGTGTCACTTGTCTGTTCACGACTTCATTTCTTCTGATTATTAATAGGTCAAAAGAGCAGTCCTGACAATTCACACTCTTTGGAGAGGTGGGGGGGGACAACACAGCACTTCTGCTCCACCACCATGTAGATATGCAGTCCTAGGTCCCCTGAGATTAAATCTAAAGCAGATTTCAAACCTATTTATTCCTGTTCACAATAAAATATTTTGCAGTCCATTGGAGAAGAGAAATTTAAAACCTCATTTTAACAGGATGAAAAAAATCTTATTTATTAAAAATAAGCAACTCCATAGGTCAATCTTAACTTTTTACAATGACCAAGAAATCAGTGTATTCATATTTGATCACCTAGCAAACAACATGAGGGACATGCGTCAAGCCTTAGCTGCGGATCTGAAAAGCAAGGACCACTTTCTCATAAATTACTGGGGAAATGGAACAGAATAAAGAGATTGAGCCCAGGTAATTTGTTAAAAACATACATTTATGGTCATTAAAATATTTAAGTAGATAATAAGAAAACCAAGCTCATAACCAGACAGATTAGACTGTGTGGTAATTTTCTATGCTCTTAAATAAGTCTTTAACCAGAAACAACAAAAAGAAAAATATGTCTCTGCAATTGGCTTTATCTGATTTCTGTTCGTTAAAGTGGGACCAAACAAATAAACAGGTGGGGAGCAGCTATCAACAAAGTCCATGCTACCAGAGGTTATCACTGGATAGCTAATTGCCTGCATTTGATAGGAAAAGATCACTCTTACCAACAGTCTTGAATTCCACTGGGAATATAAGAGAAAATGTGCTCCAGAGCCCATCTGCATTTTCCTCGGACAGTGACCAGCACTTCTGAGGGCACATTCATTCGACAAGGAGTGGGGAGCAGAGAGCTGTTCCTGTGCAGCCAGGCACGCCTCCAACCTTACTCTAGACTGTCAACATCAAGAGAATCATGGAATCACAGAACAGCCCGGGTTGGAAGGGACCTTGAAAGATCACCTGGTCCAACATTTCATGAGAAAGGGAGCCTAGATGTGATTATCAAACACCCTGTCCTGTTGGATCTTGAAAACCTCCATGGGACTCCATCATGTCACTGGGGAGGTTGTTCCAGTGAATCATTGCTCTCATTGTAAAATATTCTTTCTTATGTCGAGAAGAAACTTCTCCCTGTGCAACTTGTACCTGTTGCCCCTTGTCTTCTCCATGAATCCTTGTGAAGAGACAGCCTCTATCCTCTTTGTAGCGGCCCTTTAAGTACTGGAATACTGTGATGAGACCTGCCTGAGCCTTCTCTTCTCCAGGGAGAAGAGACCTAATTCTTTCAGTTTTTCCTCACAGGGCAGGTTCTCCAGCCCTTTGATCATCTTCATGGCCCTCCTTTGACCTTCTCCAGTCTTTTGTGAATAGTGGGGACAAGAACTGGACCCTGTACTCCAGGTGCAGCCTGACAAGTGCTGAGTAGAGGGGGGTGATCACGTCTCTGTCTCTGCTAGTAATGCCCCTGAGGATGCAGCCCAGGATTTGATTTGCCTTAGTTGCTGCAGTGGCACACTGCTGACTCATGTTCATCTTGTTGTCCACCAGGACCCCCAGGTCCCTCTCAGCAAGGCTGCTCCCCAGCCACACAGATCATAGCCTCTGCTGGGCTCTTTGGTTATGTCATCCCAGGTGCAGGGCTTACGCTTTGCTAAACTTCATACAGTTCTTGCTAGCACACTCTTCTAGCCTGTACAGCTCTCTCTGAAAGATGGATGTCCCTTCTGACTTGTTGACCTCACCACCCAGTTTCATAACATCAGCAAACTTGGTCTGGGTGATATCAGTCCCATCATCCAGATCATTTATGAAGATGTTGAACAGCATGGGGCCCAGTATCAACCCTGGGGGACCCTGCTTGTGAAAGGCTGCCAGCCTGAGTAAAAATGCCAGTTCTTTTAAACAGAAGTCTCTTCAGAATTGTTCCTCTTTTTCAATGACTGCTTCAAAAAAAAAATGGACTCAAGGTCATGAGTTAAAATTGCCCCAATTCTTCTTTTCCTTTGTCACTTGTATTACTCTGTCATATTCTGTATAGCTGAGATATAGGGAATATGACTTGTGTGTGGAAAATAAGGTCTTGTATGGAAAACACTGAGGACCAAACTGTAAGGTTAACAGTTCCACCTTTTTCTGGTTTCATTTTTACATTAGCATATTACTTACACATTGCCCCACTTTTCCTTTGCTCTTAGAGTGTATTAGAGGGTTTAGTTTAGCTGACTACTACTGTTAGTTTTCTATCTAATTCTCTAACATAGTTGTAGCCTTCAAGTGATTAAAAAAAAAAAAAAAGTAATATGTGACCTATTTTAATGCCAAATAAATTAGACATCAACAGTAAACTTCCATTAGAGGCCTTCTTCTCTAGGAAGAAGGAAGCTACTGTTACTTGTTTCAGATTATATCTATGGCATTTATTTTTGTTTCTGTGTGATGAACAAGGTGGCATTACCGCTGGACTGTCTAATTGTTGAAAAGGTGCAAGACTTTCACATAAACTGCAAGCTGAAAGCTGGAGGAGAAGATGAGGGGAAGCCAGAACTGAAAAGGATGTCCCATGTCTTTTCTTGCACCAGGGTCAGGCTAAGTAGGGCCAGACCTGAAGGAAATCTGTTTCGTTAAAGAGCATCCAAGTGAAGGCACGTGTTTCCACTAATGATGGAGACCATTTCACCTGAGGTGATTTTCAGTTTAAACTGAAACTGGTAGAGTGAGATTCATTCCTCTGGGACATGAATAATTTTTCCACCAGGCAAAGGCATGTTTTCTGTGGAACATGAGAAGGGATGAAAACTCTGTCAGAAATTTGGCTTTAATGTTTTAAAAATCATAAATTAATGCCTTCACTGTCTGGAAACCCATGTCTGAATTGTAGCAGGCAAAAATAATAGACTTTTTCAGATAGATGTAATTTGACAGCAGTTGATAATACTGCTCGTCAGAGATAACCTTTTTTTCCCCTCTCCTTTTGCAAAAAAAATTTGAGCACAGTGAAAAGGAGACTTTATGTAGAATAAGATTAAAAAAACCAACCTTCTCCAAATTAAAACTCACCTTCCCCCTATATTCTGTCAATCCAGATGACTTTGCATCATGCTGCTGCTATCTTGCATTCTTACTGTGAAGAGTCTCCTTTTTTATTATTATTATGATATGTTTTCCATCACACTATATGTGCAATAACATTAAAACACATAAGAAAAGATGAAACTCCAAAACTATAGACCTGAAACAAGCAATAGTTAGAGAGCTGTAAAACTATTACTGGATTAGAAGTAGAATCTTAATGGTTCCTTTAAAGCAAAATATTCTTTTATGTTGATTTTCATGAATGTTTTTTACATCTGCTTAAATGAGCATAGTAGAATTTAATTTGTCTGATGAGATTGAGATTTACATATTAGCTAGAAGTTAATTCAGTGGCAGATCGCAGATGTGGGAGAAAGCACCTGAGACTGAGATGGGTTAATGTGAGAGTGGCAGAAAAACATGAAAGAATTGAGAACTACACATAGGAGCACTACTTTTATCTTATATATAACCTGCCTTATGCTGGAGAGTCACATCTGCAAAACACTTCCATGTTGTAATGATACAGACTATGTCAAATTTCTACTTGAGCAGTGATATCAAAAAAGATATGTAAAGTAATACTAGAACTTTATCACTGTCTAAGATAATGAGAAAGCCATTACCAAGGTGGACAAGCTAACCACCCTAGGAACTGGTGTATTTGAGGTCACGTGTCCTGGAAAGCTAAGGAGCAGCCCCTGAACCCAACCTAGATCAGAAATGCTGTCCCCTGCAGGTTAGAACAGGGCAGAAAGGTTCTGGTAAGGTCCAAACTTAACATTTCATTTCTTTCAGCTTTTTTTCCTAGTAAGAAAGCTAAATTCCAAATGTCAGGCTATGGTAATGAAGCTCATGTGTTCTTTGTACACAACTAGTTAATAAATCATGTAACCAAAAAATGAATTTGTCTATTACCTGTATCAGTTAATTACATACTTTAAATTTCATAACTAAGCTGATGTAAAGTGCATATGTGTTTGGGAACTGATGCTTTTCTGGTTCATAACTTTTTTCTCCATACAACTAGTGTCATAATCCAAAATATCAATAATAAAAATGTTTTGCAAATTTTTCCTAATAGTCTTCCCTTCTGAAAAGACAGAATTCTTTTTTTTTTGGTCAAATTTTATGTTATGAAGGCTTCATCCTTGTAACTGTCAGAGTTGTTTCATCTGCCTTTCACACTGGTTTTAGATGGGGTGCAGATTTCTGAAGACTGGTAAAAACACTATATGTAAAAATGGAAGATGGCTTGAGCTATTTGCCTCAGGAAACCAAATATTCCTTACCCACTATCTTGAGAAGAACATGAGGAACAAATTGAATATTTACTCATTTGGGCTATTGTCTGTGGAAATACTGTTCTGTATTCCAACAACACTGTTTTGATACTGACATATTATTCTGCTTACTTCTTGCAGAATCAGTACTCATCAGTTTTGCTCCCAGATCTCCTACCTATGTCCTCTCTTTTTGTTACACCTTTTTTCTGCTTCCACACTGGCAAACAAGAGATGCACACATTGGAAATGCACAGGTTTGCCTTTATGACTTTCAAACTAGAAGTTTTCAAAGGCATGAAAACCCCAGCTGGGTCCATTTTATTCTATGAATATTCAAAAGGTAACAAACTCATAACATCCATTTGTGTGTCTGCAAACCTACCCAAATTAGAAAGGCTGTGTTCCTTCCTGAGCAAAGAAAGAACATATTTTTTCAGGAAATTTGCTAAAGTAAACCTGGAAAAATTGTGTGGCTGTTTCTCATTTCAACAAGTACTTTGTAGCTTTGTATGATAAAATCTGCATGAAACAACATATTAAACAAATGTTCAGACAGATTAAATTGCCTGTGCTTTTACCTTTCAGTTGTGATGAAATGGCAGAATCATTTTGCCTCTGTTAGTGAAAAGCATTGCAGAAAATATTTGACAGAGATGCTTAGTTCTGATTTGTAATATACTTATATATTATACTTATATATTTGTATATATATTTGTAATATTGCGATATGTAATTGTTAGTCAGGAATCAATGGCTTTACTGTCTAGTTATGAAACACAAATGAGATCAATCCCTAGGTCATCAATCAGAATTTTTCTGAAGGGTATCATCATTGCTTTTGTAGAAATGTACCGAGATTTATACTCTCCTTACACTATTTACCATAAGTCAGGATATATCTTTAAGAAAACATTAATAACACTTGCAAGAGTAATTTTAGCAGGAATGTCTAAGGTACTTGCAGCCATAGATTTCATATATCTAAGTTTAGAGTCACGCCTACTACTTATGATACTTACAATATCATGTAAAAGATTTTTGGATGAAATTTTATCCCATTTTTTTGTTTCATTTTGAAATAATTGCAGAGACATTTTTAATGCTCTAAGTATAAGAAATACAAAAAAGAACTGGTAGAAAAGCTCCAGACTTATCAAATGGTAATATAATAAGTACCAGTAACGGCATCTTTTGAGCTGGTGGGTATTAATAAAGTCATTCTAAGTTTTTAATTGGTCTTCATGGGAAGTTTCAGAGAATTTTAGAATAAGGGGTTGAAAATTATCCCAGGCCTGCTTCTTTTTTTCATATGTGCCAGTGTTTTGTAATTCAATCTCATTGTCTTCCTGGAAGATATTAGACAACCCATATATCTACATTCTGAGAATTTTATCTTACATTTTACTGCTAATTTTTTTAGTGGTTTGGGTTTATTTTTCCTTTCTCCAGGATCTTTTTTTTTTTAGTACAGTAGCTGCAGTGAATATTTACAGGACAATCAAATAAAATTTCAATAAGAAATTGATATGATCATGTTTTAAAAAAAAAAAAAATTATTATTTTATGAACTAGATTAAATATTTCCATTTCATTGTTTGCAGGTCAAAAGTTTAGATGTGCTAAATAACAGTTATGTTATATAGTGTTCCCAAAGAGTACTTGAATTCTACAGCAAAGATTCTTCCCTGGTGAGAGAAAAACATTTTTAAATTAAGTTTCTGGGTAGTGTAATTTTTCTGAATAATTATTATTTGTGCTTTTGGTATACCAGCCTTTAATTTGATTATATTATTTTTTAATTTTTGTTTGTTTGTTTCCATGTACCACAGGGATGATTCAGGATTTATAATACTGCTGTGATGTACCATAATCATCTTTCAGAAGGGCAAACCAGGAGAAAATTTGCACATGATAGAAACAGCCAGAATTCCTTGGAAATAAAGTGGCCTTATTTTCACTTTTATCAGCTAATATAAGTACCCTCTTCCAGCTTTGGTATTTAAGTCCCAATTTTGATCTTGCTTAAATTAAAGTTCTTTCTTTATGTGTGTGTAAAAATGCACTAAAATGCATTAGTTCCTTCCAAACTAGGAAGTAGTTTGGAAACTAATAAGGGAGAAAGAGTGGTTTTCTTTTCAGTTTAAAAACAAAAATGAAGTGTATAATAAAATGTAAAGTATGAGAACTACTGAAAAATACCCCAAACAATTAGTCACCTGTTCTCTAAGACATTAGGAACTAAAGATTACTGTACTTAGTAGAATTTTCATTTTTCAGTTCTTTCAATAGGATCTAGATATTTCAGCTGTCTCAGTCAGAGACATGTTTTTGCATTTTTAGCTTCAGAAATACAGTTAAATATCTGTCCCAAGGGGATGAGAAACAAATTGACAGATTGTCAATTCACTAATCTCAGTTAGTATTCCTTTACTTGAACTATTCTTATAAAAATGACATTATATTCTTATTCTAATTTTTGTCACTTATGGTGTATTGCTTAATTTAATTAAGTTTAAAGTAGGTAACAGCTGCTATTTTAAATGCTGTTTTGTGAATAATTTTAATTAAATTTAATCCCCGGCCTTAATATTGACATTAACAGTTAGTAAAAATAAATTATCTAGTGAAGAAATGAATCCTTTTCTATCTGTTGCAGAATTAAAAGCATCTATAAAAGCTAGCAATTTGAACAATTGCATATGAAGCTATGAAATTACTTCAGTAAATTTGCATAGACATGAGAATATGTGAAGGAACTAAATTGTAAGCTTTAGAGTCATACATTCAGAAAGCTTAGAAAAAGAATAGTAAAAATGGTGTCAAACCTTCTTCACAGATACAACCTTTTCACGAGGACTTTGTTTACAAAGCTAACCAGTAAAGTTAATAAAGAAGTTACTTCTTTTTGGACAGTTTATTTTATTTTACACTACTATACATAAAATATTCAGTTGCTTTACACTAGACAGATTGAAAGCTGCACTACAATTCAAAAATCTCCTTTGACTTATAACAGACCTCTGGCTTGTTACATGACTTCCATTCTTTAAAGTTGATTTAAAATTGCCCTTAACTGTCTCATCACCAAATACATCAAAATTCTAACTGCAGCAGAAAATCAATTGGTGGCCCATGTGTAGATTCTCCATATAGTTTGTATATAGTTTTTTACAGATATTTAGGGTTTTTTTTCCTCCCTGGGGTCAACTGGCACTGGTCCAGTCCTGTCTAATGCTTGGACTTATCATTAATGGTGCTGCATCCTGAAGTGGTATGTTTATCACTAAACACTCACAATCGCCCTCTTCTTTACCATTCTAGTTGTTTTTCTCTTAAGCGTCATCATCATAATGCATCTACATTTTAGTGACAACTATGTTCTTGTTTCTTTTCTCTTGCGTTCCCTTCCAGTGGTCTTACTGCAGAAACGTGGACTAACAGCTCAATTGAAACAGGCCATAAATACATTAATGGCACTCAGGAACAGACATTATGTTCTCAGCAGTACATATTTACAATACGCTTATCAATTTGTTTGCATAAAAGCATGTTCATAGATATATTTCTTCTGTAGAGAGTGCTTTTTCTGGGTAGGTAATTCAAACCTAGAAGTACATAATGAACAGACATGCAGTTAAAAAAGTTAAAGGTTGTGGATGTTACTTTCTTAATGCCAGGGTCAGTGCTAGAACAAAACGTGTTTTCGACTTAGTATATAGGCAGTAACATTAGGGACTTGACTAAGTTAACTAGTGCAAACAAACCACTCATAACTCCAGGTACCTCTGCTTTGCAGCAGAAAAAAACCCCAACACTAAGAGTGCACGTTTAGTATCTAAATTTGCAGTGTGTGTTTTCTTCCAGGAACTAAGTACTATTGTCTTCAACAATCATTTGTTAGAAACAACAAGTGATTGTCTTCAACAACAAGAACCATAATCCTGACCTTCATTTTTTCTTTGATTGATTAGAAATATGATTTAAAAGTTTATATTTTTAGTCTTTTTTATATTTATGATTTATTCAATTTCATTTTTTATTGGGAGAAAAAAAGAGGGTGAAGAGTTAAAACACTTACTACGGTACAAGAGCCAGCACTTTAAAACAACCTCTGAATAGTATTTTGAAGTGGGACCGAGTGAGGTTAATTTTGGAGGTTTGTGCTTCACAGAGGAAAACTACCTTCTGGAGCCACGTTTCTGCATATTTTGCTTGTAGAGACATATTAAATACCCCATTTCAGACACCAAAAGCTTAGTGAGATGCATCCCATCTACTTGCAAGCAGATCTATACCTGTTTGACTGAAAGACTTAATTCAGTCACAGACTCTTTCAGGTTATCATAATGCTGATTTTTGACTGGTGTGGTGTGGCTTTTTTTTTGTTTGTTTGGGGTTTTTTTGTTTGTTTGTTTTTAAGATTTCTTAAAAATATTTCTTAAAAGGGATACAATTTTCAAAACACTTAAATGCCTGCATAAGTTTTCTGATATTTCATGAACCATGGGCTTTTAATTCTTCTAATTCATTTTCCACTCCAGAGATACTGCAGAAAGTGCTTTTCTGCTTCAAGCTTTTTCTCCAGTGTTCCTCTCTAAAATGGGAATGTTGTTCCAGTGTTGGTATCTTTCTTAGTGTTTCTTTGTTCTTTAGTAAACTTAAAAAATCCAAACCAAACCAAACAAAATAATGCAACCAATTGTATAATTAATAATTACCAACATAAATACTCTACAGTTTGTGTTCATTACTTACCAATGAGGAATTTCTGCACATTAACTTGGCATGATGGTTGCTGTGTTAATGTCTATGTAGGGGAGATAATGATTTCAGGCAATTTTGGGGCTATTGCCTTTGACATCCAACAACATCAATAAGATAAACGCACTATTGCACTCTGATTTTTGTTGCATCACTAAAGTAGGTGTTTGGGTCACTTTCAGCAGAGAAAACTCATTTCAAACAGTTATTTCTATCATTTATTTACTCTGATGTAAATGCAGATGAGACAAGAAATCTGTGCATCCCAAATCATTAAATATATGAACACATTGAGGTGCTGGACAGTGTCCAAAGCAGAGCAACGAAGCTGGTGAAGGGTCTAGAGCACAAATCTTATGAGGATCAGCTGAAAGAACTGGGGTTGTTTGGTCTGGAGAAAAGGAGGCTGAGGGGAGACCTTATCGCTCTCTACAGCTACGTAAAAGGAGGTTGTAACGAGGTGGGTGTTCGTCTTTTCTCCCAGGTGACTGGAGATAGGACACAATGAAATGGCCTCTGATTGTGCCAGGGGAGGTTTAGATTGGTTGTTAGGAAACATTTCTTCACTGAAAGGGTTGTCAAGCGTTGGAATAGGCTGCCCAGGGAAGTGGTGGAGTGACCATCCCTGGAGGTATTTAAAAACCCTGTAGGCATGGTGCTTAGGGATATGGTTTAGTGGTGGACTTGGCAGTGTTAAGTTTACAGTTGGACTTGATGATTTCAAGCGTCTTTCCTAACCTAAATACTTCTGTGATTCTAATGTACCTTTACTTGTATCAGATATCAAGGGCCATCAAGATGTGTAAATAGGCTTGTATGTAAATAGTAAAATGGATATACAGATATAAAAATAAAACCTGGGTATCCTTTCACACACAGAAAGGTGTGACCATATAATTCACTAGTCAGCAAAGCTATGTTATCCTTTAATGTAAATGTGCTTAGGGGCTATAGGTGTATAACTGCAGGTGTCTGTACGTAATTCCCATTGAGATTGCCTCTTTGGGAAAAGGTGCACATACAGACATCACAGGACACAAACGAGAGCAAATCTCAAATCACTTAAGAATATTTAGGAAAAAGAGGGCATTTTTTTAATATCTTCTTTCAAACATGTGGGATGATTCATTGTAATACATTACCTTGATATCCATTTTAAACTTCTGCATGAGCTCCTCTGGATGGTAGCTCTGTGTCCTCAAAGCATGTTGCAGGGTCTTCTGGAGAGTTCCAGTAATTAAATAGTTACGTATAATAAACATATAACCCAGCAAATCTTGTAAATTAGAAAGAGTAATTTTCTCAAGCAGAAGTTCACAATCACCTTCCTTTCCCTACCTAAACCACCAAAACCATGTTTTGTGTAGCAGAATCATAGAGAAAGCAAGCCAAATATTTGAGAAGGTTTTCTACTAGTCCTCTCAGAAGAACACAGTGTGTCCTGGTTTCACCTGGGATAGAGTTAACTGTCTTCCTAGTAGTTGGTACAGTGCTATGTTGTGAGATCAGTATGTGAAGAATGTTGATAACATATGGATGTTTTCAGTTGTTGCTAAGTAACATTTAGTCTAAAGTCAAGGATTTTTCAGCTTCTCATGCCCAGCCAGGGCACAAGAAGTTGGCACAGGACACAGCCAGGGCACCTGACCCAAACTGGCCAACGGGGTATGGTATTGTGTACCATGGGACGTCCCATCCAGTATAGGAACTGGGGGGAGTGGGGGAGGGGAATCGCCCCTCGAGGACTGACTGGGTGTCGGTCGGCGGGTGGCGAGCAATTGCCCTGAGTATCATTTGGACATTCCAATCCTTTTATTACTACTGTTGTCATTTTATTAGTGTTACCATTATCATTATTAGTTTCTTCTTTTCTGTTCTATTAAACCGTTCTTATCTCAACCCACGAGTTTTACTTCTTTTCCTGATTTTCTCCCCCATCCCACTGGGGGGGGGGGGGAGTGAGTGAGTGACTGTGTGGTACTTAGTTGCTGGGTGGGGTTAAACCACGACAACGTGTTAAATTCATGCAATGGATATTTTGAAGTTTTCTTCAAAAGGGGTTGCTTCCTGCTGAATTCTGCATTTGCTATTGCATTCAGTGCATGGCTGCCAAATCTGGGGTGATTCTGGGTGTGTCAACCTTGGACACCCACTGAGATGTTTAGAGAAATATACAAAAGACACCTGATTTTCAAAACAAGGATACCAAAGAAAAGATGAACAGTGGGATATAAATGTGGAAACCATATGTTTACAAGCCATGACCCAGTATTAAAATTCATATAGTAATTGATTAAAAAGCACATAACTGAAGATATTTCATGGGATACTTTATGGCATGGCAGCAGCATGCATCTAAATGCCTTTTAGTGCTGTACTGTGTTTTGTATATTCAGAAATAAGTTGGCTGAGGACAATTAGGCTTTTCTGAATTCACAAGAGGATTTCTCACCTGTCAAGGCTACATAAAGACAATCCCTTTTAATCCAATTGGGGATTTCCCCTGTCTGGATACAATCAAATACAATTTTCTCTGTTTCAATGTATTCTAAATCAGACTTTGCTTTCCCAAGATTTCTGAAAAGCTTCATTGAGAGCTGCGTCCTGTGAAACAAAAAAGGAACTGGTTACTTAAACCACAAGAAAGATGCGATTACCCAGAATATGAAGAAGAAACATCCTGTGAAAATGTAGGAAGAAAAAGATGTTGATGTAGAACAGACTTGCCAAATAAGCTTATTTCAGCATATTTTATAATACACTGGATAAAACTTGCATAAGCCAGTTAAGTGGAAATGTTTTCCTGCTTTTTGTAGCTGGTGTTTCTATGTTCCCTGATTTCTTTCTTAATATATATTTAGACTCTACTTTGATTTCCCCCCCCCCCCCCCCTTATAACTATGCATGGAAATTATAATAGCATTCTTTAAAATGTATTTTCTCTCTGTGAAAACAGCTTATTATTTTTCTGTATTATTTCTATCTTTGCTTTATTAACTATCCAATATACCTTTTGTCATCCATAGGTTCATTTCCATAAAATACTTCATAGGACAGAATGTCAGCCTGAGCATCATTAAAGGCTTCTTTCCGATCAGCCATTTCATCCTTGTTCGTTCTGATAAGCTGGCTGATGTACTGTTGTATCCCAGGGACATCACAATACATGGTGTGAACCTGGATCAAAAATTAGATCATATTTCCTGTAAATCTGTCACATCTATTTGTAATTCATGTAGTTCATTTAACTGGAAGGATAGAAAACCATGTTTTTTCCATGATGCCATTCTCAGGTTCCACTAATTTATCTTTTAAAATAATGCCAATTAAGGAGTGTGCAAATTAGTCTAATCAGTTTTCTGTAGGCTGAGTTTTAGTGTGTATTCATGGTTCTTTAATTCAATGTGTTATTCTGAAAATCTCATCTGTAGCCTTTAAATCAGTGTATACAAAAAAACTTCTCCAATTTTTTAAACCAATAATAAATAAACCTGCACATTTTTCCTTACCAAACTTTTTTGAAAGCCCAGTAAATCATTCTTCATCTCTGCAGTAACTGAGTTCTTACCTTCTTGACAAGAGTTTTCAAGAATATTAGCACTGTGATTTGAGGTTTCATTGCCTTGTTATATCGTCTTTCACTTTGTAGGAGCTCAGTGACTTCTCTCTCTCGTTTCTGTAAAGATTCCTGTATCTTTTGCAGCATGATGTGTGCTTGCCAAAGATATGCCTTTTCCATTGACCATTCAAGATTCTCTTCATTAGCTGCCTGGGAGGCAACAAAGATAACTCTTATACACTTAGCCAGGATCTAAATTTTCATTCCTTTCATATGAAATTGCCAGGATTTTAATGAGCAAGGTAGAGCAAAAATGGAGAAAAGCAAAAGAATTATTGAATAAGAAGGGCTGCCTGGTTCCAACATTCAGAATAGTTTTTATAATTCAAAGAAGTAGATCTTTAAAGGATTTTGTAGCAAAGTTTATACTATTTGATATTATAGTGAGAACAATAGCACACTATCAGTGATTCCAGGAGAATAAGAATTAATTTCATTACTGTGGTGTTTTAATCATCACAAATTTATCATTCTCAAGTGATGTATTTATTTGCACACAGTTTTTACTACCAGTTAGTCCCATGGTTTACTTCAGCTTTTGCTAGTCAGCCTGATTTTTGTGCTCACTTGTTCTGCTTTTAATTCTAAAACCTTTGACACATCTGCCTTTTCTCCTTCTGTCTTTTCAGACTTTTGCTGAAGAATTTTTATCTGGAAATTCATGAGGTCATGCACTCTTTCCACATGTAGGCTGATGTTGTGAAGTTCCTGCAAAGCTGAATTGAAAACAACAGGAAAAACAGGTAAGAACAACTTAAGTATTTCAAATTTGCATTTCCTAGAATATTGTGTAGGCAGGCCAAATTATGTCTCTTCAGAAATCAAGAATTTATAATGAACTAATAAATTTTAATAATCAAGAGTTCAGTTTATTTGTTAAAACTCAAAGAATTTTAAAGGGGTCATGCTTTGTTTTGTTTTAAAGTTCCAAAGAGAAAGCTACAAGTGCTGAAATAAACCTACTCAAAACCAATGCTGACTGTAATAAACCAGTTATGCTAAGGAGTTAGGAGTCATGACAAACATTATTTGTAGCTTCAACATTCCTTTATTATTCCATTTGTGACACAGTATTGCAATGGAAAAGGTTATATTGACTTCAGCTGGTATGCACCTCAGTGTATACAGAAAAATAAACAGGAAAGAAAATAGAGAGATCAAGAAATGCTGTGTTTGAAATACAAAACTCACTCAGTGTGTGCTGGGTGTAAAGATAATCTAGGTTTTTACACAAATTTTCTAGAAGCCACACCTGCAAGACAAGAAAAGAAGATAGCAGGAAATCAATGTTACCAGTTTTCATTATATTTACTTCAGGAAAATAATCAATAATAGTGAATTAATGTTGTTGCCACTTACAGGCACAGCCTACAAAAACGTGCTGTTGTGCAGTATTTGGCTGTTCATAGAAAAGAAAATATAGAAATAAACCAGAGACTGCTCAGACTCTAGTGTTTTCACAAAGGCCTGTACCAAGATGTCCTATGCTTATATTTTCTTCAGCATTTGTCCACACAGAGGCTCCTGAAACAGTTGAAGAACAAAAGCTTTTGGAAGCACAGTCCTAAGGCAGCCCTGAAGAAAAGGTTGTGTGCATCCAATCTCACCAGCATTATTTGGTCTAATAGAAGTGATTCCTTCTTCCTACAAGCCTTAGAACATTGTATCCTCATCATTTCTTACTCTTTATTATAGTATTTTTACCACATTTCTTTCATACATAACAATAGGTCAAAGGATTTGTAAACTGGCTCGTGGTTTAACCCCAGCCAGCAACTAAGCACCACGCAGTCACTCACTCACTTCCCCCATCCAGTGGGATGGGGGAGGAAATCGGGAAAAAAAGTAAAACTTCTGGGTTGAGATAAGAATGGTTTAATAGAACAGAAAAGAAGAAACTATAATGACAATGGTAACACTAATAAAATGACAACAGTAGTAATAAAAGGATTGGAATGTACAAATGATGCACAGGGCAATAGCTCACCACCCGCCGACCGACACCCCGCCAGTCCCCGAGCAGCGATTCCCTGCCCCCCCCCTCCACTTCCCAGTTCCTAAACTAGATGGGACGTCCCATGGTATGGAATACACCGTTGGCCCGTTTGGGTCAGGTGCCTTGGTTGTGTCCTGTGCCAACTTCTTGTGCCCCTCCAGCTTTCTCACTGGCTGGCCACGAGAAGCTGAAAAATCCTTGACTTTAGTCTAAACACTACTGAGCAACAACTGAAAACATCAGTGTGTTATCAACATTCTTTGCATGCTGAACTCAAAACACAGCACTGTACCAGCTACTAGGAAGACAGTTAACTCTATCCCAGCTGAAACCAGGACATTGCCAAATAAAAAGTAACCAATGTACTCTACTATGGTTTTAAAATTCTTCAAAAGACATGAAATGTGAAATGAGAGAGAAATTACAGTCTAATAACTTTTAGTGGAAAGAGTGATATAGTATGACAAAAAATATATACATCATCTTCATTGATGTTTAAAGGCCAAAAAACTACTTGGGTGCTCTGAAAAAAAGGAAGGCAGGTGCATAGCAGTTCAATCTTAGCTGATTTAGATGTACATATCTAAAGACAGACAGTGTGGTTTCCACGTCCCTTAAACTCCTGGAAAAAGCACACATTGGAAATGGAAATGGGAACACTGTCTAACTAAAAAAAAAAAAACCCAAGCTAGCTTCATTTACCTTTTCTTCTTCCCATTTCTCTGTTTGTTGATTCATTTGGTGCAGAAGATCTTCCCTCTCCTGGACCAGTTGTCTGTTTCTTTCCCTCAGGCTCTGAAGGCAGTAGAACAAGGCGCAAGAGATTACAGTTTCTACACCAGTGCTTCATTTTTTCAAAAAGACCTATAGTTTGGGGTTTTTTGTTCCACACAGGTTGAGAAGTCATAATGTTTGAACATGGCTGCTAAGTCCTGGGGCTTTTGCACAAAAATAATAAAAATTGACTGATTTACAGTGACCACATGTGACCAGAGGTGGTCTGATTCTAAAGACCCTCCCTGAAGGCTATGAATGTGCTGAACCTTCTCCTTGGTAGCACAACAGAAGGAGGAACAGGATAAACCTTAATATGTGTTTATCACCAGAAAAGCATTACGCATCCTATATACTCTGTGAATATTTTACACTTTCTTTTTATAAAACCAAAGCTATTTCAAAGTGCATAAGCATAGACTGTATGGGAGAAGCCCACACTGAGTTTTCATCAGGGGCATGAAGGTAGGTCAAGCTATGAAAACTGTTTTGGAAACATACTCTGTAAGGCTTTATTCATCTCCAGAAGGAGACAGACATAGTTTTGTATTAATTTCACAGACTGTGCATCTTCATTTGACTGTCTGTCCCTAACAAGAAAATATTACTTACACAGTTTGTTCCTGCAACCTCTGCAGTACCTGCTATTCTTATCCTTATGTAAAAAATTGTACTCTTGGTTACCTTAACTGTAGCTTGCAAGTGTGTGTTGCTCTTGTTTAACAGCTCTTGGTAAGCTTCTAACTGGGATTTCAGACTCCTCATTTTCTCCCCATAATGTTTCTTTATAGCAGTTATAGTCTGTTCCTGTATTACAAAAGATTATTGAGAAAATGAATAGTGAGTGAAAACACAAAAGTCAAGCATGAAAAAGAGAATAGTTTCCAGAACAGGTAACACTTGGTTCTCTTTCTTCAGTGCTTTTTATTGTCCGCAAACATTTCTTATTGATCACAGGAGGTTTGTATTTTCACCTACTGCAGACTTTGAGCAAAACTTACTGGTAAAGTAATTTATCTTTTCTCTCTTTTCTGCAGAAGCAAATACCAAAGTCTTTCTGAGGGCAGACAAGAATGAGTTCACTCTAAGCATAGGCAAACAATTTTTAAAAAATCAAACTTTCTCAGAAAACTAAATCTTGGAAGTTAAGTAGCACAAAAAATAACTCTTAGCAACAGGAAACATCTAAATAAGGCAATAAAATTTTATGAGAAATACAACAAATCAGAAGCTTTTAAAAGCACAGATATTTCTAGTGCTTCCAGGAATGACTTTTATTTCAGAGATTTTAATTAATAACACATTACAGCAGCCAAAATGAAAGAGGTTCTGTGAAGAAAGATCATTATAGTCCCTGTGTTTGCATCTGTGCCCAGCAGGCAATTCTTTCTTACTATGCATTTGTGTTCTTCCATTTCTCTCTTTCTCTTCCCTTAGTAATCTACAGAGTCAATTGAAAGTGTAAGATGTGACTGTGGAATGGTTACATTCCTACTGAAGCACAGAAATGGATTTACACAGGTATTGCAATGCTTGTCCAGATGTGATAACCTGAGAATAAGATGAGTCCTGTTCCCTACCACAGGATACCAAGCCTTTGTAACCACATAGAGGGAACTCTCAAGTTTGCTTGACAGTCTGAAGAGTTTGTTCACTTCCCCTTGGAGGTTCCAGACAAATTTCTGAATCTCTTCTCTCTGTGCACCCAGAGTAAACTTTATTGTATGGAAAACATATACCTTCATCGGAACTAAGTGTCTGTCTTACTCTGGGTCAGAAAAGGAGCATGACATGACAAATAAGCAGAAAGATGAAGCAGTGGCTGCAAGAAAAAGTTTCAGAACAGTGTAGCCAAAAATGAACTGGGTGATTTTGTATTTTGGGAGAATTACTGACTAACAGAATGCAGAAATCCTTCAACTAAGGAAAGTGAGGCACTGTGTGGTTATGGTCACAGGACTGGCACCTCTAGATCCTCAGGGGTTTACAGGGGGAGGGATTCTGCCATTCTGTAAACGATATTGACAAAATATTGCAAGGGTAAAGCAAACCTAATTGCAAAGTAGAGGAGAAAGTACCCACAGAGGAAGAGGCCATAAAACTTTCCGCTTTGGCAATGAGGGAAGGGAGTAGAACTTCGCACAGCCCTTTACAATAAGATCATTCTTGAGATGCACAACCTACATAAACGCAAACATTCTAACAATGCTGTCAATTGTTAGAGGAAGGTGGCATTTAAGAGAAAAGTTTAGTAACAAATAAAGTTTAGAAAAATCTCTGCAACTGTGCCAGACAAAAAAGTAAAACCAGATTTCACAAAGTTGTAAGATCAAATACACTTAAAGATATATTGACTGTGTTTTTTGAGACTTAGGATGGGTACCTGAATGCAGAAGTAAATGTGAATGAAGTAGATTTTATCCCTCTGTGTTGTTTTGACTAATAGTATGACACAACAGTGCTGCCACTCGAGAATAATTACCTGGTTTTCTTTCCTTATATTGTCTAGTTGTCTGATTATCTTCATGTGTTTGTTTTTCATTTCCTGCATGTCTTTTACAATCTGTAGAGGATGAAGGAAATTATCAACTCAGAGAACTAGCGACTCCAGTTATAATGAACCATTAAACAATTTTGAGGTACATTTCTCAAAAATTACAGATATAGTACAGTGAAGAGTTTAATCTTGAAAACAGATAAATAGCCAACAGGACTGCCGGCCAAAGCTTTCAGGCTTCAACAACTAGAAAATATATTATGCTACTGAATAAAAATCTGTATATGACTTGAAATGGATTTTCTTTTCTGGTCCTAGTGTTGCATCTCCACCTCTTCCTTTTTACTGTAGTGATCTGAATTGGATACAGAAGACAGAGTCATTACAATTATTCTAAAGTTCTTGAAAAAGAAGAACAGCCATGATAAGATCATTACTGAGAAAAGAAGTTTTGGGTTTTTTTGGGGTTTTTTTGTTTGGTTTTTTTGGGGTTTTTTTTTGTGTTTTTTTTTTTTTTTAAAAAAAAAGATAAGTAGTGGAAAAGATTGCATTTTTGCATTTAAGAGTCAGATAACACAAATTGGTTACAGAATACACTCAATTTTATTTTGTATTCCATTAAAATAATTCAAAAACCTGCAAAATTGATATAACTTTAAGGTGTACTACAGACATTATTCATGACTAATAAAAACAGATGTATACATAAAGAACTGGCAAAGTGATCTTTTTCCTCTTTGAAAATGAATCATTTATGCTTAAAATTGCACCAGGATCCTTAGTGACTCAGTTTTATTCATTTTGTTTCCAATCCAATTTGTAATAGTCACAGAAGGAAAATTCTACTATCTCCTATCCCAGCTTCTGCTGCCCGTTTTTCTTTTGGCTTACTTGTCTGGTAGGTGCAATGACAAATTACAGAACACTGATACTTGGGCATCTTAAATGAGGCTAACAGATACTGCTGGATGAATTATAGCAGTAATGAACAAGACCATATGTAAATTATAAAAATCTAGAGATTTTTCAGAGATTTCCTTGGTTTCATTCCTTCATTTAAGCTTAATATGATGCAGATTCTGCTGACAGTGAGCACCTCAGCTGAAATAAATCTGAAAAAAGAAAAAATCTTGGATCTTTTTGTGTGGCTGATGCATTATTTTTAAATAGTTGTGGTTGTTAGCATTGTTCTACAATGACAGATTAAATCTTTTTAAGTATTTACAAGCAGTTAATTTGTGAGTGAAAAATTACCACCTGACACTGTCACAGTTCAAATTACATAAAAGCAGCAAAGCAGTATTGAAATATACTGTCCTATCTATGCCCCATCAGAAACACTATTGTAGAAGTAAAGGAATTTTAAAGAGACACAATTAAAAGGCTAAGACACAAGAAAAGCTTCTTCTAGGAGAAGGCTGAAATGATCCAGATGTGGTGTTGTGTTTTGAGTTTAGTATGTGAAGAATGTTGATAACACACTGATGTTTTCAGTCGTTGCTCAGTAGTGTTTAGACTAAAGTCAAGGATTTTTCAGCTTCTCATGCCCAGCCAGCGAGAAAGCTGGAGGGGCACAAGAAGTTGGTACAGGACACAGCCAGGGCAGCTGACGCCAAGTGGCCAACGCTGTATTCCATACCATGGGACGTCATGCCCAGTATATAAACTGGGGGCAGTTGGCCTTGGGGGGATCATTGCTGGGGAAGTAACTGGGCAACAGTTGGCAAGTAGTGAGCAATTGCCTTGTGTATCACTTTTTTTCTGTATATTCCAATCCTTTTATTATTGTTGCAATTTTATTATTATCATTATTATTTTCTTCATTTCTGTTGTGTTAAACAGTCTCATTTCAACCTACGAGTTTTACTTTTTTACTTCTGATTCTCTCCCCCATCCTACTGGGTGGGGGACAGTGAGTGAGTGGGGCATGGTGCTTAGTTACCACCCAGGGTTAAAGCACAACAATATGCACACACAGATCCTGCATAATATAAAATAAACTGGCTAAGCAGAAAATCCAAAATTATGCTAGTTACTGGTACCAGAAATTTTGCAATAGCAACAAAATCTCACACTGCAAGTCAAATGCCACTTCCAACAATCAAGAAACATGATGAGAAATACATGGGATGGCAAGGGTTTTCTCCATTACAAGCTCCATTACAAGGGAGCTTTTTATCTTGAGACACCTACCTGGAATGCATAAATTTAAGCAATTTGATATCTGATCTTAACTTAAGATGGAATTTTCATTTTAATATTTTTATTTTTATGTCAATATTCAAAATTTAAGTGCAGGCTTCCAAATGTGAAGAAGAAATCTACTAAGCAATAAGATTGTGTGAATTGAATTCATATGATGAAAACGATTATCACAATTCATTTAATATACCCTACAAAAAGAGACAGTTCAGTTGGCAATTTTTTGTATTGCAAATTATTTATTCAAGCTGGGGCTTTTGGGGTTGGGGTGGTGTGTTAGTTGTTTGGGGTTTATTTTGGGTTTTTGTTGTTTTTTGGGTTTTTTTTGTTTGTTTGTTTGGGTTTTTTTACCTTGATGACATATAATGTAGCTAGCTTGTATGGAATATATGGCACTCCTTCTTTGGTTGTACTTTCCTCCAGCTCAGTTGTTTTGTGATCGGAATCAGAACAAACTCCAGATGTGTTCAGATGACATACTGTATAACAAAAATTACTTTATCAACTTGAAGTATAGAACTAAAATGCACAGCAACTCCAGATGTACATATTACATTTTAAAGTTTTTATTAGAGATATCACGTATAGTTTTAAAACATACCTTTTTTCTCATAACAAAGAAAATGGACCTTTGGGAGAAGAATTTTAACAACTCTGACTTGTCAGCTTTGATCTGTGGACATCATCACACATAGTTGTATGTGTAATTTGACAATTACTTGTCTGTGATTAGTCTGATGTTAATTACTTACATATATTTTTTTCATTAAATCTAAAAATGAAAACTTAGGTTAAAAAAAATCATGCAGAAATGTGCTGCCTCTTAAGAAAACTGGGGTTTATGACAGATAAGAAGAGGGCACGTTAAAGCCTCTTTCAAAACTACCTTTTACAAGTTGTTTGATAGACCCAATTTATATCAGAGTATGATATAAAATTTTAAAAGTTGTTTTTATCTTCTTTTTTGTTGATTAAAAACTTATCATTACTTTTTTTTTTTTTTTTTTAATCAGATCTCTCTGGCTTAAGACATCATACTTAACTAACAGGTATATCAAGTCAAAAGAGTCTGATTTGATTACTTAGAATGGTGACTGGCATAAATCTAAGCTACACAACTTCATTCAATCAGAGCTTACATAAATGAAAACAAAAAAAAGAAAACCCCAACCCTCCTCATTTATGTAATGTATTCTGTGCTCCAGAAAACAAGAATAGTATTTACTATATAAATATACCTTTTTCTAGGGCTCTGTTTTCACTCCATCCAGTCAGGGAATTCAGAAATGACCACTTGTTTATATTCATTCCAAGCTTGTGCAGCCACGAGTTTTTCTCTCCATCTGTTAACAAAATTCAGGTGCTAAAATCAGGTGAAAATCATTGCAGTTCTCTGAATTCTCTTGATTCACTAATTCATTGGATTTAAACGTAGTATGTATTAATTCTGTTGGGACCAGAGAGTTTTAAATGAGTAAAAGGGATACAAAAGAATTAGAAATTGGGAAGTCATTGAGAGCTACAAGCATAAGGAGGATGTAATATTTGTCTGAGAGTTAAATGGTTCCACCTGATCCTGAAAAGATAGATATATTGAATCCAAAGGCTGTACTTCAGACTTGTTTCTCATCTTCTGTCAAAATCTTTAAAAAATGTAAATTTGAAAAATTACAAAACAAACTGGATTTTGCCCAATGTCTTTGAAAATAAGTGTGTGTGTGTGTGTGTGTGTGTGTGTAGGCGGGGGTGGACTGCATTGTTAGATGAGACCTGCATTTATTCATGAGCACTTTGGATCCATGCAACACTTCTGCTGTGAGAAAACCAAACCACAATACCCAATATGAGCAACTTCTTCAAGTGTTCTGGTGTGAAAGGGAGAAGAGTGTCTGAAAGAAGTCTTCTTACTCTTTGAATTGGTTGAAACAATTATCTTTTCGTCCACTGAGGAAATCCAAATGTATAGATACCTTTACTAAGATCCTGAAGCAATATTCATTTACTTCCATGGTGCAGTGATTTTCTACAACACATATCTGTCTCTTCATATTGCTTTTATTGGACATATTGTAGTAGAATGTACTGTTTTAAAATATACTATCCAGCTACTAGATGGAATCACCAGATCCTATTCCTATACAGCCATAAAAGTCTTGTTTTTCAAAGCCAGTTTTGATGATTTATGAAATATGTAACTAAATAAATATGTGTTGAGAAGGGTACCCTTAACTCAAGTTATTCTCTCTGAATTCATTATTTTCATGACTATATATTACATACATAAATATATATCAGCTTTTGTTTTGTGAATTATGTCAGTGAAGGATGCATGTTAAATTATATATAGAATAACTACGTTTTAAAGGACTTGACCTCTCATATCTACATCCTTTTGGTTCATATTTGGCTTGCTTTCCACCATCTTGGAGAGTATTTGAAGCCACAGTTATTCTTGAAAAAAGCCTTCCATTTCACATGATCTTACTGTAGGCAAAATTATCCACTAGAGCATCAGTGCTTGCAGGCCAAAAGCGTAGAGTCTATCCTTCTGTCTAGGATAAAAATTAATCTTAAACGCATAATGGAAAACAGGTATACAGATATTGTTTCCTACTGTAAAAAAATGCATTACTATACATCTGCCGAAATGACTGCAAAGTTCCACTTCAGTCTATAGCAGTCCATTGGGAAGAAAGATATTTGAAACTCCTACAAGTTAATTCATGAATGCTAAAAAACAGTTTATATGTCTTCTCTTTAGCTTAGCATCTCATAGAGTGTATGACTCCCCAAACTACTGAATATACCTTTTCACAGCAGTCTTGTGAGTTAACTCACACAGAACACTGTGATATGGCAGGGATGAGACATCTGTAACAGTTCTTCCCCTTTCTTTTCAAAGCCATCAGCCAGACTAGCACTCAAAAGGCATTCAAACCACCACAGCATCTTGCAGTTTAAACCCTTTAGAATGTAAGCTTCTTCAAACCAGCAGTTTACAATTAGAATCAAAGCATATGTCACAGTCTAGGCAGACACATTGCTGTTTCTGAATAACTGCAGCTCTATTTTTTGACAGTTTTTAGAGTCTGGTAGGTTGGCCACCTTGTTTTAGAAGTTACAGATACAGAACACGTAATTTAGTCCTGTTCTGCTGGCTTTGGTTTTAATGGATATAAAGGCAATGAGCATCTCTTGTACATGAGGAGCTTGAGGACCACTTCCATTATGCTGAGTCATGACAGGAACTCTCCCACTTAGTCCATACTCATGTTCACCCATATTCAAGCTATACCAGCACTGATGATGCCATATGAACTATAATACTTATGCAGTTCTGCTTCTGTGAGACTACAATATGGTAATAGGGTACCAATCTGTCCTTTTGTGGAAAACAATGAAGTACACTCTCATTCTAAACACCTGAGGTGCAAAGTACTGCTCACCTTCCTCAGATGTGTCTTCAGTCATAGCACTTTTAATCACACATGAAGGATGTTCTTGTATCTCCTCTGAATAATCAATAATGCTGCCTGGTAGAGGAATGGATGAGTGAATGGTGGTCTGTGGTTTAGTTTCAGGATCAATTCTTACTGCATCTTCAGGGAGTTGAGAGTCTGAAGGGATAACTCTTTGTACCCATGCTTCTGGAAAAACAAGCAAAGTAATTGTTAATAACATACTAGGAGGAGGTATTCAGCTGAGAGGTTTGAGAACAGATATCATTACAGATTTGTAAGATCACACCCCAGAATGAATTTAAGATAAACTTTTTTTTACAAACTATCAGCCAATTTAGAAGTAAACCTGGATGACTTTCTTAGAAACTGATCAGAGCAAATCCATAGTTTTGGGTCTTTTCATTCTGTCTCATTTGAAATCTAACATGATTTGGTGATTTAATTTTTAATTTAGCTGAATTGGTAAACACATCAAGGTCCACGAAGTTTTCCAAAATTCACTATCTACCCTGAATAAAACCTGCCAAGTCTCATGCCGCTTCCACCCAAAAGCACATCTCAAACACATTCCTCCATGCATAACTCTTGGACAGCTTTAAGATCTGTATCTCTTTAAGATGACTGCTCTCATGTATGATCAATTTCCACTGTGTCCACACAAAAGTTTTTCTCTTTGCTGAATTTCAAATAAACCAAAAGATCTGTTATTGGAAAGTCTTCCTTTATTGTGGTTTTTTTTTGCCCTGCCAGCCTCATAACTTCCATAGAGAAAGACACTGCTTTTCCAGATCTTCATTCTGTATGGAACAGCTAGACATAGACATATGAGGAAGAAAATAAATGCTTGATTCTGAACCTGAAATACAAAGGATAGGCTTTTCAGGAAACAATTAGAGCACTTGCACAGGAATTAAAATCTGGGTGGCTATAAGTTCAGCAACTGAACTCATGTCATTACAGAGTTTCCAGCTATCTAGCTATGGGTCTCACCATTGGTACTTGCTCGCTGCCTGTCAACATTGCACTAAAAAGCCTGAAGCCTTTAAAAACTTGGCTTATGCACACTGAGAAGGCCTTAAAAGTACACTTCCAGAAGTAACAGAGGTCATCAAGAATTATGATGTTGGCAATGTAATTACTGAAAGTAATGTGGACTCTTTGAAGTTGTATATATCTAATGAAGCTGACAGAACATTTTCATATGGCAGATTGAGAAATACAGCTTGAGCAGGGATTGTGCTTTCTAAGGATAAAGGATCCTCACCTGACCTTCTACTCAGCTAGAACAGATAATAACACTCATGGCAAAGCTCAGTATTCTCTTCTTTTGTAATGCTCTATTTAAGGTATTACTGAGTTCCTTTCCCACAGAAAAAAAAATCATAAGGAATTTAATTACCTTCTTTCTTGCCTGGGTGCTTTTTCTTTTCAGAGGGGAATCTATTATGTGTGACTACAGAACACTGAAATGCAGCACACAAGAGCACTTGTTAAAAATACCACTCACTACTGCATCTTGCAAAGTGCTGCTCAGGTTGCCATTTTACCCTCATGCCTTAGTGTATCCTGTAATGACTGCAGCTCTCCATTTTATACAGAAGGTGTAGCTTAAACTCAGATTCACCTGTAGCCTGCACAGCAGGCTCCAATGCTTGTTTTATAGCTAGGCCACTCTCTGATGATATTTTATGCTTAAGAATTAAAAATGGATTTCAGATGCAGTTGTAGCTGAAAATGGCTGATCCCCTATCCTATTACTTCTGTGCTTCTTCATGCCAACTGCAATAAAATTTACTGCTTTAACATCTAGAGGTATCCAGCATAAATTCTGAGGTCTGTCTTGTAGCTTTATCACATCCTACATTTCACCACTTAGCTACTTTTTTGCTATAGTGGCTTCTATTTTATGCCTTGCACCAGCACTGCTTTGTGACAGGGAGGTATTTTCCTTTTTATAGAATTGGCCTGTAGCAATCCTGACAGATGGACAGAAAGATAGGTATTTTCATAGTAGTGCTTAAAACAGGCAAACAAGATGGAAGAGGACCACTTCTTTTGGGGGATTTAACTCCAAAGTCTCATAGATTTTATCTTTTGTTTTCCAGTTTTCCAGAGACTTTTTTCCCTAAAAATATAAAAACATCAAAACATGCCAGCGTGAAAAAAAAGATTCTATTATATTATTAGTAAAATATTATTGTTATATTGCATTCTAAGGACACATTTTCATCATGCTGTAAAAGTATTTGCATATTAAAATCTGTATTTTTTAGTGATCAAAACAAAGTAGAACGTAAAAAAATGACATTGCACAGCACTCTCAATTTCCTCTTTCCTCGTAACTAATCCCTCCTGAAAACAGATGAGAGAAAAGACAAAGCAGATGTGCCATGTGGTGTGTGTTACATAAAGAAAACATTTCAGAGGATCTCAGAGAAAAGGCAACTGGTCTGGCACTTGTTTTCTTTGCAGTCATGAAATATTCCTTATGTTTTGCATCCTTAGTAGTAACTTAGTTGACAGGTATAAATGCTGCTATTGTAGTTACAGTAATATTCTGCCAAAAGGAAAAGACAACTTAGGACAAGCAAGCTCTGCCTGATTGCTCTTGTTGGAGTAAAGGAATAGTATTTTTAATACAGAATTACAAGCAACAGTACAGTTTTGCTGCAGAATTTTATTTTCATATTAACTAATAATCAGGGTTTTTTTTTGCCAGGAGCAACCATCCAGCAGTACTCAGCTGTTGGAGAAATTATACAGATTTAAAACTCAAAACTGTGTGTCCTGCAGAACTTCTGAGATAATAGCAATCAGTCCAAATGAAACACAAAAGAAAAATTGTAGTCTTTTTATTGTACTAAAAGTACAAACTGGATAATGCATACATGCATGTAAATCCTGCATATTTAAAATCTCTTTTTATTGTAGGATCAAAATCTTAAAGATAACATTGACTAATATTCTGAAGAGGAGACCTTCATGTGTTTTGCCTCCTCCAGCAACCACTTCCTTTTGTAAGACAGAAGAAGGGAAAAAGATGGAAAAAAAAATAGAAGATGGATACCTTTGCTGACTGTATTGGGAATGTTTTCAATCCAATCGCTGTCCTAAGTCAGTGTAACATAAATTTAGTTATTTGCTCTGACTGTATGTAATTGCTTGCGGCTATGGTCCAAGGGAAAACAGAAGGGGCTATGTGAAGGACATAACTTCTGTCCAGAATCTGTTAAGATTAATTATTTCATAAATTTAATTTTTTTCCCCTGTACAATAAATATCAAAACTAAGGGCCTGGTATGAATTGGTCACAAAGTCCAGATACAATAATTACCTGATTTTATTTGTCCACATTAGCATAATCTCAAGATATACTATTATCTTTTGACAAAATTGCCATCACCATCAACTTAAATATTTAAGAGCACATCTTCATATAATTTGTTTTACTTTTCAGGAAATTCTTTCCTTTCTAGGTAGGAAAAATTAGCCTATGACAAAAATTCTCATTCTCTGCAGGTAAGATATTTCCATTGCCTATTGGATTGTGTAATTTATTTACACAGTTCAAGAAAACCAGAGGTGGACAGTAATCCAGTCTTTACATTTAACTCCAGGTTTATCTGTGAGTTTACTGAATGAAAAAGAGGTAGGATGAGACAACCAGTTCTGATATAATTACAGGCACATCAGAGCTATCCCTTCAAAATGCTGCTATGCTCAGGATCTCAATAGCAATGGACATTTCACCGGATCGGTTGTTGTGAAATGGGAACTTCGTGTCTGGAAATGCTAGATCTTTATCACTGAAACAAGTGTTGATTTAAAAGCATACATGCTTTGGAGTTAGGCAGTGGATATAAAGCTAGGGAAGTCTGTGGTTTCCTCAAGGTAAGAGCAGCTGTAATTTGAGGCAACATGCACACAGGTAGTCCTCATGTAGTTACAATTTTTGTATATTTAATGATCACAAGCAGTACACAAAAAGCACTGGCAAGTCAAGCATCATGTGGCATGGTTGCCCCATAATACAAACTTCTGAGCAGCAGTCATGAGACCTATGCTGCATCATAGTAAGGGAATTGGCTCATGGGTAAGCAGCACAGCATAGAAAGTTTTAGCATGAGAAGCAATGCAGAAAGGGGTGCCATGGAGCTGAGCTTTCCTATGCGTGTGCTAATCCGCTGAAGCACAACCTAATATTCAACTTCCTCATCTCCAGTGGAACAAGAACATAAGAGCTTGCCTTAACGTTTTGAGTAATGCACATTTTAGAGTAGATATCTCTTTGGTACCAATAACAATTTCTGGTCTAGGTCTGTTCTGAACTCTTGTTATGTGTTTAATGTCTCAGTATCCCCACACAAGATTGTGACTTTGATAAACTGACACTCTCCTTGTACATCTTCTGGTGAAAATTTTGTCAGAAGAGTCAGTTCTAATTTCACTTTTTTTTTTCCTGATTTCATTCTGGATCAGATACCAGAAGTAATCAGAATAACAAGAATCACTGTTCCAACAGCCTAATGCGATTATATATAAATGACAGAAAAAACCCCCACAAGTAAAGCAGTAGGAAAATATCTTTCTTTGCTCCGTAATTTTGGATCATTGGGAGGTTTTACTTAAATTTTCTAAAGAATAAAAAGTTTAGCAGTCAATACCGTGAGTGACTTCAGTTCTCATCGATTTCATTAGGAGCTGAATTAATGTACTTGTCTCCTGGCATCTCATCTCTGAGATTCTTAGCTGACCTAATTGAATTCTGCAGAGTTTATGAGCAATTACTTCTTGAGTTCTGAAATTTGCTAACCACAAAGCAAAGAGGATTGTATTTTGAATTGGTTACTTCCACTGAATGCAGTATCTGTTGGAGACCTAAACCCCCCTCTTATCTCCCTCTTCTTGCCTTTGGAAGAGAAAAAGAAAAGTGATGCAAGTATTGTTTCTTTACTGGTGTGTAACTAAGTTTAGTTTCATGGAGTTACAAAATGGCAAAGCCCCATGGAAATTTCTCTGTTGTGGTTTTTGAAACAGTAGTATGTCTTTTTAACAGAGGTATGACATCTTCCTCTTGAAACTATCCTGAACCTTATAGATCCGTCAGTTTTCCACAGCTGGAGTCAATGAATTGTTAGGTCTCAAATTAACCTTGGGGGAAGGTGGAGCCATGTGTTTAACCAGGTATGTTATTTATAGTTTTAAGGCTACTGCAATGTTATTACCGACGTTCACATAGGTGGCAGGTATATTCATGTTCTGTCCGAAAACTACATAGGGACCTACCTAGGTTGGCTAGTTGCAGCAAGCTGAGCATTTAGTCACTGAAACAGATACTATTTCATACAGTGTCATAATTTTCCACTCAAGCGGCATGGTGACTGCTAACACACAATTGTCTGACTGTAATACACAAAGGTTTAGCTGGCACATGAAAACAAATGGTCCAGAGACTATTGTATATGCTAAAGCCCTGGATGGAAAGACAAATTATCCCATTAGTCTTCCAATCTCAAAGATACCTGGTCTATCACAATGCCCGTGTGTCAGCCAGTGTCATCCTAAGGACATATCTGAAACTAGCTATTGGTATGACACAGCTAGGATCTACTCTTTCAAGTGCTCTTTTCTCTTTCCCTCTCACCCACATATTGAAATATAAAAAGAGAATGGTTGACAATTTGATTGGACCCCTGAACTTAAGCTAGAACAGAATAGATTAGCCTTATAAAAAAGCTGGACTGGTATCACTAATGTTCCAAAAATCAGATATATGCCATTGGCTTAGGCACGCTACCTCCAGTCTGAGACAAGAGACCGCAAATCTGCAGTCCCATTTTTATGGCCTATCAAAAGTTTCCAGTCTGGTCTAAGATGCTGGTCCCAGCAACACATGTGTTATACCTGCAATTAGAGCAAACAGGCACTACAGTTTAGCTGCCGAAATGAATGATTCAGACCATCAGCCAAGTGTGACAGCTTGACATCTTTTTCTCAGGCTGTGCTTCAATGGGTTACATCTTATTGCTTAAAAAAGTTTGATGGATAATTAATAAAACCCCACACCTCCATTATAGTGGTGCCATATGCCTTTTAATAGTTTTCTAACCATTTGGTGTGTGCAAATGTCTGCAAATAAAAAAGGCTAATGTTACCTGTTTTGCTTTGGCTTTTAGCAGCAGGAGAAAGAGAATTCTTCTTCTTCCAGAACCAAGATTGTGATGACAGGGGGATACTTTCTTCAGAATAGGAATATTGATCTAAATAAAAATGCAAAAAACCCCGCCAAAACAGGAATAGAAAAATACCCCATCAAATGACATATTCTGAAAAAGTAATTCTTATTCCAGTGGTTAGTGGAGCTTTTTATTAAAAAAATAAAACAAACCAAACCAAAATATATTCAGTTAATATCCATAGTACAGATAGCAATGCATTTAAGACAATTTAGGAAAGATCACCAAGCACTCCTAATTATCATATGTAAAAGGAGAAAGTCACACTCCTTAGTATTTAAAGTAGATTATTTAAAGAAAATCTCCACAGAGACAGATTAAAATCAGTCATTTTATTCTGATAGAATGTGTTCATGTTCTGCATATGGTCAAGAAAAAATTAGTGTTGTAACTTCACATACAGCTTTTATATCTTTGGGCCAGCTTTAATATAATGTCTCAATATTCAGTCCACAGAGTGGGATATTCTACACAGAGTATTGCCAGCTACAGCATTAATTAATTTAATGCCTTTCAGATGAAAAAAAATCACTATAGAAAATCTTAGGATATTAGGGATTAAGAGTTATCTTACAGATATATAGGGTTGCTCCTCCAGAGATTGACTGCACAGCAAATTCTAATGAATCTTGGCAAGTTAATGCTAACTGCAATACCAACGTTATATGCTAAGTGTCATACAAGATACAAGGAAAGAGCTAAAACAGTCCTGTGCTCTCAAAATCAGAGTGAGCTTTCCTTGGCTTCCAGTTACACTTAGAACCAATCCAGACCAGCTCTGATAATGGGGCTCTGAGTGTCTCTGTAAATCACCAGTTATGCAATTTGTTCAAATTTCATGTTTTGCATGGCTAGGAACTGCTGGAACTCAAGGCACAGCTTATTCTACCAAGAAGTGCTCCAGACATCAAAGAAAGGATGCTGTAAAGGAGTGGAGAAATCAGCCAGGTTTGTACATCTTTCCTTGACTCTGCAAATGCAGTACTTAAATCAGTAATGCACACAGTTAAACTTTCATGCATCTCACTATATGAGTATGATAAACCCCAACAGATTAATGTCTCTATGCAATAAACAGACTTTTCAAGGCCATGGCAGAAAAAGAAGATGGAAAAGCAAGCATATCTTTAAGTCTTTTTCTTGTTAATAGTATTTAACAGTCATTGTGTGGCTTATTGTATGACCCACTGCATGTCAAAGAATGAAACACTGCAATTTTCATTAAAATGGCAAAATAGTGGCATGACTTTTAACATTCACAGCAATTTCTCAAATGTCACCAGTGCAGGAATTTGTTGAAATGTGTGACTTGTGTTGGGGCAAATTAACATAGCGCTTGGTCTAGGCCTCACCCCTGTGTTGTGAGTAATACCTCTGACTTTACCCACTCATTATTAGAGCAGTAGCAGTATCTCACAGAAAAGGTTGTCTGCAATGACAGAAGAATATATATGATATACAAAACAAATGTTCTTTTAATAACTTTGCATAGAGGGGCTATCTGAGAGTAAGCTTCTTTATTGCTCCTTGGTACAGGACTGTTCTACCAATGCACAGACTCTCTGCTATTCAGTATTATCCATATCACAAGTGCATACACTAGGCTTTCTTATCAAAGCATCAACGGGCTGAATGAAGCCTGTCCTACCCTCTGTGTTCTGATGCAAGACAAGGAAGGGCAGTGGCAGAGAGGACTTTCAGGAGTTGGTGGGAGTGTCTTTAAAGTATGGTTTAACAGAAGGGACATAGTGAAAGAGAAGACGACTGCTTCTTTGACTTGGACAGAGGTACAAGAGTGTCTCCACCTTTATTATGTGGAAAATGAAGAATGAAACTTGATGTGGATAAAGAATAACTGTTCTCCCAATGCCCTGAACAAACAGGCACTGATAATCAAGACCATGTTGTTTCTATTTGTTGCTTACAAAAAAGTGGAAATTGTCATTTTTATTGCTGCTGCAGATTACTCGTATAAGCAGCCAAGTAACAGAAAGTAGTTGCAATATTCAGTGTAGCTGAGTGGTTTGAAATGGGCCTTTTGGGGCCTCTTCTCTTGTTTGTGGATGGAATAGTAGCTGCCTCTCATATTTACCTGCAGTCTGGATGGTCTTAGTAGTCTGGTCCTTCTTTCTCATTGTGCGCTGCATCACATCGATAGTAGTTTGTTCTATGATGTTTAAGCATGCATTTACAGCAATGATTGCTGTTATATGAATTCAGACTTTGCATCGTTAATACAAAGACTCCTCCTCTGAGAAGGATATCTTTCATAACTCCACCTCATCCCCTGAAAGCAACTTAACAATAAACTCTGACAGTATTTACAGGTAGAGGTTTGTTTACATTGGCACAAGCTACAACTCTGACTTTCTCCACATGAAAATGCTTTATGCAGACTTCTTCTTACTCACTGTGGTCAAACCACATTTTTTTCTCTAACATTCTCAGATTACACAGCCTTAAGCAATAGCCTTGCCCAATGGCATTGCCTAACAGAGCGTCCTGGTTTCAGCTGGGACAGAGCTAGTTGTCTTCCTAGTAGCTGGTGTGGTGTTGTGATTTGGGTTCAGCATGAGAAGAATGTTGATAACACTGATGTTTTTGGTTGTTGCTCAGTAGTGTTTAGACTAAAGTCAAGGATTTTTCCGCTTCTCATGCCCAGCCAGTGAGAAAGCTGGAGGGGCACAAGAAGTTGGCACAGGACACAGCCAGGACACCTGACCCAAACTGGCCAACGGGGTATTCCGTACCATGGGACGTCACACCTAGTATAGGAACTGGGGGGAGTGGGGGAGGGGAATCGACCCTCGGGGACTGGCGGGGTGTCGGTCGGCGGGTGGTGAGCAATTGCCCTGCGCATCTTTTGGACATTCCAATCCTTTCATTACTGCTGTTGTCATTTTATTAGTGTTATCATTATCATTATTAGTTTCTTCTTTTCTGTTCTATTAGACCGTTCTTATCTCAACCCATGGGTTTTACGTCTTTTCCTGATTTTCTCCCCCATCCCACAGGGGGGGGCAGGGGGTGGTGAGTGAGCGGCTGCGTGGTGCTTAGTTGCTGGCTGGGGTTAAACCACGACCCAGAGTTGACAATCAACTGTGTTGTTTAACTTGTTTTTCTTAACTTCTGGTGTGAGAGAAGGTTACGCAGTCAGTCAGTTGACTTCTCTTTTTAACATTAAAAATCCTTATTTATCTTAATATAGTGCCCTGGCATGAAGAAGAGCATATGCAGAAGTTATCAACTAATAAGTTGCTGATTTGGAACAGAACTTTGATGTCAACAGTTAATATTACTGCTTGTTATTACAAAGAGCAAGGGGTTTTCTTGCTGTATTTTTTCAATGTTATCACTATTTTCCACTTGAAAATCAAAGCAAAGGCACATATGTCACCCTGTAAGCTGCAGAGATACTGGAGCAAAGACAAGAATCTACATTTAACTTTTCTTGGAAAATTATGTCCATTTGTATGTTTATTTATAAACATAGCTATTCCATTCATATTGGTTAGACTTGATATTCCATGGTATTCCCAATCTTTGCTCATTCATTAGTCAACTGCCTGAGAATAGAAACAGATCACAATGCCCCACTAATGGAGTTCTATTCATCTCTAAATCAACCATGTCAATCTTCCTTTAATCTTTAGTAATGCATTTAAATTTTAAGCATAATGCTTGAGAAGTATGTTTGACATGTGAGAAAATATTACTTCTACTAATATGTTTGGGAAGAGTTCAAATATGTTCATTAATATTAGGTAAGAGCAGATTGTTCCCTTATGATCTATGGACAGGATCTGCAAGCTGCACGGAAAAAACCAGAAATCTTCTTCATCTTTCCCTCACACAGCTTTTCAGCAGCCTGCTCCCTAAGGTGGGGCAAGGCAAATTGTCTTGCTTTTATTATAGGCTTTGCATAACTGTTCACTTATTCTTTAATTACACACCCTTGCAAAGCACTCACAGAATCTGGCCTTCTGTTGTCACTCATATAAACCCTTAAATGCATATGCAATAAAAATACCAAACTAAAAATGATTGTAGATGCTGAATATTTTAATTTTTGAGGCCCAACCTTGGTTATCTGCTAGCCCCAAATATGGCCACCTCAGGGTGTGTATTAAAAAAATTGAAGTTTGAACACTCACAACAGTATCCTGTAAGAGATACTCTACATAACAAAAATTATTTTAAGAATACAGGTTCAACTTAATGACAATATTAAAATGTCACAGTTAGGATACATGTTGTCTCTGTGGATCTAGCAGGAAACCCACAAAATTTGGCAGGCAATATTCAATTTTTATCCTTTTGTTGTGGCATTATGTTCTCCTCTTTGAGGCAGAATCCTCTGGTAAAATTATTCGCCTTGCAGATTCTTTTTTTCAGCGATCAAGAGTTAAGATTTCAGGGAAGAAATAAGTAGCAGGGACAGGAGCAGAATTTGAGCAAAGGTCCAAGCTTTCAAAAAAATATTCCTAAATAAAATATGTTCTAGAAAAGAAAGTAGGACTACTTACTTAACCCATTTTTTATCACTTATCTAATACCTTGTTAAATGTCCTTTTAGTTAGCACGTTTTTTACTTTAAGTCCAACTGAAATTCCCTCTTCTTAAAGTTAAGTTCATTGCTTCTTGTCCTACGGCCAAATTGAATACTTTTGAAGACTTCTGAACTCATTCTTCTGAGAAAGAAGGTTTTTACATTATTAGACCACCAAACCCACTTCTCTTTCACCAGAAGCCACTTTCATTAGCCCTTTGATCATTCCTTTGTACAATCTTTCTTGTTCATTTTCTAACATCGTATTTCTTGAAATTACATGCCTAAAGGGAGACAGTACATAAACATGAGCACACATGGTTATTTGCCATGGCTGAAATAATACTCAATGACTTCTTGAGCTCTGGAAACTCAATCCTGTTTTTCTGAAAATTCACAAAGTAGTTGTAAACCCCAGAGTCACTTTACTCAGAAGACTTTAATTTATCACAATTTTCTAAACATTTATGAAGATATGTACACAACTTTCCAACTAGTCACTAGCATTTGAAACATACGTTTCATACATATGTTTTCCTAGGTTAGCAAGACAGCTTTTGAAAAATAATTAGCTATATTCAAAACTATACTTATTCACTTGTGGATCTTTCTGCCATGTAAAAAACTTAGCTTTCCTATTATGTCCTTCATATCAGTGGATTCTTTTTTTCCTTGACTTTTGTTTACAGCCAAGAAGCTTAAAAATAGATGGTTATCCTCTTCACACTTTTCACTCAGCTTCTTAAATATAATAGTGGCCTGGCTGCACCCTTCCACTCTCAACAACCGTGCGCCATAATATAACATATTATGGAAACATATTAGCTGGAAACACAACAATATAACATGAACATATTTTTTTTCTTAACTAAATAAACATTATGACCTAAAAAATTACCTTCATCCATTGTAATCAGACTGTTTCTCAGGGCCCGTGTTTCCACAGAGGTGAGAGTTAACTTCTGGTGTTTTCTGACAGCCTCCCACCCTGCGTACTTAAATATTTAATCTATAAAAATGCAAGAGCTTCACTAGGCAACAAGATACCTGCAGAAAGTAAAATGAGAGACACGGCTCAGGTTTCTTCCCACTGTTTCCTGTGGCTAGCAATGTCTGTTTTGCCAGGAGGCCAAAACTTACTAGATGAAACTCAAAGCTGTAGAAGATTTAAATATAACTGAGAAAAATACATGCCGATGTTAAGTACCTAAAAGCGCAAATACTCACAAGATTAGAAGGGTTTCATTAGAACATTTTACAAATGTCCACAATTCCTTGTTTCAGCTGAAAGAATGTGAACTATGATGCTCTTGCTACATTTCCAGTAGTGGGGAAACTAGTTAAGGAGTGTTTTATGCAATTTCAGCCCTAATTTCACATAAACAGAGTTATCAAATGCTTTCAGATGAAACCGTTATTACATTAGAGGAAAGTTTGCCTTGCTTTGGAGGATTGCTTCATGGCAGTTTATTGCTGTCTCCCTTCCCTGCTAACTAAAGGTAAACCCCCTGCATTTATCATTGTCAACACCATTGTGCTAAGACTGGTCTCAGCTAATGAGACAGGCTGGCTGTTTTGAACCATAGGTCAAATATGCTGTTCTCTTGGAATAACTCCAGGCACACAACTTGTGACATATATCTAGATTAAGATGAACAATACAGCACCAGGAACTGGGAGAACCAAATGCTACTCAGCAGTTTCAAAAGCAAATACAGAACAAACTCTTTGGAGACTGGTGTAATCCAGTTTAGGCAGGTGAGACCAGTTGCTCAGGGTTGCTACTTCACTGCTATTGTTCTGCACCCCACCCTTATGGCAAAAAGGATTAAAAACAGGAGTATACCTTTAGATTGTAGTCCAAAAGGAAGGCTTTTGGTATCACTAACTCAACAAGCAGTCTCACTGCTGGTTCATAGAAGGCAGCTTCACTGGGAATCTTCCAAATAATCCACAACTAATTAATTTGTATAACTAGCTTCTCTAGTGTTCTATTTTGAATATGTTATAGCTTCACTGGGATGTGAATATAGCACTGGGAAGAATATAGCATGATATGGGACCTAGATAAGAGGCTTCTCTGAAAGAGTGCTTCCCTTACATGAAAGGAACTTTTTTGTGATTTTTCTTCTTATGAAAACAAAAATATAAAGATGTAATTTTGTCTTTTCCACCCCTCTTTTGCCTCTTGCTACAGGGGGGGGAAAAAGAAGAAAGAATGGAAAAGGAAAAAAAAAAAAAGAGAAAAGCAACCATCTGAACAATTAATTGAGGGTGTTTGATTTTTTAAAAAAAGCAATCTTATAAAACTAAAAACATTTTTGACAGATTATGTTTCTGAAAATTTTTTACAGCAATAAAACAATGTATGACACTGAATTAACACTAGAACTACTGCTAAAAAAAGGAAATTGGCGAAAGAGAAAAAGACTCCAAGTTATGTTTAACTATGGTCCTTTAGGTTTCTATTTACATTGTTTAATATTCACTGTAATTTTTCTTGCTTTGCTTAATCTTTTAAAGGGTGTGTAATAGCCCCAGTCATGAACTAGAACCTGACTGTGCTAGCTATTAAACAAACACAATAAAACAGATTGGCTGTGCCACAGTTATCTTAAGATCGCTTCTTTCAGTAGTTTTGTTCTGGCTGGTGTTCTTGCTAATCTTACGTTAGGAAGAATTTTTGCCTGGCAAACCTTATTTACTTTTTTACTTAATACACCCTTCAAAAAATCTGTCTAGTAATCAATTACACTGTATGTCTTTTTCTTAAGTCACCATCATCTTGGGACTCAGTATTCCATTCTTGCCTCTGGTATTTTGTTATCAATAACATTTCATGCATAATTATGAGAAAGTAAATTTCTAGGACTAGGAATCTCATGTTCCTCTTTGTATATTCCCAGTCATTTTGATTCTCTTGAAAACCTTGTAGCAGCTCCAGGGATAAATAACTTATTGTAGTATAGAATTGGGCCACATTTGAGATGTCACATCTGCACCTCTCCCTTTTGAGGAAACTCAGATGAAAATCAAGCTCTGAATTATGTACCTTTAGGCAGTTCTGTAATGGGACAAATTACAACAAATACAACCATGCCTTGAAGTTTCTTCTCTTTGAAATAGAAGCAAGCTTAAACCCTTTAAAATTTCTCAAGAATAACAATGACTCGCACCATGTCTTTCATTGTCCTCCATGCGGTACTTCTTCCCAAGCAACAATGGCATTGAAACAACCCAGTCTACAATAAAACTGAAACACTAAACCAGGAGTTTTCTGTTTTTTTTTTGGCTGGAAACACAACAAGCAATTGCTGTTCAACATCTGAATACAGAAGTCTGTAGCAAATCTCCCAGATGCAAATTCTTTTGCTGAAAGTCAACAACAAGCTTATATTCAAATTGAGGAGAAAACACATAAAATGGAGGAGGCCAGAAAAAGTACATCTTCAAATGGAATACTGCAGTTTCAATTGTTCTCTATCTGTACCTTGCTTTTGTGAAGGCTTGAGGGAAAAGCACACGAAGAGCTTAATTTTGTCTGAGCTGAAACTATTCTGATGTTCCATAGAAGCAAATCAATTTTGCAGTCACTGACTAATTGTGAATTAGTTCTGTCTGTTCTGCAAAGGAATTTCACTCCTCGTTTTGGCAGGTAAACTACTCAGTGAAATAATAACACCCAAGCTGTCTTGGACAAGTTTTCTTAACCACAGTAATCCTCCATTAATAATGGGAACAGTTAGGGTCAAATATTACAAGAGAAAATGGAATGTCTAGTTTCCTCAATTTTTTCTTACTGTTCTTATCACACCCTGAATGTAGGCAATGAGCAAACCATAATTTATTATTGTTATTCATTTATTATGTCATTTGTCTTTCTGTGTGGTAGTGGGAGCCAAGCCCTGGCTATGCCACTCTGAACAAGTCTCAGCTTGACTGGAGTGATTCTGAAGCTTCAGAATATGATACTCGCTCCTCATTGTAGAAAGGGAGTAAAATATGCTTTATTGTTTTAATCTGGATGTTTATTGTCAATAGATCCCCTCACTGGTATTCATTTCAACATACAGAAACAACCAAGCAGCACAGTTTTCTAAGGACATATTTGGAAATGTTTAATACAATCATTTCCTTTAAAGAAAAAAGAGATCCCAGAAATGGCAGTAGCTGTAAAGCTACTTTGGAGAATCAAATCAATTTCAGAATGTCAAATAAGCTTTAAAACCCTAGATAGCTAAATTTAATCTGCATATTGCAACACCATAAGTGGTTCATCTGCCCGTTAACTTTTTGCTGGTTAGTGTTGTCTCTTATTTCTTTGAAGTTACAACAATGTAATTTTGCAGCAGGGTTCATCCTCTTTTGAGACACACAGGACTACTCATCCTGCCTCTTGGTCTTATTGGAAGACACCACCCAGTTCCACTCCTCCTAGGATCAGTTGTGACATGCCACCAGCTCTCCTGGTTTTTTTTTTTTTGTGGTTCTTTTTTCCTGTTTTCACAAGACTTTTCTCCATTAAGGGCATTGAGTTTTCCACAGCAGTCATATCTTGTTCAATTGTTAAAGTAAAGCTCTGTCATTTGTGTTCCCTTTTCTTGAATGCCACTTCTGTTATTATATGCACCCTCTGATTAGCATTATAGACTGTATAGGACACTAAAAAGCTTATGCTGTCCCACTTCTTTGTCTTGTCTCCTTAGTACTTTCCATTGCATGTGCACTGAGCTATACCTTCCCCAGTGATTTACTATTTTTGTTACAACTTCATGATTGTACAGGTCTGTTTTGCTCTACTGCAATTTGGAGGAGGATTTGTGTAACCAGGATTCCAAAGTTTTTCCTAGAGGCTTCCTAGGTCCAGATTTTCCTCATATAAATTACTTTGGCACACAATCATAGTAGAGTCAGGGCTTATGTCTGGAAGGCGGACTGACAAGTTGAAAAAGCTTCTGGAAGTGTTTCTCAATCTGCATCCCTAAGATGAATTCCTGGTTCCATTAAAAGGAGTGACAAAACTTGACCTTATTTAAGCTGAATGGGACTTTTAGTTCCTAAAATGATGGCATCTTGGTATGATTTCACACACAGCTATTCTGCCTGTTTCTAGTATAGCAAGGGTTATTTTTATTTGTTTATGTAGGGGGCAGTTCAATAACATTTTGTGTCTTCTGGATAGCCAAGCCAAATCTCTGGAGCTACAGAAAGTAGCAGTTGGAGTACAGTTGGAGTATTTACTCCAGGTGACTAGTAAGCATTAGAGCTAATTATAGAAGTAGGTGCATGTTCGAATAAAGCATGGAGTTCCTGTTGCCTAGATCAAAGCCAATTCAGTATTTCATGAGGCACTAATAAAATATTGGCTGTCCATGATGAAAGAGAGGTGAATGATAACTATTTTGTGCAGTGCAAACTAAATACAATTAAACCCAGTTAGAAAATTCCTCAAAAATATTTATGAACTATTTTGAATCAGTGTTGACACAAATGCATGTTGTTCAATCTTTTACCTATTTGCAAGCTTGCAAAAAGGTCCACAGCTGAAATGTGATCTGAATGGGAAATAACATATTAATGAAAATATATCCTTTAACAGAGAAGCCATAAGAGCTTTTACACAGTTTTGATTACATGTCTTATGAATATCTTTTTTTTTTTTCCTTTTTTTTTTTCTTTAAGCATGAACTAAAAAAGGAGTTGTGTGTCTAGATTTGAAGCTCTGTGCCACCCAGCCCATGGTATAGGATCATGGGGATATCCATGATCGCAACCCAACTCTAGATGCCCCTATCTAGAATAATGCAGATTAGATGCAAATGAACAGATAATGTAGCTGTTTTCACTGAAATTGAAATCTAATCTGTTGTAATGTCAAAGGAAGAGATGGAGGTCTGAGGAGGCACTGTACTTGCGTATGCAGAAAAGATATTTTTCTGAATAATTTAACTGACACATCCTTCCTAAAACAGGATCTTTTACAGGAATTGGTAAATATGTTAGTGGAAGAAATATTGGGTTTGCTGTGGAATGTCTTGTTGGAAGTATTACTGCTTTCAGTAGGACTACTGTAACTCATACAGCAGTGTCATTACATGCTCTTAGATCTATATAATCTATATCACTCTCTCTATTACTTGAAATCTGAGTCAGCTGGTTACCTTCAGGTCCTGGCTGTCTAAGGAAATGGAGTAACGTGTATCTCCTCACTTTTGTAGGATGTGGATAAAAGCTACTGAAGATAAATGAGGACACAAGGTGCAAAAGATGGGAGAGGCAGATTCCAGGTGGCTCTGGCTTGCTATCAGCTGGCTCAAACTGGATGACTGTCCTGGTGGGAAATAGCCAGATCTTTGCTTTATGACTTACTTAGTACACTCAGGAGCTCCTGCAGGATAATGATATTTCATAACAATGCAATTTGTTAGCGTCAATGTCCACTTAATGTTTATCTCATGGGTAATCTCAAGGCCACTTGTAAAATGGGGTTCTTTAGCTGAGTGTGGGTAGAACTGTCCTCACCCAAATACCTCCAGACTTAAGTCTTCTTTCAGGCATCCCATGTAGAACAAACACAGAGCTACAGCAGGGGAGGCATCAGCCTCTGAAATAGACATAAGGGCTGCTGATGTTTCTCCCAACCTCCAACAAAATTCCTGACTCATTTTGCTGCCATCTTGCGTAGGTTGAATTGCTTCGGGAAACTCCATCTGCCCACTCAATCTGTTATCACCAGCCTCAAGAGAAATATTTGGCAAGGCCAAATCTGGCAGTTTACCAAAAGCGACCATTTTTCTTTTCTATTTTTACTGAACATTTCCATTTCTCTCAGCAGCAACTGTATTCCATACTATGTTGACTATTGTATCAAAATAGTGATACCAGCAGTATCTGAGATGTGTCACATTGAGTATAAAAGTAAAGAAAAATGTTTCTTTTTGTTTCATTTATACTATGACAGTAGCTGCATGCTTTGCCATTTCTGAATAAACAATACCAGGTCAACAATAAAAAATACACAAACTGTTAGAACTTTAAGAAACAAATGATGGAGTTACAGTTAAAAACTCAACAATAAACACTAAGTCTCCCTCCAGTTAAACTGCATTTTTAAAGTGTGTTTTGTACAGTAAAGATCTCTAGCTCAGACGGTGACTCACTCCGGCTTCAGGAAGATGATGAGTCAACATCTCCCCACCCATTAAGAAGGAGGAAAACCAAATGCAAACAGCTCCTGCAATGAGTTGTAGCACAATGCCTTCATGTCAGATCACTCTGAAAGTAGAAACACAGGCCTGAAAGACAATGCAATTTAAAAAAAAAAAAAAAAGATGAAAAACTTACACAATGAAAATGGGATAATAGTCCAATTATTGAGAAAGCATGTTAGAAAAAGGAGTCAAAGTGGGAGGGTGTTTTACTAAACACTTGTAACACACTGATTCTTACCCTTATAGGCCTGCAGTAAAAGCTGCTGTGCTAGATCTTCTTTACCGAGAAAACACCCAAAAAGTTATAAAGATGCTCTAACCCAGCTTTCTAAGTTTTTCAGTATTTCAAAACACTCAGCTATCTGCACTGGGGATATGCACAGATTTCCAGCTTTCCAGTATAAAAAGATTGTAATTAGCCATGTTCATTAATAGGCAAGGGAAACAGTCCCATAAAAAAGTGTGTAAACAGAGGTTTTGGCCAACATCTGACATGGGTGAAATAAGACTGGTAGTGTCATACTGACATGGAGAAGGGCAGGAGGGCAGAAGTAATTTGAACTTCACACATCATAATTAAATAAACAAACCCAAATACAACCTGACAGATTGCTCACAATATTGCTGTCAGCTGGTAGTCCCCTTCAGTTATTCAGCTTACTGAAAATATCTGAAATATCTTTGTCGAATAACATGCGAAACGTGCAGGGAAAAAAAGGAAAGAACAACGGGCAGGGGAAAATTGCTGTCAGAGAGTCAGGGAAGCTGGGGGCTCCCTGGGGGCCAGGAATGTGGGGGAGGGTTCCCATGGGGGTTGGTAAGGCAGGGCCTGGCAGTCCCTCCTGTACCACCCCCCCAGCCAGGAGCAGGAGGTCCGGGGTGAGGGCGGGGGGGGGGGGCACCGGGGGCAGCTCCAGCCCCAGGCATCAGGATGGAGATGGGGATGGGACAGAGGAGGACATTAGCCCACAGGCTGGGCCCAGCCCAGGTCCCACGGGCAGTGCCAGCCCGGCTGCAAGGCAGCAGGGCAGCGGCTCAGGCAGGGACCAAATGCCGGGGCTGCAGCTGAAGGCAGGTCCCAGGGCCGGGAAGGCCTGGCCACTGCTTCCCACAGCACTACTGGCAGCTCTCCTTTTGGCCTGGTGGGATGGGAACCCCCTTGGCTCTGCTGATCCTGAGTTTACCCCCAACATCTGCAACTAAACCCTGTTGGGGGGTGTGTGTGTGCATTTAGGGCCCCAACAATTTCTACAGAGCTACTTTAAACAGAGGAAGGTGTAAGCAATGCTGGATTGTGTGTGCAACGGTGTGCTACATTTGAAGAATTTGCAAGTGCCCCCTCTAATGCTACCCAGCAGTCTGTTCCCCTCCCTCCTCATTTTATTAATTGCTACACTTGAGTTTCAAGGGCAGACTGCGTTTCATGTGTGTTCATGAGAGGCAGATCAGCCATACTTCCTCATTCTGGGGGTACCAGTGTGTTGCAGCAGGTCCAGGTCAGCGGAAAGCAGGACAACAGCCAGCTTCAGGAGGCCAAGCTGCTAGTTGCAAACACTTCTGGATCAGGAAGTAGTATTTCTTCACTGGGCACCATGTATTGGGCCAATCTGAGACGTTAGCGATACGCCCCATCGTGCTGTGCCAAACGTGCTCTGGAGAATGTGTTTGGCCAGCTTGGTGAGGAAGTGCTTGCAGAAAACTGCTTCTAGCAGGCTGGTGAACTCCCTCATCTTGTGCAAACCACTCTCACTTTGAACTTCAAAGTTTAATCTGAATGTTTTGACCTCTTTCTAATTATGTAGGTGCCAGTTATTGCCCTTCTATTAAGCCTGCCTGTTTCCAGGTATTTCTTTTACACACACACACACACACACACACACACACAAAATAAAATAAATAAAAAAATGGTATCGACATTAACTTTTAGACATGTTTTATTCCTGGCATGTCGTATTTCTGCCACAGGCTCATGTGCAGAAGAAGCAGAGCTAATAGCCACCAGAGTTCAGTGAAGAGTGGAAGCCACATCAACTCTTCACTCTTTTTTATCTCAAAGTTTCACTGAGCAAAGATATATCTTAATATATGCACTTCGAAGTTGTACCAGACATGTCAAAATGTGAAGGGAGTAACTCAAGTTTAGTTTCTTAACATTTTAATCTCATGATCCCGAAATATTCATGGCAATTTACTGCAGTAAGGGATGTCGCTATGGCAGGGGAGGAGAGCTACCGAGGCATGCTCATTTGTTAACTTTTCCCTACTGAAATCTGTTCCTTCTTTCTCCAGCACATAGTTTTGCAGTGACTTTTTTGTGTGTGGTTCTGTGTTTTGGACAGCATCCAGATTTAGCTGCTGCAAAGAGCAGATGGTTGCTGGGACTGTGGAAACACTCTGGTTGCTAGGTGGGGTCTCCCGCGCAGTGCTATAAAAGCATCCAGAACTCTTTGCTCCCTTACTCCTGACTGCTGCTCTGAAAAGTAGTATTTGTGAGGAAGAAGGTAGGTTTTTATAGTTCTTTTCTGCTTTCTGTAGACATGACAAACTTTTAAAAATTTTGTGCTCAATCTGTCAAGTGATCTAGTGCAATTTTCTGTGGGTTGGATTTGCTGGCAAGGGAAAATGGGTGTGAGCAGTAGAAATTCTTTCAGTTTTGAAACGTGTCATGTACACGGAAAGACATGGACAACTGCTGCTTTTATTTAGTACATGTAAGGAATTGGGAAAAAAAAAGCTTACAAGATTAAAAGCAACTTATTTGCAGTTGACAGTTTCCTATGCTTTCTCTTTGCCTTTGTAGTAGTCTGCTGTAGAAATCTGCAGTAAAACTGGCGTTCTGGAAAACTAATGTCCTTTGTATGGAAACTTAAAAAAGGAAACAGCTGTTGTTACTTCACCAACAGTTTGCTGCTTTGGCACTGTGGAGGGGTCTTTGCTCATGAAAGTAATGAAAACGAGGCAAAGCAGTCTTTTAGAAATGTAAGAGCAAAACCCTGTCATTGTGACTAAGAACTTAGGCAAATCCACGTAAGTAAGGGCTGTATCATTTGGATTTTTTTCCGCTAAAACTTTCCACTGAATTTTCCAAGGATGAGATTGTTTTTCTTTCATATTCGGTAGACTTTGCAGTGCAAAATAAATTATTGTTTTAGATCTACTGCCTGTTTTTCAGATAGGGTGTAATGACCTTAATTTACATCAAGATCCTGGCAGCTAGCTTTGGACAGTAACCAGAGATGATATATCTGATATGATTCATGATACAGTTAAATAAGCATGGAGAAATGGTGTCACTTGACACAGACTGTAGTGTAAAAGTCTAGTTTGTGTCTTTAAACATTTTCGATAAATATTGATTTTTTTTCTCGAAACTTAAATATTTGTGTATGTCCAGTTGAAGGGTACTTCTCCTGGGGATTGGGAGCCGGACAGAAAGCAACACTGCAGTAATTCTTGTGAAGAAATAGTTAGGGTTTTCGGTCTGGACCTCTGTTTGATTCTTCATTCCAGTTGCAATGTTGATCATTCCAAATGGGAATGATAAAATGCATAAAAATCGCAATATTGTTCAAACAGAGTAATTTTAAGTTAATGATCCTCCTTCCTTTTGAATGGGACGTCTACTCATTCCAGTTTGGGAAGTGGGACACATGTCCTGGACAATATTTTAGTAAACAGAGTAACTCTCAAATAGGTATTTGGTATGGAGTAACCAGAAGTGTCACACTTTTCCATAGTACCTTCTGTTTGCACCACTCTGTAGGTACATGTATTTTTTTCCTCTCCCTGTTCATAGACTTTGACCTGAGCTCAAAAGTAGAGGAAAATATATGGCAGAAGGCCATCAGTTCTTCCAGTTCTTTTCATACTAAATTAAAATCATATTGTGACTGAATTTATCCCTCCTGGATCTAGGTATTGTTTACAAGAGCTGTCTGCATTTTAGACTGATGTGAGTCAAAGCATCAGGAGAGACCTTGACTCTGTCAGGGGGCCTGGCTGTCTTCCTAGATTCCCGTTTTCTTTTTTCTTATTAGCCATAGTTTCTTATAAAACAGGAAAACAGTTTTGTATGTAAGATGGTTTCTTATCTTTCTGAGCCAATTCAAGCAGAGTAAGGTCTTTAGCCCCTCTAAAGTGCCATTGCCTACTTTGACTTCTATTAAAACTGTTATTTGTTTACTATATGGAAATTGATAGATCTGTATGCCAAAGTGTCTTTATTTCAAAAAGAAGGGAAAACCCCCCTTAGTTTTTAAGGCACAGAATTCCTTTACTGTATCTCTAATTTAAATTAGGATAGACATAAAGGTTTAGAGGCTGAAGAAACCCAATTTAGTGTAGGCTAGCAGCCTTCTGCTCTAGTCATCCACAAGAGCGGCAAAACCTTTAATGCTGCATGTGAGCAGTGGGGATGGGGACAGGCAGAAGACGTGGAGATGTTAGCACTCCTCCCTGCAGCCAGCTTTCCCTGGGAAGTGTTGCTCTATCAACTAAAATACAGCTTTGCTCCTACCTCTTCTCAGATCTGGTGCTGTGAGACTGAATTTGTTAAACGATTATACACTCCGTGAATCTATTAGTCGACAGACGTATCTGTACATGTCACTGTTGGTGACTCAATACACCTATTCTGCTGCATATGGCCTTTATATGTGCTGTTATAAAATACAGCAGAACTTCAGATACTATAGCACTTCATCTGGCCTCATATACTTCTGTCAATACAAGAATGGTACAGAAGTTAACTGTAACATCTTGATAAAATGCTTGTTTTAATAGCAATATAAGTATGCATTTCTGATCCTCAATAAACAACACCTGCATAAAAGTTGGTCCTTAAAACCTACAAGCTATTCTGACCATTATTTACCCAGATGAGACCTACTCTAGGTAACATACAGATTCGGAGTCATCTTCAGTTTTTCTAGCATCACAGGCAGAGCTGGATTTTGTGCCCTCAGGGCTGAAGGAAGGGCACGAAAGTAAGAGTTTTCTGGGGAAGAGAGTGTGTAGGTGGCTCCTGCCTTGGCGAGGGTAGGGAAGGGTGGAGCTGAGTTGGAGGAGGGCCACGGGAAGTAGCTGTTGGCAGCTGGATGTGGAAGTATATTTTACAGTTTTGCTATGAAGGCAAGAATCAGCTGGGCTACAGCTAAACTGCTGTGTCCTAGGTGTATGTTGCTTTAAATAACTGCTTTTTGCCCTTCCTATGGGACCCAGGGCCTAAGTAGGGTAAGTGTGTTTGCAGCATAAGCAACATCATTTTTTACGTGTATTGTAGTATGTGTATTGTGTATATGATCTACATTATATGATCTATACCCCAAGACTGCAAATAGCATCTTGTCACTTCACACTAGATTCAAGGACATTCCAGTTTACCCAGCAACATTATCTTCAGTTTATTGTTTATATGTGTACTTCAGAACCAAGCCTTCCCTAGAGTTTGCTATGGAAGTATGTTTTTGGGAAAATAAAAAAATATTTATTTTGAGCAGACCAAAAAATACTTTATTTGAAATAAACATCAATTTCTTCTCTCTGTTTCTACTAGCAAACAGATTATTTCTCACACCAAAGTTGTTATGAAGCAACCTATTGATTATTTTTGGGTGCTTCAAATGGTGACGTCAAATCACGTCACCATTGGTCTTTTTTTCCATTTTACATGGTATCTTATGGAAAAACTGGACTGATTTTCATTCTGATAGTAAAAGAAACAAATTACTTTTTTTTTTTTTTCCTTCTTAAATGGGTAATGGTGTATTCTTTTGTAGAAATTGTAGGAAATATGTAAGAAATAAGGAACAGTGTAGGTGAAACTTTCTGATTTTACACATCTTCCTTTGGAAGGAGCTAGTTAAGGAAATTACATGAGAGTGTTTTTAACAAGGGAATATCTTTTGCCTTAACGTAACACACAAGAGCTCCAACTTCACTGATTGATCAGACAAGAATATTTGTTTACCACTGAATTTAAACAGAATCAAATATTCAGTAAGCTAAATGGGCATAGCTGATACCTTTAACTAATGGGGAATGACAGACTTTAATTTGTTTCTGGTAACTTCACTTTGTAAGTCAATACTAATGCTTAGGTATTGCCATAGCAAATAAGCAAATAGTCCAGCCAGTTTACTGTTCTATTTCTAATTTAAAACTTCTGCAAGTAGCTAAGGGTGTAGGGGTGAGCAAGCAGTTGTGGAGCATTGTGTAACCTGCCAAACATAAATGTTACCTGCTTCCAATAGAACAGACCAATTACTGTTTGAGAAGCTAATGCCTGTGTATCATAGTTCAAGAGAAAGGATTTTGAGAGTGGGAAAACTTGAGTTGCACTGGTGCTGAGAATGATTAAAAATGGTTTGTAACTTGATGAAAAATGGTTCATAACTTGATGCATCTCTTCCCAGAAACTCTGTCAACATGGCTATGGTATCAGAATTTCTGAAACAGGCATGGTTCATGGAAAATCAGGAGCAGGAATGTATTGTAAGTATTATCACATTTTGAGAGCATCGTGCTTATTTTCAAGTACTTTTAGAAGTGATTTACAGGCTTAGGCCACCAAACATCTTTCATATACTCAAACGGAGAACAAACAATGGCAAAACTGCAGTGAATTAGAACTGGAACCCAATTTTATTGCGGCATAAAATCTAATGTAATCTAATAACCTAGTAAATCTTCTATCAGATGAAAAATTACTCTAATTTGCCCAAATCAGTCTAGTTATCAGTTCCTAGGCAGAACTAGTTACTGTAATGAAATTGTAATTCCCGGTGGCTAATCACTGATTCACTCAAGTAGTCCTCTTTAAAGTAGTAATCTGATGCACAGGTGTGTGAATGTGTAAGAACGTGTTCAGATGACGTACATGAGAAAAACAAGGACTTGTAAGCTGAAGTACAGGAAGCCATGAGTTGGAGCCCAGGAATGTAAAGGAGGAACTAAAGTCACTATTGTATGTCCTAGTTTTTATATCATATATCATGCTTATGGTGGAAAGAGTCATGGTTTGTAATAAACCAACTCAGATGATCAGTACTGATACTGTTTAGAAGGGAGGCTTATGGTGGTGAGAAGTCAAGAGTTATTGCACTAGGATGACGTGGACAGTCTTTGTGATAATGAAGTTGATTGAGATACTGAAATGACGTTCAGCAGAGGTAAAGGAGTACACTGTGATGTCTGAAGGGGATCCTGAAAGAACTTTCATATTGAAAAAAATTTAATATAGGGGGCAAATTTCAGTAAATAAAGTTTTCTGCTCTGGACCTTTTTTGGATTTTGTAATTTTGATTCCACAACATTTTCTGCATAAAACTTTGGCTCCACCATCCTGTTCCCTTTGCACTTCCAGGATTCTGAGTCATTCTGGTTGTGGTGGTTACAGACAGTTTTCTATTGCTAGTAGATAAGTTTTTCATGGAAACCACTATACAAAGACTAACCTGGTGTGCCTAGGAAACAGGCAGTGAATGAGTTCCATTCCTTTGTTGTCTTATCACCTGAGTCACAGTGATTTTTTCAAAAGTATGCAAGACACTGCTTTAAGTATGCAGTCCCTATGCTGTCTTACAACTCCTAGTGATACAATTGTGTAGGGAGTTGAATATTTAATTATCAGATGTTAGAAGCATACAAAATTCAATACAGAATGCTGTATGTAAAACATGTATCCATAAGACCTTGCTATTTCTATTGTGATATTTTACTTTAGCAGCAAAGGATTTTAAAAAAATAAAATAATGAGTTGTTGAAAAAGGAGAAAAAGTATAGATGATTCTGAAAAAGTTTAGCTAAACTACGGGGGATTTTTAATAAAAAATCTCACCATATATCAAACTAATGGGAATTTTATATAAGTATTGCATCCAAGAATCTTGGGGCATTTCATAGCTTCTGTAAAAGTAGGCTTTGGCTAGGTAGTGCTGTTGGGTTATAGGCCCTACCAGTAACTTCATTTGTCATGTAGCTGACTTAGGGCAAGCCACACAACCTGTCATGTAGTGGAATTCATCATCCCTAGTTATTCCCAGAGCCCTTTAGATGCTGACTAGGGAGTGTCCATCTAGGAGTGGACTCACCAAAGGCAGCCAGCAGATAATGTCTGTGAAGAAAGTGTGGCTTATGTCTCAAGTTTCAAAGAAGTTGGGTAACAGTTCACTTCCTTGTAGTATTAGGCTTGAACTCTTCTCCAAGTTCTTGCATGCAAGAAGTGCTTGTAGCCTTAGAAATGGATCAGCTGAGAAGTCACTTAATGTGATGCAGATTCAATTTGCGCAAGATAAGCAAAGAGATCAGTAGCACTTTACTGGCAGTGCCTGTAGGATATACTTGTGGTTTTAGAGCCTTTAAAATTTGGACATAATTGCTTAACGTGACAGTTAAAAAGTATTTTCCTGTGGAATCCAACTTACTCTGAGAAATAGGTCTTCAGGTACCTAAAGAAATATATGAAGTACTTTCTTTTTAATATAAGAGGTGTAAAAGGAATAAATCCAATGCATATCCATTACTGAGTCTGTTTAGTTCTCTGTAGTTACAAAACTTTGTATGTTCCTTGATAGTCCTTTCATAGGCAATACCAAATACACGGTTTATTTAGTCATCTAAAACTGCTTCTTTGCAAAAATATTCTTTGGAATGAGCAATTTTTTTTTTTTTTTTTTCCTGTGCAGAAAAGTTCAAAAGGTGGCCATGGAGTACAGTCATACCCTAACTTCGATCCATCAGCTGATGTTGTTGCTTTGGACAAAGCTATTACTGTAAAGGGTAAGAGTAGTAAATATTTTACCTGCTACATTAGTACTCTTTCTTATGAAATTTTGAGAATAGCACTGAATAAAGTACCAGAGTGCGAGGCAATGGCAAGAAGGAGAGGTGCATCTGTTTTTAAAAGCTTGGCAATACATTACATTATGCCACTTGGTAAAGAATCCCATCTCTTGATATCCTGATGTTGTATTATGATTTCAGACCTTAATACTACATTAAAGTTCTTGAATATGTTGAAGGAAGGGTTGTAAAAATTTAATTTCTAGAGAATAAAAAAATATTATAACATATCATACTTTTACTTTTTGATTTGATTTCCATAAAATCCCTGCAAGAGGCAGTGAATATGCTGATAATGTAGTTTATGATTCTATTGCGCTTCTCTCTTTTAATGAAATCACATTTGGCACTTTGCCTGTACTTCGAAACCTTTTTCAGTTTGACTTTCTGAAATTAAATGAGTGTGCCATCTAATTTATTTATTTATTTATTTATTTATTTTAGTTATTTGGTAGCATAAATTCTTCACTCAGAACACTTTAAAACTTTCTATATGAAATTGCAGATACATAGGTTTCTGTTTTCTGCGGGAATCTATTTATTTGTTTTTTTCCTACATCACTAATTGTAAGTCAGTAGATGATTACCTTTTTTCTGTTGGTTAAACTTCAGTGTGTCAAGAAATCAAAATAAGACATAAAGCAAATAATAGAAAAATAAAATCTATTATTTAGCTAAATGATGCACTAATATAGTGGAAATATTAGACATTCTGTTGTTTGGTGACTCATAGGTGTGGACGAAGCCACCATCATTGACATCTTGACTAAAAGAACAAATGCTCAGCGTCAGCAGATCAAAGCTGCCTATCAGCAGGCTAAAGGAAAGGTAAAGTAAATTCAGGCCAAGCTTAAATTTACACCTAGAATATCAATGTTGCTCCTGGCTCAGATGGTACATACAGCTTTAGCTTCATAGAACAAAAAATTACAGTCTTCTGCCTTCTGTAGTTTGTGAAAACCATGACAGTGATAATACTCTGCAACTACATTGCCAGTTCTGAGCCTTTGAATAAGGTCACCACTGTTTTGAAATAAAAGGAAAGATTTTGAAGTTCTGACTTTCCAGCCTTTGAATGACCTAGAGATCCTTTAAATTGCTAAATCACTGGGAATGCAGAGATTCCACTACCACCTGGGACACAGTCAGCTGAGAGAAAGGGAGGGATGGAGAAGGGGACTTGGAGGCATCTCTCCAAATATTTAAGTCCAGATAGGATACTAAATAGGATAGGAAAATTGTAGGAGCATAATGCTGTCCCACAAGCATACCAACACTGGTATAGGGATGTATGTACTGAGTGGTAAAACTGCTAGTCCCTGCAACTGAGAAGCTTGGAAATTACTGTGTGTTTCTGGAAAAGGTTTTAATTGCTCCCTCTTTTCTCTATAACAAATTTTCTCCATTTGAACCTGTAACTCTATATTGAAATTACAATTGCACAGTTGACATACCAGTTACAGAGCATTTGCTCCCTGGAAAGTGATTCCTCTGAGTGTAACTTTTAAAGGCCAATTTAGAGAATAAGTCTAATATCCCATTTTAGCCTAGATTTCCTGTTTCCATTCAGGAAACCTCACTCATGGTTTTCACAGCTGTCTCCACCCTCAGAGGTAGCTCCATCCTTGCAATGATATTTTTTAAAGACCTAAATTAAAATATAACTTCAAAGACACAGGGAGACTAATGCTGTTAGATTATTAGATACCCTTGTTCCTGGCACACTGTCAAAAGTTGAATAGAACTAACTATGGACATAATGCTTGCTTCTGAAATAATCTTGTTGTCTTAGGTATCCTGACAAAGTAGGTTGACCTTTTCACTCTTGCAGCCACAACCTGGACACATACTTGGTAGAAAACAGGGCTGCAAATTTTAATGTAACAAAATAGAGTACTGAGCATTTCCAGATAGGAGACAGAATAAATCACATTGGGGTTATTTTTGAACTTAAATTTAGGTCAAATTAGAATATAGCTCAAATCTTAACTTGAGGACTTGCAGTTTTGTGTAGGGCAATATTACACTATGTCCACAGAGTTTCCACTGCATATTCAGTATCCTTTATGCAATAAATGGATGAATTAAGATATTACCCAGATAAGCAACTCAGTTATAATTATAACAGCAATATAGAATTACCTCCTCTTAAAAAAAAGAAGCCTATTTGGAGTCTTCTTCTGATACTGTAAATGGGTGAATATGGCTGAACTGCAAAACCCTGACACTTTGATTAACGTAAAAGTGACAAATAAAAAATTTCAAGTAGGGCTTTGTAATTCTTTCTAGTAGTTAAAATAATGATGTAGACTAAGATTCATCAGACATCAGACTAATTTCTGGACAGTAGCAGAACAGCAGCTTTTTACCATTCACTAGCTTAGTGTGTTTCTTATTCTTCCTGTCACAGAGTCTGGAAGAAGCCTTGAAAAAAGTTTTGAAAAGCCACCTGGAAGATGTTGTTGTAGCTTTGCTCAAAACTCCAGCTCAGTTTGATGCTGAAGAATTAAGAGCCTCTATGAAGGTAAGGCAAAAATTGAGAAAAACTTTCCTAAATAACATAAATAATTTTCAAGGCTTGTAAATGACACTGGACTTGGATTTCAAAGCTTGCATATTGTCTTCCTTTTAACCCCATTTTGTAAAATAAATCTGTATTGCTAACCCCAGTTCTGAAAATAAGAGCCAGCAATCTCCACTGCACTTCAGGGTTGGAGGAGATTCTTTAGTGAGAATGAACTCTTTCTGCCTTCTGAAAACTGGTTGCTGATATAGTGGTAGAAAGCCATAGTGTTTATATACATGTTTATGTAAGAGAAAACAAAAAGGGAAAGGGGTATTTTTCTTCATAAATTTTACATTCCTATCTTTTACATGCACTGCTTGGTCCCTTTAGCACTTCTTTTGGGTATCAATGATATTAAATGTGATAAAAAATTAATTCCTCAAGAACTGAAATAACAATATTGTATGGAAGCACAATGTTTTTCTTTTTTTTTTCTTGCTCCATGTGGGGCCTTCAAAGAAAATTCAATAATTGTCATCTCTATTTCTGTTCCTCTAAATTTTAAATTTGCTGTATCAAATAACATTCTTAAAAATTCAATCACTTTTATCAGGGGCTTGGAACTGATGAAGATACCTTAATCGAGATTCTGGCTTCAAGAAACAACAGAGAGATCAGAGAAGCCAGCAGATACTACAAAGAAGGTAAGTCAGAGCAAGAAAGAAGTATTAATGGTATAACATACATATAATATAGCAGACACATTACAGTCACAGCCCCACTTCTCAATATGAGAAGCTGAGATGACATTGGAGGAGGCCAAGTGAAACTTCACATAAGATTAAAAGAGTTGCAGGGGAGGGAGGTCATACTGACTTTTCCTGACTTACATAGATCTCAACACAGAACAAAAAGGCACATCATCACTGCCAGAACTGCAGATATCTCAGGGAATGGGTCATGCATTTAGATGCTTTCTAGAACACAAGCAAAACCCAGCTGCTTTTCTTCATTTGTAACGAAGCCTTGGCTGACTCGTTAAGATCTTACTGGGCTTGAAAAAAAAGCTTTTGAGTTAGCAACACAGATAACATTAGCAGTGGGAGCAAACAGTGGAATAAAGGGGGAAAATCTCTGAAGAGGTAACTAAAACGTAATGTGGCATTTCTCGTATATGGAGAGTTTACTGCAGTCAATCAGTGTTGTTTAATTAAATCATGTTTTCCAAGATTATCGACTAACTTTTCCAAGAGATTTCCATTCAAATAGTCTCAGTTAGGAGCCCAAATTAATAGTTTTATTTTTTCAGAAAAGTTCAGTGCTGATAAGAACAACTAGAAATAAGATTGAAAGAAAAATGGCTCGGAAAAAACTTTCAAGCTTTTTTTCTACTTCACAAGCAAGAGGCCAAGACAATGCCACCCAGAACACCTTAGAGAAGGACTTTTTCAGCAGATTTTGGATTTAGCCTCCAATTTCACAGCACATCTCGGGGATTAGATGATGTGTTACAAATATACACCTTCTCTTGAAGTTAAATGAAAGAAAGTAAGAAAACTGTATTTCTAGTGAGCATATCTAAGTAGGAAATTAAGAAAAGGCTGAAAAAATAATATAATCATGGAATGGTTTGGATCGGAAGGGACCCTTAAACATTATCTAGTCAACCTAGTTGGTAACTTTAAAACAAACTACAAATACTTTTTCTTTTGATTTCAGTTCTGAAGAGAGATCTGACTCAAGACATTATCTCTGACACATCTGGAGACTTTCAGAAGGCTTTGGTTGCTCTAGCCAAGGTATGCTGTGCTTAAGCATTTTGAGTGACATTTTCTGTAACAAAAAATCAATGTTGTCAAGACTATTTATGTAATATTTATTTCCTTGCATTATTTTTACTTATATATCTGTGCCAGTTTCAGCTGGTATAGAATTAATTTTCGTTCTAGTAGCTGGTATAGTGCTATGTTTTGGGTTCAATATGAGAATAATGTTGATAATATGGATGTTTTCAGTTGTTGCTGAGTAGTGTTCATACCAAGTCAAGGATTTTTCAGCTTCTCATGCCCAGCCAGCAAGAAGGCTGGAGGGGCACAAGAAGTTGGGAGGGGCGACAGCCGACCCAAACTAGCTACAGGGATATTCCATACTACATGATGTCATGCCTAGTATATAACTGGGGGGAGTTGGCCTGGGGGGGGATGGCTCGGGAACTAACTAAGCATTGGTCGGCGAGTGGTGAGCAATTGCATTGTGCATCACTTGTTTTGTATATTCCAATCCTTTTATTATTACTGTCATTTTTATTATTGTTGTTGTTATCATTATTAGTGTCTTCCTTTCTGTTCTACTAAACTGTTCTTATCTCAACTCAGGAGTTTTACTTCCCCCCCCCTCCCTCCCAAGTTCTCTCCCCTTTCCCAGTGAGTGAGCAGCTCTGTGGTGTTTAGTTACTGGCTGTGGTTAAACCATGACAATATCTTAGACCATATGAAAATGTTCTTAAACAAGATATAATGAGATTTTATCTCAAATGCATTTTAAAAAACAGTGATGTTTATTATTGTTTATCAGCTATGCCTTTAAGATTATTTTTTTTGTTGTGGTAACTGTCTGTAAGCACTTGAAAGACAGACATAATGTCATGTCAATTGACTAGAAACAGAAAAAGAAGAAATACTTACAGTTAGAGAAATAAACTTTTTGTCTTGCTGTTAAGATATGTTTCTAGTAGTTAGATAATGGGACAGGGAGCTAAAAAGTAGACAAAGTGTTTTATGAATTTATGTTCAAAAGCAGATTAATTTAAACACTGGAGCTGCCCAATAAAAAGACCTTTTTAAAATGCATAAATATTTGATTCTGTGATTGTTGAATACAGATACATAAAGCTTGTACATTTTATTATATGTCCCTGTGCATGGGTTTGCTTTTCAGTTTTTGGTTTCAAATCAGCTTGAATGGAGTCTATTGAATGGTCATCAGGGAGCAAATCACAGCTTCTAAGCCTCTAACTCCACATTAAGTAACAATATGTCCTGTGGATTTTAATGCAGGACTTCAAAAGTTCCTGATGGCCTTAGAAACATAAGCTCTGATTGATTACAAACACAACAACTTTATTCAAAGAATGATTGACATAACTGTATCTATCTGCAATCATGTATTAAGTTAGGTATGAGAATAGTAGGGCAGAACTTTAAAATGCTGAATTTTGCTGAACTGAATAACTGTGAAACTGAACGATTTTGAGTACCAATGAAATTGTATTTATTTCTTTATTTACGTAGGCTGACCGATCTGAAGATTCTCATGTGAATGATGAGCTTGCTGACAACGATGCCAGGGTAAGATCATACCTGGCACTCTGCAGAGCTTCTTCATCTGATTTACTTGAGATTAACAAACTTTGGCTGCAAATGTTCTACCTGAATTTTGTGCACTGCAGACCTAACAGAGATGTGTATGTTATGTAGCAATCTTTTCTGAGGTGATACTATTTTACAAAGTTCACTTAAGCTTCCCTATCTGAAGGAAATCAAATCTTCACCCTAATATCTAGCTTCAGAAACATTTCTGCAAGACCTCTTCTAGTTCATGTAAAGCATGCAGAGTATTTGAAGCAGAGGTCAAGAATTGGAGAAATTAGACACAATCTTCCTTTTGTTTATAACACAGTTCTTGAATTGAGGGATGAGGGTGTACCCATGTATGTGCAGAACCAGCTACCATACCTTGACCAGCGTGAACCCTGCAGCATGTTAGCTATAGATATTGCTTTACAGTGATGAACCTGTCAAGGTTACTGGGTAAATCTCACAGTCATTTTCTGAATAATTCTAAAATAAACAACTGAACTTCCCCTTATTTCTTTCACCATTAGTGTGAATCTTGGTAAACTTTAGCTGTCTTTTCTGAGTCTTCACCTTTAAAATATTACATCACTTTTGCAATTTAAATCTAGATTGGCTTTAAATTGATTTTTTAATAATCCAACCAAGAGAAGGCCATTGAGCAATACTGCTTTTATTCTTGCTTCAAAAGGAGTTTAGTTTTGTCATCAGCCCCAGATATGAAAGGTCAGTGAATTAATACTCTGTTTAAGCTTAGAAGTTCAATACTATTTCTATTGCTGCAACAAGAGCGTTGTTAAATGTTCTTTGCTGCTGTGTGGAGGTCTTTATTACTTCTAGAGAGGTTTGAGGAGGTGAGGAAAATGAAGGAGACTGATTTGGTTCTTACTTTCCATTAAAATCACTGCTGGAGAGACAAGGAGTACTTGCTGCGTAGGCTTCTCCTTCACATTTGTCCAGTTAGTACCAGAAACAATTTTGTTTGTCTGAAGAAAGCCTAGCAGTCCCAAACTCCCATGCAGACCGTAAACATGATATATGAAAAACATCTTCATTGAAGTATGTAATATACCCAGGAGAGCGAGATGTTGATCATAAAATGTCTGAAAATATGTTTTCTAGCTGCATAGTGTTCTCTAGGTACTATTATGACATAAGTGGAGTATGACGTATTACTTGATAGAGCTAGAATTAGTTTGAGGTTGTGTAGAATTTTGTTACGGATTGTGTCAAGGGTGGGAATTTATTCCTGATAAGCAATGGAATACCTTTGGCTGGTAGCCTCAGAAGTACAGTATTTCTGTTTTATTATACTGATGTTAACTTTACTACTTTCTTTTCTTTATGACAGGTCTTGTATGAAGCAGGAGAGAAAAGGAAAGGAACAGATATTAATGTCTTTATTACTGTTCTTACTGCAAGAAGCTACCCACATCTCCGAAGGGGTATGTTGGATGAAACTTTGTGCTTCACTTGAATGGTATTTTGCACATGGCCTGCTCATGAACTCAGAGAAGATATAGATTATCAAGGACTGACTCTGACTGCTACACAGGTCTTTGTAATTGGACACATGCTTGCTGACTAAGGGTGCAGTTGGCAGTTTGGCTGTTCTTTCCATACTAGTAATGAGAAATATCATCTAGATTGTTAACATAACCATTACCACAAAGTCTTACATGGCTAGTGATCACAAGGACAAGGGATCAGTGTGGTAAGGGTTCTGAATGTTCCCAACATGGTCTTGCTTCTCAGCCAGTTTGCCCTAGGTACAGGGATAGCATCTAATATCACAGGTTCCGGTGGAGTCATTGGACTACCTCTATCCCTACCAATGGGAACATGAACTTTACCATCCTAACAAAGTCCCATTCCTTATGCTGACTCCACTAGTCCATCCAGTAACACTGCTTTTTACACTGTGGTGGCTGAAGAAAATAAGAAAGACGGCCTACAATCAGTCATCTGTGTGCACTGCTGCAGCAGGGAGGGCAGAATAAGGCAGAGGCAATGCAGGGAGAATACTATACTTTCATCACTATTCACTGAGTTTTCTTCCCTTATTTAGTCTTTCAGAAATATACCAAATACAGCAAGCATGACATGAACAAGGTACTGGATTTGGAGCTGAAAGGTGATATTGAGAACTGCTTGACTGCCCTTGGTAAGTGGTTCTGGAGATTGTAACCTACTATATATACTGACCATATGAAAACCTACCTTCTACTTGTTGTACTTGCTCTGATAGGAAACCATTCTAGGCTTACTTTGCTTCATTGAGAAACTTGCTAAATAATGCTTTGGAAAATTTAGTCTGAACATAGTGATTTAGTTGAGTTATTTAAAGCCAGCTAAAGTTGATGAATACGTAGAAATACCTCTCCTGCTATGTAGAATGCTCTTTTAATTGATTAATATCGTGTGACACATGATGATGTGTCATCAATATAGAAAGACCTTTACAAGAAGTCAATATGCAAAAAGAGCTGTCAAAACAGGCACAATTTGTATCAAAAATACACGGTTTTAAGCTTGTCTTCAAAAAACCAAAACCAAACCCACCCTTCTCTAAATTTTGTTTTTCAAAGATATTTATAATATAAGATGTTAAAAATACAAAAATTTCCTTCTGCAGTTTTGTTCAAGAAAATAGTCTTATAAGGTTCTTGATAAAGGTGTATATTGAGTCTCTTAATGTTACTGTTCCTCATGAACAATAAGGTGAGGCAGTGACTCACTTAAATCACTCTTATTAGTGGACCAGGGATGGAATCAGGAGCCAGACACCCATCTTGTTCTCGGCTTTTGTATCGCAGTCAACTGTGCTTTGGAGAAAAGAATGAGTCCCATCATATCCCTCTTAATGCCAGAAGTGGAGGGCAAGAACTTAGTATAACTTGGTTTACAAAGCATTAGATCATAACCTCCAGTTCTGCTGTAGAAGACACAAATGCTTTCACATTTTCTTTTTAGGAATGGCAACATCTATCTTAGTTTTGTGGCAATAAACTAGGAAGCAAAGTCTTGTCTTTACAGTAACTATTCTCCCTGACCAAATTGCTTTCTGAATAGACTGAAGAAAGGAACTACTACTTTTCCCGTATTTTGAAGACAGGTAACAAGAAAGTAGATAAATAGGATATGCTGGTAGGATGACTGAGACTGCTTTTAAGTGTTTTCCTTCCATACTTCTGCCTTCTTTTACTTGTTACATATATAACAGATGTGACCTGATCTCATTGTTTTGTTACAGTGAAGTGTGCCACAAGCAAACCAGCCTTCTTTGCTGAAAAACTCCACTCGGCGATGAAGGTAACCTAAAGAAAGAACTTGTCTTTGTAAACTTGGGTGCTTTGTAAGCTGAAAAATAACAAGCTAGCTAGAGCTTTTTAAGCCCTTTGTGTGATGAAAAGGGACTGAAGAAGGAAATTCAGTGTATTTCTATCACTCCTTCTGTTCCTTCCTTTGAAACTTCTGAGCGTCTTCTCATAGGAGGAGCTCTCTGCTATAGTGTGTTCAGGAAAGCATCTGTCCTTCTACACATACGTCTTTTACTCTAGACAGTGACAGAAAGCTAACTGGAACTTTTCTTTTTATGAAACGAGAAAACTACTAGTGAAAAGTGAATAGGAAAACAATTACAGATCTGGACAAGAACCTTGTAGAAGCCCAATCTTTGACAAGACATTCATGGTTCTGGAAAATTTGGAACCTGAGTTGAGTGAGGCATCTGGAGATCCTGAAACAGTCTAGAATGCAGGTATTTTAATAAGTCCTGTGACTTGGGTAGGAGCAGTATGTGAAAAATTGAGTGAAACGTTATGAAAATACAGTTCATTGCACTATTACAAATAATAAAATGTGGCAGTGAAGTCTAGGTTGTCTCTGGTGTCTAGCAAGCACAGTGAAGGACATCCCTCTTTTTAGGAAACAGCTAAAAGAAATGCATAAAATAAAATCCAGGGGTGGAGCCAGTTTGTCAGAAGTGAATTGTGCTCATAGGGAACAGAAGGGGGATATGAGAGGATGCCCTTATGAGACATCTTAAAAGAATAGGACGTGGGCACAAAGTCTGATGGATTAACACACAGAACCTTGATTTAAGATGTTTCAATGACATAAGTAGCCTCTTTTTTCCTTTTTTTTTTTGTCTCTTTTCCTTTTTTCTTTTTTTTCTTTCTCTTTTCTTTTTTCTTTGTTCGGTTTTTTTTTTTGTTTTTCTTTCTTTCTCTTTATTCCCCCCCCCCCCCCCCCCCCCTTTTTTTCCTTTTTTCTCTTTTCCTTTTTCTTTTAACAGGGCTTTGGGACACGGCACAAAGAGCTCATCAGAATCATGGTTTCAAGACATGAAGTAGATATGAATGAGATCAAAGGCTATTACAAGAAGCTGTATGGCACTTCTCTCCGCCAAGCCATTATGGTAGGTTTTCTCTCAGGTGACATATGGAATGCAAAACAATGAAATTATTTTGGAAGTCCAGTAAGGGTTTTTAACTCTTCTGCTCCTCAGTCACCATTCATCCTGAGTAACTCATTGTAGCTGAGTAACTCATGTTCCCAGTGACCCACATGCTGGTAGAACTAATTCATTTTCTGGGGCAATGTTTTTGTCACAAAAGCTATAGCAATTTGTTAGTAGTGGTACATGTCTCAGCATATCATCTTACAGTAGAAGCCAGGAGCTGAATGGAGACTACAGTATCCCCAAGTTACTATACTTGGGCAGATATAAGGTGCATTGGCAGGAGACTGGAGGTGATTGCACTGACAGCTCTATGGGAGATATTTGATACAGCTGGCTACTGGTTTTTAACATTTGAGGTACTCATGCAAATAGCTTTTTGGCCTGCTTTCCAGGTGACTTAAGTAAGTGTGTTAAACAAACAAAAATGTCTTCTTAAAGGGGACAGACTACCCAATGTATTTTCCAGAAAATGTAAACCAGGGAGGGATTTGAAGAAAGCTGAACTTGCAAAGCAGCTTTGTGAAGGCTAGTAGACACCAGTAAAAAAAAAATCTTGATTGGAGTAGAAACATACTCCCTACATCTATTAAAATGCCTTTTTGATTTTTATTGGTGTCTGCTACTTTTTCAGTTAGGTGCCAAAGATCACTTTTATTCTTCCCTCATGAGCGGGTGTGATCTGTAAATTACATCACCTCATTGTGTTCCATAGTGATGATTGCATCCAAATGGCTTGAAGCGTAGCTTGGCTACACTAAACAATTCATAATATCTCTGTAAAGTAGGTTTAAATTTGAGAAAACATAGCATGTAATAATTACATTGCATACTTAATGCATATTATCCACTTTTTCCAGGCGGAATAAGTGAACCTATAGTGAATATAATATCACTGTACTATTAGCTTGTGTTTGAGATAACCCTAGATACAATGTGTATTGTGTTTTAGTATTAATGAACATTGGACAACACAACAAGTAAGCAACATGCACAAGGAAGGCATGTGCACTTTATCTAGAGAAGAAAAGCTCCTGGATGGATAGAAATCTCTGTGCTTCTCTTCTTCATGTATATATATATATTTTATATATATATATATATATATATATATATATACACACATATAAAATCCCAGGATTTTTATTGGCCTTGCTTACCTCTGCTTCAGTCTGGAAATACATGTGTTTATTTCCAGGTCATTTGAATAACTTCAGTGAGGGTGCTCAGTTCAAACTCAGTCTGTGGCTAACACGTGTGTTACCAAGTGATTAATTTTAGTTGAAGGACAAATGTTTGGTACCTGTATATTGAATGCTTACTGAAATTTATTTCACTTGAGACCATTATCCTAACAACTGTGGGTTTTTTGTACTTAAATTGACAGGATGAACTCAAAGGGGATTATGAAAACATCCTGGTGGCTTTATGTGGAAGTGATAACTAAGTTTCATGGTCCTGCAATGCACTCAAGCCCTGTTGCTGAAGGTCTTTATATTTGTCTCAGCTGCCTATATAAAATACAGGCTTTACACAGTGAGGTTTCTGTGGAATGGTACTTAGTCCATATGTGTTATGCTGAAAACCTGTAACCTGGAATGTATTTTTCCAGTACCTTTATTCTGAATGGTTTTAATATCTCATGTTGCCATTATTCACCTGAAGTTAAAGAATGCCCAGACGTTTCTATCTGCTTGATTAATCATGAAGAAGGGAAAGTTTTCATGTATCCTAAGCAAATAAATTTTTAAAAATAAAATTAACCCATGTGTAACTTTGCATGCCCTTTGTTGCATTTCTGCATTTAATTTCAAGCTGTCTGCATACAGTGCATGAGAGAAAAATCAGTAAATAACTTAAATAATAAAAAAAAATGTAGCAATATCAGACAGTATAGCTGAGCCTATGCATTTCCATTTCACTTCACCTAGGTTTTATGTAAGCCAGATGTAAGAAAAATAACTAAAGAAAACTTCTTAACAAAATTTTCACAATATAAAAAAGCTAACGATATCTCTGTCATGTTCTTTTTAATTGAAATTCCAGAGTAAATAAAGCTGTTACGATTTGTACATAGGGGGGAAAAAAAAGGAAAAAAAAAAAAAGGAATTGAAAAAACTCTTCATATCCCATGTGGGACTTTTATCCTTTTCCTGGTGATTATGTAAATTTTTTTGTATTGTCTCCAAAGTGAAAAAACTACTATCACTACCTCTGTTTTGGACAGAATTCATGCTTGGCATTACTGTCCCAGTTGTGCCAGATGCTGTACAAATGAGTTAATTATAGACCTCAGGTGCACTGGTGGAAGTAAGCATTACTTCTTGGTTCTTTGTTACATGCAAACACTGCTGGTCTTTGTTATGGTGGCCTCCAATTACTCATTTGAACAACAGCATGCTAAACTATTGGGAAATCAAAGGTCATCTTGGCTAATTTGTGTTAAACATTGCAGGCCCTCTGCTTCACACTGGGCTTGTCTAGGATAACAGAACTAGGTGTCTGGAAAAGGAGAAGTCTTATTGTAGAAGAAACATTGGCATTGCTAGATATGGAGTGAAAATTCCTATGTGACTTTCAGAGGTCCAAGTTTTGATCTACGCCAATTATTTTCCAAGATCTATAGTTCCAATCCTCCCATAGTTTACTTTGTTGGTAATCTTTATTGTCCTCATAGAATAAATGGAAGGGAAAGATTCCAATCAAAGAAGTTTATGGGACATATACGTGATTGCCATCAATTAAAACAGAAAAATAAACAAGCGGACAAATGCACAGAGGTCATGTGCTGAGGGATCTGTTTTATCAAATGACTAGCTTCAGAGTAAACAAAGCCAAACCACCTTGTATGTTTTGAGTGTGGCACTAGCAAAAGATGCATTTTCTTAAGAGGTAGATGTCAGGAGAATGCAATTCTCCAATCATTTAGTCCATATAATGATGAGTTGGAAAGGTTGACTGTGACAGTAAAAGTTAATTGGAAGGAAAGTCTGACTTTACTGAATATGAAATGAAGATGGTAGCTTGATTCTTTACCAGAACCCTCTTGCTTCATTTCTCACTAAAGAAAATGCATAGAAGGGAATGATTAGTTGCAGCTGTGGTTTCCTTTTGAACTTGTGATAATCATATGTTTTGAATATATACATATAAATATATATAAAACACTATATATGAACATAAAGCATATATGCTTTGCTAACCTCTTTGGTATGGGTAACAGCCTATTAAAAGTGAAGAAACTTCATTTAATGGATTTTGAGATACTACCTGTGTTGCTCGTCAGACACTTAGAGAAACAAAACCAACAGAGCAAACCTGTACTCGGTGGATGGGTCATAACTAATTAACTTGTAACCAATAGATTGTAGGCCTAATGGTGAAACTCCTGTTTCAACATTTCAGTCATTGTGAAATTGAGAGGTGGAAGGGAAAGAATCTGATTTCATCAGCACAGGAAAGAATTTCTTCTGCTGGTATGTTCACCAGAGAAGCCAAAAATCTGTCAAAAAAAGCTATAGCAGGTTTTTAAAACTTACTTCCAATTAAAGCTGAAGGATTGATTGAAAATTTAAATTTATTTGAAGTAGTCTCTTTTTGGCTGAGTACAAGAGGGTCTTATCAGCAGCATGTTCTTTGTGAGAGCCCAGCCTAACTGTTCGACTTCAAAATGTGAACAAGTAAGCAACTAGAATTTTCATTGGGAGTGAAGGAGGAGATGGTGTGAAGTTACACATGTTATTAATAGAAAATGCCTGTTATCTGATTATGAGTTTTGCAGGACTGTGCAACAGAAGGAAATTATTACTGTACATTGCTACATTCTAAACAGGTCTCCTAATTTTAAGATATTTTACTATAATTTTATGTGTATCCTTGCTAGAGACAAGGGTATCTGGATTTTGATTGTGTTCTGTTTGTGTCTATTTCTACAAATGCAAATGCTGCTTGTTTTGAAGGGGAAGGATTAGTGGAGGTCTGTGTAGTGGTGTATCAATGAGGAGTCACAGATTTGCTACCACTGCAAGCCAGCTAAATCCCCTTAGGCATTCATTTCTGTCTGAGAGGTGCACGTTTCTGTACAGTGAGGGTACAACTTCCACACACATTTAAAAAACCAGAAGCTTTAAAAAAAAAGTTCTGCTCATATGGTCATTTCACAAGTGTTTCCAATGTTATGATGTATTTATATGACTCCTTATTTCCATGGGGAATTTGCAGCCAACTATTATAGTCTAGAAACTTTTTCAAGTACTGCAAAAAATAGGGTTTAGGTTAATACTTGTTGAACAGAGTGATTGCACCATCCATTTCACTGCCAGAAGTCTCCATGATGGTCTGAGTCGAAGGGGAGGGTATTTCTAAACTAAAAAAACCCAACAGTTTTCACTTATAGCAAGTGGCAAGGTGATTTCCTGGCATTAAGAAAGGGTCCTTGTCCTGAAGAGCTATGCTGCACAATCAAGGTCTGGGGGAGGCGGAGGGGGCTGGGGGTGGTGGTGGTGGTAGGGGGGAGAGAACTAAATGGACAAGCACAATCAAGGCAGTGTTTTCTATGCAAATTAGTAAGAGCATCAACAAAGCAACATAAGTGAAGCCCTAAACATAAATCACTCTAGTCAGAATATTGTTAAGAGAAGCTGGGTTACCAGAGAATACAAGTAAACAAAGGTAATTTGAATCTTGTTTGCTCTTCTCTTTCTGCCTATCAAAGGACAAAGTGTCACATAAAATCACTGCAAATGAGTTTGAAATGTAATCCCTAAGGACTCCATTCAATAGCATGCTTCTCTCTGTGCTGAGCTTCAAGCATGGGATGAGTCCACAGATTTCTACCAAGAAAGGATATTTGCACATTTTCTGCAGCTGTTTTCCTAATCAATATTAGAAATTAAGCACCAGTACAAGGAAAAATAAGAAGGGGAAAATAAAAAGGTATTTTCAAGTCTTTCTAAACTTACCTCAAAACCAAATAAAAAGTCCACCACACCAAAGTTAGTCTGCAAAGAGCTGCTCAGTACTTAGGCTGTCTGGAGGAAGGCTTGCTCGGACATAGTCAGTGTGCTGGAATTTTCACCACTATTTTAGTGAAACACAATGTATGAATTTTATAATCCCTGTTCTGAAGTGGGGAAAGTAATTTGTAACAGCCCACAATAATAAAGAAGCCTTTAATCAAGTCTGAACAGGGGCTAGGAGGAAAGTAGCCCACCACATTTTGAAGATAGTCAGATGTGCTTTTTTGGATAGACATGTATTGGACTTGCATAGGGTGGGGCTTTTTGTATTCAGCTAAGATTGCTGAGGAATGGTAGCCCACCCACGTGATGGCGAAAGGCCATCATGCCATTTAAAGCTTATGAAGCAGAGGTGACAGATGAAATCAAGAGGAATGGAAGTGTCAGTAAATATATTACAGAAAAGGCCATGGTGAAATTTATGAAAAGGCTTCCTCCTTGCTTTGATGCAAGGAGTGGGACCAAGGGGTCACAAAAAAAGCAACAAGAGGATTGAAATGTGATTTTTTTTATTTTTTTTGGGGGGGGGGGGGGTCATTGTACACTTATAGCCTATATGCAGGAAAGTACTGTGAGGACGCAACTTCAAAGCAAGTCTCTAAATGAAAGAATCACCCTTCACCTTTAGTGATGCAAGACAGGAATAAGCTTTCTAAAGGGGTGGTGTTTTTTTAATCAGTTAGAAAATATTGGAATACTATTCCTTCAAACAGCACTAATTTTTTCACTGCTGTTTGATAAAATGCACTGGAAATGCTAAATTTGTCACATTTAGCTTATTATTTTCTCATCAGCCATCCTTTGCACCAGTTGGACAGATTCTCCCGTTTCTCTTTCACTGTGAATGCTCTTCCAGCCCTTTTGGCTTTGCCATGAAAAAAAACCCTTACAATTTCGCAGGAGACTAGAAAAAGACATTTCCAACAATTTGAGCTCTGGTGCCACCTCGTGGGTAAGTTGCGAACAAGTGAAGAACGTATTAGGGCGCTGTTTGCAGGGCTGTCGGAGTCATAAGAACTAAAATAGTCCAGCTTATTATGGAAAATGGGCCTTTTTCTTCTTTTTCTTTTCTCTCTCTCTCTCTCTTTTTTTTTTTTCCTGAACACTGGTTTCAAAAGGAAAGACTGGGGGAAAATGAACTAGGACTAGCTGATATATTCTTAAGGAAAGGTGTGAAGAGAGGTTTCTCAGAGCACTGAGACAGAAAATAGTAGAATATGAAAAGAAAATTCCACCCCAAAACAAACCAACACCAAAACTCCCCCCAAAATGTACCAAATGTGTGGGTGCTTGCACCAAACCCTGCACTTGAAAATTACCCACCCTGTAGCCTGTCTTACTGTCTCTTGTGTGATACACAGGAGGCTCTGAGGAGAAGTGTTTATGAAGTTACTATTCAGCAGATTTGGGCAAATAAGGGTGAACTTGTAATAAATACCACAATAGAAGGTACTATTGCAAGGTGATACAGCTAAGCAGCCCTGTGTGTTTACCTGGCATAAAAATAAAAAGAAAATTTTTTTTTTTTCTTTAAATTAATCTTGTTTTCCATGTCCATTCCAGAGGTGACCTGTGCAGAATGTTTTCAATTGCTTCTTGCATTTACTACATGCTTCTTTTAGTTAAAGTCATTGCAATAAGATACACCAAAAAGTCTTTGAAAATCTGGCCTTTAATTTTTCAATGTCTTGTTTTGTAATCTATGGAAGTACCTCCTACATTCATCTAGACCAAGTATAGAAAAGCTGAACAAACTGCTTGTAAGGAAATCAGATATTACAAAAGTGGTGGCAACTTAGCATAGCTAGAGAAGGTGACCGTCACCACACTTAGTGTTGTTTTCTATGCTATTCTTTACAAATCCATGGAACAGCATGTTTCTGGATTTGTCTGAATAAAGAAGAGTAGAAAATAGATCTTGTATGTACTTTGATCGTACTATGCAGAGCCTTTCATTAAATTGTTCACTGTGATACTAATGTAGGTTTCCTGAATAGTTGCAGTTAATTAGTATTGTCTGATATGCATTTATATGACTCTAGCAATAATAACCTACAACCGCAATTAAATTTACTATGCTTATGTCAAACTCCACTTAGTCCTTCCTTCCTATCCACATTAAATGATTGTGGGTCATTATAAAAAATTGACATTTGATTTTTCCAAATAGTTGATGAGCATGAATTGATGAATGAACAGAAAGTTTGGACTTCTTACTGCTCAGTTTTATCTATTTTGAAATTCAACTCTTTTTCTTCCACCACCTCTTACCATATTCTAACCTATGCTAGAACTCGGCTGCTAAGCTACTTAAAAATTTCTTATAAGCTTCTTCGGAGGCTATGACAGACTTCAGGAAGTCCAATTGAATTATAAAGGTTCTTCCATTATCTTTGCAATTTTACAGCAAAGCACTCCACTCTTTGTGGAGTCATGCATGTTTAATTATGAAGATGATTAGGAGATTTTCAATATATTTTTCTAGGTGTTTCACATTTCAGTTAATATGAAGTTATGGACAAATAAATGTTTTTGATTTCTGAATTGATAATTTTATTTCCAGACTTGTTTATTCCAGATAATAAACGGATATGAATAAATACCATACATTGTTTATTATTGCTGCGAACACTATTCTATTCTTCAGAAAAGACTGGAGGGGTTGTGTGTAGAATTTCTGTTGCACTACCTGAAATTTTCAGTATGTGGCATTGTTTGAAATGAATAAAGTTTGCTTCTATTTGATTGAGGTGAATGCTTCTGGAATGTCTAAAAACCATGATACTTGGCCTTATGGAAGATTTTTTTAATCCATAGCACATCAATTAGGTCTGGACACAATGCTATAGTTAGGTATTTTTCTTTTTACCAAATTAAGATACAAACATGTAGCAAATTACTTGGATTGCTTAATCCCACTGCACAAAATATAAATCTTAGAATCTGGAACTTAAAATTTCAAGTTCATTTCATCTATACATGTATTTAGCCTGTTAAGAAGGAAAATACACAAATGTAGAATATGAAACTCTTACAAATGCACTACTCAAATGTTACAATGACAGACACCCCAGTCTCCACAGATTAATTTGCACAAGATAAATTGAAAAAAAAAAAAAGAAAAAAAGAAGAAAGTAACTTCAGTGAAGCATCAGTGCTGCTAATTACGTAGCTCTACATCGGAGAACATTTTTACCTTTCCTTTTAATGCAAAATACAAAATGCTTTCCTAATATATGGCTCCTTGGCTGTGGGAGAAATTGTACTGCCTAAACCCACTAGATGTAGCTGTTGACACTTGCAGGATAAAGACACTCGCGCCTCCCGCCTCCTCCCCGCCCCCCCGCCCTTCCCCCCGCAAGTAGGTATTTTGGGGGGTTTTGTGTGGTGTTTCGGATTTGGTTTTGTTTAGTTTTGTTTTAAACAAATCTTCATATTGTGGCTTTGCTTAAAATATTAAGGACCCCCTTTCACAGTCCCTGAATTTGTCAGTCTCTCTTCCATTACACGTGATACAAAAAGGGAATGTATAAAATTTAAACATGACAGGAGTGTTCATAAATTAATTATAAAGTAAGGATGTTTGAAAATAAATTGGGATATATGCTTCCAGCAATCGGCCTGAGATTGCAACTAGAGTGGTGTAGTGCAAGTTTCTCTTGCAGCATCAATGCATTTTACATAGCTAGGATATAGCAGTAATCCGATCAGCTGCAATTGCCACAATACCAGATGGATCCCTAAAAATAGAAGTCCTCTAGTAATCTGTCTAGATTATTGAATTCAGTGACCACTTCACAATGTATCAGGGAATTCTTGCAGAAATGGATCAAAATATATCATGAGGTTTTATTTTCAATGACATCTAGAAACCTTCTATGTTCTGTTCTACCATTTTCATGGGAAATGCTTTTATAATGATACATGATTTGCTATACTGCTTTCTGAAGTTTGGGGTTTTTTTTTCCAGCTACCAGTACTGTAGTAAAATTCAAAATAATATTGACAGTACCACTCTCTAATATTTTACTGGAATAGTTTAATTAAGAAAATACAGTGCAGAAATATGAATTTCTTTATCAACAAAAATAAGGCATAAGTGTAAGCATATACAAAACTTTTAATATCATTTTCCACTTCAGTGGTTACAAGAAGTATGTTTGCAGGCACATGTATTTGTATTTAGATGTTTTTTTAATGAATAATTGTAAAATGTGCATTTAGGGAGAGAGAGACAGAAAGGATGAATATGGTGGTGGAGAGCATCATGCATTTTCTTGGTTGTCATGTTTCATACATGCCCTGTGAATTAAAAAGAATGAAGCCAGGGGTCTGATGCTGCTTTTCATTTCTAGCTGATAAAGGCAAATAAACAGTTAATATAATAAAGTGGCAGTTATAGAAGACCGTTACTGACCAACTGTTGAAAAGTACCTGTACCAGTACATCTATGAATGTTATATTATTGGGAGAAATGCATGAAGATTTGGGTTTAGTTTACTGTTAGTGAAAGTATTTTATTTGTTATTAACATGAGTTGTGTTATACATGCAAACTACTGGCAGGAGAGTGGCATCTACACCCCTATCTGAATGAAAATAGATAAACTGCAGATATAAATAACCTGTCACATAACAGTGCCATCCACTCCCTTGTCCACTCGTCCTTTGAGCCCATCTCCTGTTCTTAGTTGTTCTTCTGTGACTTTGTATAGTCTTTAGTGGAATTGCTGTGTTATAAATAAATCTGTATCAACTGTAGATCCATATGTGGTACTCTGCCTCCATGATGACCATCTGACTTGCACAGAAGCACCAATGGCAATTGCCTGGTCCAAACAGAAGTGAAAGTAGATCATCAGTATAAGAAACAGTCTAATGGTCAGAGTGATAGGGTTACAGGTATTTAAACAAACCCAAAACTTGGCTCCAGGAATTTTGCCATGAGGAGCTCCAGAATTCAAAGTAAAATTAATCCCTGAAGCATTAAGTTAATAATGAATTACAGTGGTTTCTTAGTCTTCTTTCCCTGCTTAGCCAGGAGAAATTCACTCCAGCCACCAAGCCAGGAGAAAAACAGCAGTAGTTTTACCCTTTCTGAAGTTTTCCTGTTTTGTTTGATCTTCTCCAAAAGTGGGGCTCCTCTCCTCTCCTCTCCTCTCCTCTCCTCTCCTCTCCTCTCCTCTCCTCTCCTCTCCTCTCCTCTCCTCTCCTCTCCTCTCCTCTCCTCTCCTCTCCTCTCCTCTCCTCTCCTCTCCTCTCCTCTCCTCTCCTCTCCTCTCCTCTCCTCTCCTCTCCTCTCCTCTCCTCTCCTCTCCTCTCCTCTCCTCTCCTCTCCTCTCCTCTCCTCTCCTCTCCTCTCCTCTCCTCTCCTCTTTTTCTCCTCTTTTTCCTTCTTCCCCACCTTCTTTCCCTTTCACCATTATTTCTGGCTTTTTTTCCAATTCTGTATCCTATGGATATAGGAGGAGAAGTCAAGGACTGAAGATGTTGTAGCAGAAATCTAGTACAAATTCAGATCTCATATGAAGACTCTTTTTGTTATTCATGGCACTATTTACCCTGCTTTGGTCTCTAACATGATAGCTGGCCCCTTTTTCCTTTTCCTTCATTAACTGGTATCTCTAGAACAATCACTTCTCTCTTGGAAATAATTTCAATGTATGTGCTCAGTTCCTCAATCCATATCTGTAGTTAGAGACCTATATCCCTTCATTCAGCACTGTTTCTGAAGCCAATTGCATGTGGAGAATCCATACATCTCTCATCCCTTCCTGCCCTGCATCAAAGAAAAGGTCTTTGGCTTAGTCTCCTTTCCCCTGTGACTTTTATTCCTTCTGCCCTTTTTCAATCTTTTTCATTTTGTGAAAGACATTTCTGTGTTTACCTGTACTCCATTGACATCATACTGCCTTACATTATCTGTTTGGTCTCTTCGTGTTAGCTTTCCTTTCAGACATTGACTTCTGTATGTCCATCATTGGAGTCTTCTCTCTTTCTGAGGACTTCATCTTCCATGCTGACGACTCTCTTATGGCCTTACCCTCATAAAACTTTAGTCTCATCTCTCCAGTTGACTTGCAGCTCTGCCTTCACTCACTCAGGTGAAAGGATAGTATATTGTTTTGACTTTCATAGTGCACAGTTTTCTTCCTGATCTTCCTGTTACTTCTTTGACAGTGACTGGTGCTTTTCATCATTGCCTGTTTGCCCTCTCTCTCTGATGCAGTTCACTAGGACTTTCATCAGCACCAATGCATGTTCTCTCTCCCCTTCTCTCTTCCTTCCCACTTTGATACAATTTTGATTATTTTCCTCCTCACCTTGTTTTCCCACCTAGACTTGTTTTTCTCCTACCCCACTGCAATGCTGACAGTTGTACAGCGAACCTTCATTTCCCCTTCTACTTCTGCTTTTACAGTTTTTCCTCTGGAACTGTGAAGACTACAGTGACAGTTAGCCAATTCTTTCCGTTACTAAGTCATACTCTTCCCCTCATGTCTGCTTCTTCAATGCTAGCCATTAAGACGAGATCGGACCTGCCTGATTTCATATTTTATAATGAACTAGGTGCAGGTGCATGAGGGCACACTGTGTGAACATTTACGGTACAAATGAAAGAGAGAGATGAAAGATGGACAGACAGGAATTATCTGTCATTAATGACTAGTGTTCACCAGGTGGTCATTAATCCCTAAGGAAAACATAGTACTTGGATATTTATTCTTATATCAATGTAACTTGCTTTTTCTATTTAAATCTGTCTTGGATATTTATTCTTATATCAATGTAACTTGCTTTTTCTATTTAAATCTGTTTTTCTGTATCTGTATACCTCTTCTCCCCAGGCAGGTGCAGGATGAATGAGCCATCACTTAACAAATTACAAGAGCTGATGTAAGAAGATGTACTTTATTATGAATAGTAGTTCTGCATCTCTGTTTCAAAACTTCGCCTTTCTCAAGGGGGTAAATAAATTGTGAGCTGTACATTGAGGCTAAGCCTTTCAGCTGATGTTGAGTCATACGAATCAAAAGATATTTTTTTTTTTTTTAAGGGAGGATTTTGTGTATCCCCAGAGCCTTACATTATGCATACAAATTGGACAAATCTCCAGATATTTCTACTTACAAAATTCTGTGGAACTGAGTTAAATTCTGTCTGATTCCATAGGTTGGGTGAAAATTGTCTTTCAAATAAGGCCTATTTTCACTGAACGTATTCTTATTTATGTATAACTTTAGGTATACTGTTGTCATGTTCATTGTCCTGTACATGGAAAATATGAAATTGCATTGGGATGTATGGAAAAAGTAAATTCTTAAATCCTAGTTGTTGATCATCTGTTTGTTTGTTTTTAAAGAAAGGAAATATAACATGGCACTATGTAGGAAGTGATTTGTTAATTCTCAGTAGTTCCACATATTTTGGGGATTCCCCACCCCCCCACCCTCCACCCTCCCATCTACCTTATTTCTCTACTTGTATTAACAGGGCTGGAGGGCTACTTAATCCCCTGTACACCGATGGTAGGTAGTCATATAATTTTCACAGCTAAAATCTTATTCAGGATAGCTGTTGCCATTGGAAAGTCGAGGTCTTACAAGGCAAGAGCTGCATTACAAACTCATACATAGGTGAAAGAAAAAGTGTATGAAATGCATTGTCAGATATTACGAAGATGATTCTGAAACTGAGTTGCTTGCTGCCACGCAAATGTGCTCACTTGGAAAAGAAACGCAAATACAATGCATTACTACTGCTCTCAGACTAAAAATGCCTGTAACCTTTTTAGCCTGCTGTCTATGGTTACAATGAATTTGTTGATCCCATTCAAAACAGGCGTTGAACTGCATTTCATGCACCTAGAAACAGGGAAAGTCTGTTCTGTGTATGTAAACAAGTTACTAAACATCAGGAAATATGACTGAAGGTCTACTGTGCCCTTTGTGATTTTTCTTGTCCTTGGACTGGAGTAGGTAATCCTTTTCTTCATGGTACCTGCAAAGTACATTAGGATTCCTGGATGCATGTGTAGCACTCAGAGTCAATGCTTTGGACTGATGGTGGAAACAGGTAGGATGGAGGTAGTGTGATCTCTTTGCAGCTGCCACGGCTAATAGAAGGGCAGCTGCATCCAGCATCAGAGCTTTCAATAGCCTTTTGAGGATATTGTAGAGAGTACCAAAGTGATTTGGTCTAAAAGTTACATGTGCCTGACCCACTGTGGTGAGGCTGACCCTTGATGAAAAGCTTGTCAGATACAGATCAATATAAATGTTTTCAACCAGGAGAACCAAATGGAAATATGAGAACAGTCCAGGTTCAAAAAGAAGTCCTAAATTACAAGCCTAGACTAACCCTTTCAATAACAGGGACAGGAGCTATCCTTGTTATAGTCTCAAATACCCTGTTCCCACATACATCCCTTTTGGTCAGACCTAATAATCTTCCAGTGGGTGAAGTGCATTTTAGACCCTGGAAATTTTTAAATGCCTTACAAGACAAAAAAAATAATAAGAGCACAAGGCTGTTGGTGTTCAGCACAGACTCATCTGCCCGTACATATGTACTTTATGTAGATGCCAATGACAAGAAGGCTGAGAAGTTTTAAGCAAAATAAAAATGAATCTTTTTCTTTATATGTGATTTTTCACAAATACTAGTATTCTTTGTCAGAACTGAAAGTACCATGTTGCATTAAATGAGTATTATCAAGAATAAAGTTTTCACAGAGCTGAAAGATAAGCATAGCTACTCCGTATCAAGATGTCTTATTAATGCATCTAAGCATGTACTTACATGCAGTAGTTATTCCAACACTACATTACAGATTGTATCCCTGAAATTACCGTTGATCATCATTTAACACAGGAAGAAAATACTCACAAAGATACATCTGAAAGTGCATATTTGGTCAAACTTCCTTAGAGGTTCCCAGCGGACATGTCATGCCAGCCCATTGACTCCCATTAGCCTAAATAGTATGTACTTTAAAGCATCTCACAGTTCTAATGACAAAGCAGGTCAGCCTGTTGCTTGCTGTGTGATGTAAGTGTAATTGCTTTCATTTCACTGGAAATGTTAATGAAAGCATGAGAACACACTGAAATCCAGAAAACATAAAAGAGTGACACCACATGCTGTTCAGCACTGCTCAGGGCTGATGCTGAGGCCAATGCCACAGGTAAGTGCAGTTGCTCAGAAGTGGCCAGAATGGCTGTTGATATGTCTCTTACCTTCCTGTTTCAATTACCTTTTCAAACAGATTTCTAGTTCCACTGACAGTTTTGGAGGACATCCTGAAGCCATTTGAAGCTATTTCCAAGGTAGTGGCTATGCTTTCATGCTTGCTTCTGGACTTAATGGGAAATCCTCCTTGAATCCTCTTTGCACTCTTACAGTGTCCAGCCTTTACTTTGGAATACATGGTCCTTCCAAGGAATCATCTTCTAGAAATCACATAAGAGTTAAAGAGCTAATTTCTGTTGCACACATACACTCCAGAGACAACAGCTGTCTTATAATTTTTTAAACGGAGCTGTATGTTTTGCCGCTGAAGAAATATGACTACTCCCATAACTCATTCGGCAGGTGCTAATGAATAGGGAAGATGCTTCAAATTAATTTTCATTTAATTCTGTCCCTCTAGCTAAGAACTTTAACTCTATGGTCTTTTAGCAACAGAAAAAAAAAAAAAAACAACAAAAAAACGAAAAAAAAAACCAAAAAACCAAAACAAAACCAAAACAAGTGAACAAAAACATGATACTGAATATCGTTACTTATGAGATGTATCTGACAAAGTTTGATTTCACTTTTCAGAAAAAAAAAAAAAAAAAAAAAAGACCTAATGGAGACAAGAACTGCCAGAAGGGATCTCTGTCATTCTACACTTCCTTGCATTCTTGAAGGCAGGATTAAGACAAATGGATGCCAATAATGCCCATAGGAAATATGTAGCTAACATTACTACCGCCTTTATGAGAAAGGTACGCTGCTTTGTCTGGCTGCTCTTGTATGTAGGCAATACTTCCCCACAGAAAAAGATGGGTGATAAGATGTTTCAAAACACTCATAAGCAAGTCTTTTTTGAGGTCATCCAGCTCTTTTCAAATTTTTCATTGATGTGAGAAAGTCAACATAACTACTAGTAATACATCTTCAGATACTGTGTGCAACTTATTGCTGAACAAACATACACCCCTGCAAGTTAAAGGATATTTAACGATTGACCATCCACTGGAAGGAAAACAAAACAAAGCAAAAAATACTGAACTTGGACTTTTCCTGCCATCTCAAATTCCATCTGATCTTTCAAGACAGCTGCTTTTTCTAATCCAATGATGAGACATAATGGCAATTAATTTGCAATTGATAAGTACAAGAGAAATCTGTGGAGGTAAAACAGTCAACTCTGTTTTTAAAGCTGAAATTCTCAGTTCTGTTCCCACTTCCTCCGAGCTCACTGACATCAACAGAATTGCATTTGCATACCTCTGCTGTTAATAAAAAAGCATCAGAGTCCACACTCTAGTCTGTGGTGGGTTTTAGTTGATTTGGTTATTACCCTTCTGTAGTGTGCTTAGGCGAACACTGTACTGTGCTGTACTGAGTTACGTCTGGACTGCTGCCTTCACAGAGATAGAAGTGAGAGTACTCGTAAGCAAATGAACTACCAGAGTTTGCAGAAGCTGTTAATAACATAATACAATAGCCAGTAACAGGTAAGCCTGTCGCTGCTACATTGTTTTCAGACACAGTAACAGAAATACTTGCAAACCAGGGGTGTAGCAGGTTGCAATGTGGCAACACGGAGCAGGGGGAGGGAGGGGAAGTTGTGTTTTTTTCAGGTGCCTAACTAGAAAGTCCTTGTTAGCACCTTTTTAGAGGCAAGGCTGCCCTTTTTTTTCAGCTTGTAATTACAGTGACATAAAATAAGTAGACAGTGGTAGTCAGTCAGCACCCCAAAAATCTATTAAAACACCCTGAATATCTTTGATCTGCATTCTTGATGCTGGCAAAATGTTAGAAGTCTGCATAAAGTGACAAGACAACAAAAAATCCCAGCAGTAAAGAATTACTGTTATTCTTTTGTATCAAATCAGAGTCCTGTCTGCAGGAAGGGATGGTCTAATCAGCAAGGAAAAAAAATGGTCTGAGGTCAGTCTCAGTGAATGGCAACCTGGCAGAAAAGACATTTCAGCATCTTCCTACCATTTCCTGTAGTTGATTGTAATGGCTGTTGATTGTAATGGTAGTTTGAGCCATTTTATATTATGGGAATTGTCAAAATTTGTATTGTACAAGGACTCATAGGTTTACAAAAATACTCATTAGGAATTGCAGCTAATGCAATCTATAGCCTTCCTAAATACTAGATAGAAGCAATCTCTCACCACACTTTCCCCCTCATTTCTCCATTTCTCTGTCTTTCACTATGCTATTATAGTAATTATTTCCTTTGCTCTGTTTCATTCTGAGGACCATTGTGAGGGTTCCAGGATTGTCCCTGGTAAGAATAAAGCCTGTTATAACCTAAGAGCAGAGTCTCCTGATGTTATGTAAATCACATTCAACAAAGCTTATGCAGGAATCACTCTTTTGACCATCAGATGATGCATCATTACAAAAGGAGCATTTGAAAACTGCTGCTCTTTGTATGGCTGCTTCAAGAATGCTGATTTTTCAGCTGAAATTTTACATTATTTTATAGCTGAGACAAAATACTACAAAACAATAAAATAATAAAAAAAAATTCTTTGCCTTCTTCATGTCCTGTTTCTCTCTATCACTATTTTTTTTCTGTTTCTCTCTGTGCTAGAACAACAGAGGAAGTTACTCTTTACCTTCACTTGTCTCTAGCATACAATATATGATTCTAATTCTACCAACATTTCTTTGTACTCCTGAGTATGATGGTGCAACCAGCCTGAAAGCTTATGGTGCCATTGAACCACAATTTACTATAAAAGACTTTTCACGCATATTTTTGTAAATAAAGTTGAAAAGTAGTCTAGCATTAAGACCATAGAAATTCCCAGCTTGCCCCTGAATGCACCCTTTTACCCTGTTGAATACCTACATGTGGTTTCCAAGTGTGTTTTTAACTTTTGGCCATCATTTTACTCAAATGGACTGTCTTGTAAAAGATTAAATTTGTATACCATGGTAAAGAGAAATAAAGTGAAACTGAAGATTCTTCAGCCATAAGGGGTATATCTGTTAGATGTAAGTCAGGAAAATAAGTAGATTAATGAAAAAGTTTTAGCTATGAGTACTAGAAAAGTTGTATAAGCCCCAACTAATCCTCCAAAGTGAGCAGTAAGATGTAAGATGTAAGATGTCATGTAAGAAGGCTCTTAGGTATACATCAGTCATGTATTTTAATGGGGCTTGTTAGAACTCATCAGAAAATTTCCTGACCACTTCTGTTCTAATTGCTTCTGTTTTCATTTAAACAATCTGCAGTTGTGGAGGGTTGGTATGGCCACAGCATGACTCTAATCAACAAAAAATGTGCAGCTGTTATCAAAAAAAGCTGTCTGCAAAATTGGAAAA